>NC_080388.1:55353275-55693275 GCF_028751815.1 Salvia miltiorrhiza
CGCGACGGAAGAGGCTCACGACGGCGCGACGGCCGAAGTGTGTTGATTTCAGGCGAGCAACAAGGTGCCGATTTCGTGGGATTCAGGCGAGCGACGGCGAGCAACAGACCACGCGTAGGGTGCCGATTTCAGGCGAGCAACAAAGTGTCGATTTCGTGGGATTCAGGCGAGCGACGATGAGCAAGAAGAAGAAGAATGGAAGGACTGGAAATTAGCAACAGGGTGTTCCTGAAGGGCTGGTGTTCTTGCGAAGAATAAGAAAAATGGAAGGGCTGGAAATTAGTTTGGGCTCGATTATTTTAATTTGGATTTCACTTGTGGAGTATTAAAAATGACAGCTTTTTTAAGTTGGGTGACACGTCATTTTCCAGGTGTTCCGACGTGATTACGTGTCATTTTCCGACTGCCAAGTCATTTTTTCGATTGAGGATTTTTTGGTCATGTGCAAAAACAGAAAAAACATAAAGGTGATGTATTTTTGGGCGAATTTTAAAGGTGATGATGTGCAATTATATAATTCAATGAAAGGTGGTGTATTTAGGGGCAATTAACCCATATATATCACAAAAACTTAAATGAGCGCTGTTATAAATTTGCGCTCACCATATGCGCGCGCCCGACCCGCTCTGCAATGGGTCTTTTGACCCATTTTGTAAATTAAAAAAAAATCCGCTTTTTTTGGGCAGGACCGCTTCACTTCTCAGTTCTCACCTTTTTTTTTTCTCTCTCTCTCTCTCTTATTTTCTCTCTCTTCCACTCATTCGTCCCGTTGAAATTTCGCCGCCTCTTCTCTCTTCAGGGGCGTCAGTCGCCGTGGCTTCGTCCGGTGAGGTGCGCCTCGTCGCAGGCCCTTCCTCTCATTCATCTCACTCCTTACGTGTTTCTCCTCACATTCAGAAAACATATAATCACAAATTGAGCCCTAAATCCTTTTTGGAGTTGCCGCTGCCGCATCCCTTCTCTGGCGAGTCAGGGCTATCGCCTCGTCTTCATCCCCGGCGACGTTTCGTTCGTCTATGTCTCACTATCTCTGAAATCATCTCTCAATTTCAGCGAAGGCGGGTCGAGCCCTAACCCTCCAAGTTCTCTTCGATTCCTGCCGCCGCCCTAGTCTGACAGCCGCCATCCGGGTTTCAAAGAGCAGCGCCGCCCGAACCCTAGGCTCCAGATCTCGGCCTCCCTCGTTTTTCGACAACAACCATAGCTGCCACCCATCTGTTGTATTAGCCCTTCATCCCTCGGCTTTGACATTCCGATGAGGCTGGTTGTCGCCGCCTCTGAAATTCGGCATCCTCTTCTCCTTTCATCTTACCTCACTGAATCTCCGCTCACAATCCGATGGTCTGCCGCTCCCTGTTCCGAAACCCGTCAGGGCAGACAGCCTTCTCAAGGCAGTGTCGCTCCGCTCTCCTCAAAAGCTAAGTTCAAACTTCCTACTGCTGCAGTAGGAATTCTAATTCTACAAACTACATTCAAATGAGGTTTATTGATGGACATGATCAAGATATGATTTAAGTAGATTCCTGAGGCTTTGGCCCCAAGTGAAGAAAAAGAAGGCGAAGGTGAGGAAGATAACAAGTATGGAAACTCTGAAGCACCATTCGCAGCAGAGAGAGGTTCGGTCACAACCACACCATTCACTGTGATTTTTATGTCTTGAGGGGTTCAAGTGGGGTGTTAGAACGAAGCATAACTGTTGATTTTAGTAATTGGAGGGAATCTTCTTTGTGTTCTTTTGTGGATTCATGGCTAATGTTTAAAGTTAAGCTAATGTATAATGTTGGATTTCTCTGGTGGCTCTTAGGGGGCATTGCAAGTTTAATTGCACTTTTATTTGTTTCGTCTTATGTTCTTGTTCTTGTGGAGCAAAGTTGAAGTGCTGGTTTTGCTATTGTTTTGATCAAAATCATTGATTCGTAGTTCCAATTATGTATCTCTATAGAGTTTTCAACAACTGGTGTAGATTCCTTCGCTGGTTCAAATGTATTCGTGTTGATAAGGCACTAATAATTAGGGAGTAGTGTTGGTAAAACCATTTCATTTCTTGATGCAAAAGTGAACTCTTGGGGTTTGATTATGTGATTTATGTACGATATTAATCATAGCAGCTTTGGTTTTAGGCATTTGTGTTGAAATGACATTTTAAATAATACAAAAATGACACTATTTAACTTAGTAAAAAAATACTTTTAAAATATATAAATGACACTATCATTTATTCAAAATGAAATTATGTTAATTGTTAAGTGACACTATTAATACATCGAATCAACACTATAACCTTGCAAATGACAATTGCTATAATTGACACTATTCAGATATACAAATGAAACTATTTATAATAATTGACACTATAACATTGTAAATGTCATTTCTATAATTGACACTATTCGTAAATATAAATGACACTACTTGCCAAGTGGCACTATTAATACATTAAATTGACACTATGTGATTTTGAAATTGATACTATAACATTTTAAATGACATTTAATATGACACTTTAAGATTTAGAATGACGCTTTAATAATTTGAATGACACTACTAGATTTCAAATGACACTATAACATTCGAAATGACACTACAATATTTGAAATGACAATATGACACTTAACATTTCAAAAGAAACTATAAAATATCAAATGATACTACTATATTTCAAATGACACTATAACATTTCAAATGACACTACTCCAACATAAAAATGACACTACAAGCTTTCAAAAGACACTTTAACATTTGAAATGACACTTTAAGATTTAGAATAACACTTAGACATTTCGAATGACACTACAAGATTTCAAAAGACACTTTAAGATTTAGAATGACACTTAATACATTACGAATGACACTACTAGATTTCAAATGACACTACAACATTTGAAATGACACTACAATATTTGAAATGACACTATAACATTTCAAAAGAAACTATAAAATATCAAATAATATTATAACATTTCAAATGACACTTTAACATTTCAAAAGAAACTATAAAATATTAAATGACACTACTATATTTCAAATGGCACTATAACATTTAAAATGACACTTTAACATTTCGAATGACACTCTAAGATTTCAAAAGACATTACAATATTTCAAATGACACTTTAATGTTTCAAATGACACTATAATATTTCACACTACTCCGACATAAAAATGACACTACAAGATTTCAAAAGAGACTTTAATATTTCAAAAGACACTATAACATTTGAAATGACACTGTAAGATTTAGAATGACACTTAGACATTTCGAATGACACTACTGGATCTCAAAAGACACTTTAACATTTAAAAAGAGATTATAACATTTGAAATGACACTTTAAGATTTAGAATGACACATAGACATTTCGAATGACACTACATGATTTCAAAAGACACTTTAACATTTCAAAAAACACTTTAACATTTAAAGTGACACTTTAAGATTTAGAATGACACTATGATATTTTGAATGACACTACAAGATTTCAAAATGCACTACAAGATTTCAAATGACACTTTAACATTTTGAATGACATTACAAGGTTTCTAATGACACTTTAATAATTTGAATGACACTACTAGATTTCAAATGACACTATAACAATTGAAATGATACTACAATATTTGAAATTACACTATAACAGTTTAAATGACACTTTAACATTTCAAAAAAAAACTATAAAATATTAAATGACACTACTATATTTCAAATGACACTACTCCGACATATAAATGACACTACAAGCTTTCAAAACACACTTTAACATTTCAAAAGACACTTTAAGATTTTGAATGACACTTAGACATTTCGAATGACACTACAAGATTTCAAAAGACACTTTAAGATTTAAATGACACTTTAACATTTCAAATGACACTATAAGATTTGCAATGACACTTTTGAACATTTCGAATGACACTATAACATTTTAAAATGACACTATAACATTTCAAATGACACTATAACATTTGCAATTACACTTTTGAACATTTCGAATGACACTATAACATTTCAAAATGACACTTTAAGATTTCGAATGACACTACATGAAATCTTAAAAATGACACTATAACATTTCAAAATGACACTTTAATAGTTTCAACAAATGACACTTTTGAACATCTCAAATGACACTATAACATTTCGAATGACACTATAAGATTTGCAATGACACTTTTGAACATTTCGAATGACACTATAACATTTTAAAATGACACTATAACATTTCGAATGACACTATAACATTTCAAAATGACACTTTAAGATTTCGAATGGCACTACATGAAATCTTAAAATTGACACTATAACATTTCGAATGACACTATAACATTTCAAAATGACACTTTAAGATTTCGAATGACACTACACGAAATCTTAAAAATGTAGTGTCATTCAATTCTTGAAGTTTCATTTGAAATGTCTTAGTGTCATTTGAAATCTTGTAGTGTCATTTGAATTGTTGAAGTGTCATTTGAAATCTTGTAGTGTCTTTGAAATCTTGTAGTGTCATTCGAAATGTCATAGTGTCATTTAAAATCTTGTAATGTCATTTGAATGTCATAGTGCTATTTTTAAATCTTGTAGTATCATTTGAAATGTTATAGTGTCATTCGAAGTGTCAGTTAAAATCTCATAGTGTTATTTGAAATCTTGTAGTGTCATTTTGATATGTTATAGTGTCCTTTGAAATCTTGTAGTGTCATTTCAATTGTTGAAGTTTTATTTGAAATGTCATAGTGTCATTTGAAATCTTGTAGTGTCCTTTGAAATGTCATAGTGTCATTTGAAATGTCATAGTGTTATTTGAAATCTCGTAGTGTCATTCAATTTTTGAAGTTTCATTTGAAATGTCATATTGTCATTTGAAATCTTGTAGTGTCATTTGAATTGTTGAAGTGTCATTTGAAATGGAATAATGTCATTTGAAATGTCATAGTGTCATTTAAAATCTTGTAGTATCATTTGAAATCTTCTAGTGTCATTTGAAATGGCATAGTGTCTTTGAAATCTTGTAGTGTCATTCGAAATGTCATAGTGTCATTTAAAATCTTGTAGTGTCATTTGAATGTCATAGTGTTATTTTTAAATCTTGTAGTGTCATTTGAAATGTTATAGTGTCATTTTGAATTGTTATAATGTCATTTGAAATGTCATAGTGTCATTTGAAATGTCATAGCGTCATTCGAAGTGTCTTTGAAATGTCATAGTAGCATTTGAAATCTTATAGTGTCATTTTAATTGTTGAAGTTTCATTTGAAATCTCGTAGTGTCATTTGAAATCTTGTAGTGTCATTTGAACTGTCATAGTGTCATTAGATAGTGTCATAATGTTTAGGGTTTAGGGTTTAGGGTTTAGGGTTTAGTATAGTGTCATTTACATGTAAGTGTCATTTGAAATATTGTAGAACAAATGATACTATTTTTCTTACTAAATGAAACCTTTAATATAGAATAAAAGAACAAATGATACTATTTTTCTTACTAAATGAAACCTTTAATATAGAACAAATGATACTATTTTTCAAACTAAATGAAACCTTTAATATTGAACAAAGAAAAGAGCGAAACTTTTAATATCATTAAGCGAAACTTTTAATATCATTTATTAGTGATACTACTTTTCTTACTAAATGAAACCTTTAAATATAGAACAAATGATACTATTTTTCTTACTAAATGAAACCTTTAAATATAGAACAAATGATACTATTTTTCTTACTAAATGAAACCTTTAAATATAGAACAAATGATACTATTTTTCTTACTAAATGAAACCTTTAATATAGAACAAATGATACTATTTTTCAAACTAAAATAAAAAAATAATTAAAAATTTGAAACGAAAAAGAAAAAAGAAGAACAAGAAAAAAGAAACTACATACTTAAAAGAAACTAAAAGTATTAAAAGAAATAAACTATAGAAAAAAGAAAAAAAAACTGCAAGTATTAAAAGAAAGAAACTATAAAAAAAAGAAAGAAACTACATACTTAAAAGAAAGAAACTACAAGTATTAAAAGAAAGAAACTACAAGTATTATTTTAATAAAGAAATTGCATACTTAAAAGAAAGAAACTACATACTTAAAAGAAAGAAACTACAAAAAAAAAACTACATACTTAAAAGAAAGAAACTACAAAAAAAAACTACATACTTAAAAGAAAGAAACTACAAGTATTATTTTAATAAAGAAATTACATATTTAAAATAAAGAAACTACATACTTTAAAGAAAGAAACTACAAGTATTATTTTAATAAAAAAAATTACATATTTAAAAGAAAAAAACTACAAAAAAAAACTATATTTAAAAGAAAGAAACTACAAAAAAAAAAAAAAACTACAAGTATTACTTTAATAAACTACAAAAATAAAACTACAAGTATTATTTTAATAAAGAAATTACATACTTAAAAGAAAGAAACTACATACTTAAAAGAAAGAAACTACAAGTATTATTTTGAAACTACAAAAAAATAGAAACTATATACTTAAAAGAAAGAAACTACAAGTATTAAAAAAAATAACAAAATAAATGAAATGAAGCCCAAAATTTCGCTCCTAGTGGGTTTCGAACTGAGGAGACCTACAACTTATGCCTAAACCAACTGAGCTAAGAGCTCTCTTGATATTCAATGCTTTAACAGTTTTATATAATATATTAAAATCGGTTATAATTTTTTTTTAATATTTAAGGTGGAGCCGGATCCGGGTCGGGTCGTGACCCAGACCCGCGCTCACACCATGCGCGCAGAAATAAACTGGCGCTCACGTAAGTCCATCCCTATATATATATATATAGAGAGAGAGAGAGTATTATATTCACTATGTCTCATTAGTATTGTCACAATTACTATATTGTAACGTCTCAATAGTAACTTCTCATACCTTTTTTAGTAAAATTTTAATTATTTAAAATATTATTAATGGTGGGTTCAATTTATTTTATATATTAATTCATTTAAAATAATTTTTAAATACTCATTTCGTCCCACTATAAGTGAGACTCTTTCTATTTTGAGTGTCCCACCATTATTTTCTTTTTGAGTAAAAGTTTTATCCTTTAAACACTTTTTTCACTATATACAAAATACATTTTTCTTAATTTTCATGCCCAAAAAAATGATATCACTTGTTGTAATACCCCGTTTCCTCGAGCTAAGTTTAGAATAATTTTGAACTTAGATTTAAGATGATTCACGCCGAAATGAGAAAAAGAATTTATTTTTAATTCCAACAAAAATGATTTACAAAAGCATTTGTAAATTTAGTTATTGAATTTATATGCATTGCGTATTTATTTAATTTAGCATTCAAGCATTTTCACGAGCTTTTAATTAGCAAATCCTGAAGAATTATTACAGTTTCGACAATTTTATCCTGAAAGATTTTTACAGATACAATTCTTTTATGAGATAGTTTTAATTGTCAAATCATCACTCACCTCACTTAGACTCCCATCAAGAGCCATGCTCCTACATTTAGCTTTTTCAACTTTTAGCCACACTTGGCAGTTGGCAGCCACCAACTCCCCTCCAAACTGAACTACACGACAGCAAATCTATTCTTGCTGTTTGTCAAATGGGTTATCATATAGGCAGCTCTTGCCAATTTCCATGCATTTATGGCAAATAATATGATTGTCAAAAGTTACTGCCATTGCCATTGTTTTCAACTAATACTGCCATTGTTTTCAACTATTACGGCTAAGTTTGCCTGTAAATTGAGCCTTGCAGCAACATTTCATTAATCACCACCTCTTCCACAATTTCACTCACCCCATTCTCGCAAGAAGTAGAAGGTTCACTCTTTATCTCATCAGCCAAAAGTCCTCCTTCCATCACACACTAATAACTATAGCTAGCAAGCAACTCAAAATGCAAGAGCTCTTAATCCACTGAGATTCAGCAACACAGCAGAATCCTTATAAAGGTTTCACTTCCTAATTCTACTCTATAAATTGTAATGTTTCCTTTCGTTCATTCACAGAGAAACACATATGCATACATTCATTTATATATATATATACATACTCATATATGTGTTTAAGCAAACATATCAAATGTTTTACAATGATGAAAATCGAAAATGAATAAAAAGAAGAAGAAAAATAGAGTCTTGAAGCTTTGTCTTGCTTTGATTTCGAACCTTGATGTGGTTGTTGGCTGTATGAGTCGAGAGGAGGGATGTGATCGACGGCGGTGGTTCTCCTACTGCTGTCGGCCGGAAGTTTCAGAGAGGGAGAGATGGGCTGGGTACAGCTGAGGGTGTCGGCGATGGTGGCTTGGCTGCTATCGCCGGACTGATTTGAGAGAGAGCTAAGGGAGGTCGGCGGTTGCTCTTTCCTGTGGAGGGAGCGGCGCTGCCACTGTGTGCAGGTGGTTGAACTGAAAGAGAAGAAGTCGAGGGAGACGAGGGTGGCGGCACCTGAAGACTGGTCGCGGTGGCCGAAGGAAAAGGGGGGAGGGGATCCGAGGCGGCGGCTTTGCTGCCGTTGCTCTGGATCTGAGAACGGCGGCGGCCATGGCTGTCCTGTGGTCGCCGGACTGATTCAGAGAGAGAGGGGTGGCTGGCGGCGTTCGTCGCCGGAGGAGGAGCCGTGCAGTCACTGGAGGAGGCTGAGGGCGACTGGATTGAGGTCACTATGGTTCAGGCGCTGCAGCAGCTCATCGCTGTTTTCGTCGCCGGAGATCTGAGAGAGGGAGTCCGAGTCACGTCGGCGGCAGCTTTTGTTGTTGCAGTCGCCGAGAAGGGAGAAGAGAGAAGGGAGCTGGAGCCTGTCGCCGCTTGCTCCGGCGAGCTCCAGCGGCCGTGAAGTCCGAGCAGTTTCGAGGAGAGAGGCGAGCAGTCGTGAGCTTTGAGGGAGAGGGAGAGTTCTGCGGGGGTGTCAGGCGGCAGCGGCGGCGCGGTATCGCCGGCGGTCGCTGCTGCAGCGTGTGTGTGTGTGCGTGGGGAGTGACTGTGAGTGTGAGAGAGACGAAATGGGGGGGATGATGGCGCAGCTGTGTGGTGCGTGTGTTTGAGTGTGTGTGTGTTTAAAGAGATGAAGAATTGGGCTTTAGGTTTAGAGGAGTTGGGCTGAGTCAAATTTTATTTTGCTTGGGCTCTTTTAATAATGAGATGGGCCACTGAATTATTTTTGGAAGCATGAATTGCCCTATTTTATATGGGCTGCGATTTTTTTTTATATAAAAAAGAAAGGCCTCTTATTATTTTTAAATTGGGTTGCCTTAATTATTAATTAGACTTAAAATTAGTTTGATTAATTAATTTAAAGAATGATTTACATATTAATATTAAATTATTATTATGTGCATTTTTTTAAGTAAATTAGTTATTATATGCTAAGCATGACATGAAATTGCATTATATTTTGCAATAAAAGTATTTATGATTTAATTGGTTTTAATTATAATTCCAATTATTAAAGAAAATTGAGTAAGGATATTGTTGGTGTCCTTAACTCAAGAAGTTTAGTTTTCAATTATTTATTCATTAAATTTTTGAAAACCCGGCGTGATGAATCATAATAGTTAAGTGCACCCACTAAGACTTTAAGTTAGCTTCACGAGACCTATTAAGAATAAAATTTTTGTAGGCTTTGTGGACCAAGGGGATTAGCGCTGCTTTCCCAAGACAGGTTATGTGATTATGATCTTCAGGCTTTGCCTAATCAGGTTGAGCCCAGTTTGACAACGTTTACTATTTTTTTTTTAAATCCAAGTTTTCGATTGCTCAAAATTGCCGAATATGGTAGACTGTAGTAAAACAGTCATATCTCCTACAATACTTGGAGTTTTTGACTCTACTTTTTTTTATATATGAAACTAGACTCGAAGACCTTTCTTTTGGTATGAGTCTCGAGTCCAGGAGGTGTCGGAGTCAGAACAGGTTAGATTTTGAAGTTGAGTCAGTATAAAAACAGAGCATGTTTTGATAATGTTTGATTGTGTTTTCTTATGGGCCTTAGGTGATTGTGTTGTCTATGTGTTTGAATGAGATTAGACGAGCCTTATATGAGAGACAAATCGAGACTTGGAACCATGATTTTCTTGAAACCTATCCTTGAACTTAAGGATTTGAGATGAGTGGAGAGTTTATATAGAGTTGAGTAAGGAGATAGAATATGAGATAGAGCATAAGTTTCCTTTCATGTCTCTGATAATCATAAGTTTTTGATGTCGAGTCTAGAATAGTATCTCTAGACTTCTAAGAATGTCAGTAACCCTCAGCTCGCCGTCACACTGCCGCAACAAAGGTACGATAATAGTTTCAAAAATATACATATATGTATTTCAGATGTTATGAAAGTTTTTCAAGAAAATGTGCGCCTTATGTTTACGATGCTATGTGAATGCTTTTTGTCGTGTTTGGGACTACCCGAACCCATAACGACTCAATGAATGTATTTCGTGTTTGGGACAACCCGAGCCCTTAACGAATCAATGTATGTATGTATGTATGGTCGAGTTAGATTCCTTGAATCTTTCCGGCATAAGCAAAGTTTTCATGAAAGGGACATTAAATGTCCATATATGTTAAGGTTTCAAAAGAAACAGAAGTATGTATGTATGAATGAATGAGAAAGCCTTATGTTGTCGTTTTAGGCTAGCTGCCTATACGATTAGAATGATGGGTCCTCTTACAAACCGTTTGAGTACCACCCAAGAATGCTTTGAGAATGTTAATCGTGATAGCACCACTTGATCGATTTAAGTAAAGACTGGTAAGATAGAAATGTTTAACATAAAGATGTTACAACATAGAGGCAATGCCTTAAGACTAAGGATTCATTTGAACTATTTCAATAGCGGTGAGATTAAATTTTTTTTTACATAAGAACTTATGTTGCTTGTGATTATGATGTTAGTCGTGATAGCTTGGCTAGAACAACATAGAATGGACTTTCATGGTATCAATAACTTATGATGAAATACTTATTAGTAAGTGCTTTAAGTTAGAAGTTGACTTAGAGCTTTATAAGAGATAAGAAGTTGACATGATTGGGGGCGAAGCTCCCATTTGACTGAGTGATTCATTGTGCTGGGTCTGGCCAGCCCATATAACTAAGATCTCGGTGATTGTCAATTAGGATTTTGACCTTGAGTAGGGCGTCATTCCAATGTATAGACTCACACTATGTAGTTGTCACAATAAGATCTTATTTTACCACGATAAGCACAGTAATGACTAGAATGACTTAGTTTGCTGTCAGTTCTCGGAGTACTAGAAGGTGATATTCTCACAGTTAGAAAGATACACTAAGCATCAACCTATCTTTTGACCGACAGTCGGTAGAAACAAAGCAACTTCTGGAATCCCAAGTGGAGAACCAGGGCAGATAACTGGTATGATAGAGTTTTCAACAAAATGTCAGGACGTGCTCCAAATGTGGTGGACACTTATGAGAAACGCGTGAAGGAGTTCGCAAACGAATGGCGTCATGAGATATTCAATTCCCCTACCAAGCCAAAGAAATATTACGTAGGAACAACCAACGAGCAAGACTCTCACCATCGAATCACTGCTACCAAGGGAGAATGGGAAGACTCCGACACAATCTGGATATACACCACCTCAAGATGTGGTGAAGGAAAGAAAATGGAATGAAGAAAACAACAGAAAATTTGAGAATAGAAAAAGAACTTTAGAATAAGATTTAAGATCCAACCCAACCTCAGAGCCAACAACCTCACACTAGAAGGGTGATTGTTTCGGCTAAAGTGTCAAAAGCTCCATCAATAGGAATGTTCAAAGGAAGCAAGTATTTGTTTTAAACTTCAGAGAACTTGAGCACTATGTCTCATTAGCCCCAAAGTTGAATTACTCGACTTATGACTTAGAACTCGTTGTGGTTGTGCACGTGTTGGAAATTTGGAGATACTATCTCTACGAAGTTAAGTGTGAGGTCCTTATAGCTGACAAGAATTTGAAGTGCTTTTTTCGAGCAAAGAGATTTCAATGTAAGACAACAGAGACGATTCGAATTAGTGAAGAATTATGATGGTACCATCAATTGGAAATTAAGATAAGATGTTTCACCACTAAATATAAAGTACTGATTGGTGATTGCCTTATTCGGTTTAGTAATTGTTCACCATCCGGAGACAATATCAAGCTGTGTAGTTGCATCAATAGTTAAGTGTGAATTGCAAGAAAGGATTATGAAAGCACGAAATGAAAATGGATATTGGTGAGAAAATGTGTCTCGCCTCAAGAATAAGAAAAACGAAAGGATTCACGAAAGTCAGGAATAGTGCACTAATGGTTAGTGGAGGATTGTGGATGTATACACTGAATATTACGTCTCGCAGTTAAGAAAGTATGTGATTAAGAAAGATGAGATAGTCCAAGCTCAAGGCTTAAGTTATGGAGAGAAATCAGTTTAGTGACTAGATTGCAAGGTTTAAGTGTTACGAGGCAATAATATTGTTCTCGTCATGTAGTGGAACCATCACAGGATGGAAAAGGCTACAAAAGAGATGAATGAAACGAATGACTAGTATCACAAGCTAGAATACCAGGTATGCAAATTTCGGGACGAAATTTATTTTAAGGGGGGTAGTATGTAATGCCCCGCTCTTTTAAATACATATTAGATTAAATATGTGCATTAGTTATAAAATTCTTTTAATTATTTATTGTGATTATTTTGTTCAGATAATATTATTTCAGCAAAAGTCTGTATAAGAGATACAGAGCTGCGATTTAATATTCAATCATGAATCAAACCAATAATTAAATTATTGGTTTAGCTACACATTGAAACTTTGCATTACCAGTTGATTGATTCAATAGTATTAGAAATTTTAGATTTATAATCGATTTCATAAATCGTGTTATTTAAATCGAATTGTTAGAATTATAACTTGAGCGTATGTGAATAATAATTTTATTATTACATGTTATGTGTGTTTAGTATTAAGTCGTGAATTAATTCCGACTTTCACGTATTAAATCCCAAGATTGATGATTTAATTTATATAAATACGACAAGTATTTAATTAGCAGGAATTGGAAAATTATTACAGAAACGAATAAGAACTAGGAGAAACTAGATCACGGAAAATCAAAATCCTACTACACGTATGTCTCGATTTTTTTCATCCAACACATCAATTCCTACACTATTCCACCTTCTCCTTCAACGCAACATCATACTGCAACAAGTTTTTCAAGGTCTCAATATCTTCCATGCAATCCAAAAAGCCAAGATATGAGGAAAAGAAGATCACGAAAGAAACAAAATTTTCAAAGATTGCATGCTCAACCTTCCCCTCCAATTCAAGATTTCTGATTTCAAAGATTTGCAGATTTCTAGCAAATCTTATTTTTTTCAAAAGTGTAGATTTGCAGCTGACTTTCCTTCCAACTCCCTACACAAATTTCAACCTTCATAATTTCCATTGTCTACGGAATCCACTTATAAATACATAGCATATCAGTTAACACACAGCTCACTCCACTAGCAAGAACCACACCCGTGCAGAGAAAGTGAAGCCAACAAGCTTCAAAACAAACTTTGCATACTTCTTAAGCTCAAGTGAGCTCCCTTCGCCAGGCTATTTCTTCGCCGACCGGCCACTAGGCTCTGAACCGAGAACGTGTACTCGTTCCTCCATCTTCAGGCTACCAAACCCAACAATCGAAAGGCCGAAGCCTTCTCTATATTTTCCTGACCAAAGGCCGCAATATCCTTCGGAGGCCAACGTCGAATTCCCGACTTAGCCACCGGCCAACTTACGGCTTTCGTTTCTCACTATCCTTACGACGAAAAAGGATTGAGAAAACACCGTTGTGTAGCCTGATCTACCTCGCACGAGGAAGACTAAGTCGTAGACCTTCGCGGCTAAACACCATCGCGGAACGACGACCAGAAAACCCCCGACGAACAACTTCCATTAGTGCTCACTTGGACAAGGGTAAGTTGACGCCCTTATTTCGATGCATTCCCGTTTCTATTATATTATGGGAAATTTCTGGGGTATATATGGGAGTGTGGTAAATATTTGTACAAAGTTTCATGTTATTTGAACTTCGTTTACCACCCTTTTAAAATTTGAGAAGTCTACTGCCCGTATCTGTTGAAACTGTCGTGAGGCAGATGATTAGGTTAATTATTTCAGTAACCATATGTTGATATTTAGCTCTCAAATTTTTATTGTATGAAGATATATGTGTTAGCTATCTTCATATAAAATTTGAGGTTATTCCGGTAACGTTTGCTATTTTTTCAAAAATCTGGACTTTCAGTTGGCAGAAACTGCCGAATCTGGTAGGCGATGGGAAAATCGCTATATCTCTTAAACTACTTGGAGTTTTTCAACATACGTTTTTTTCAATTAAACTAGACTCAAAGAGGTTTCTATTGATATAAAATTCGACTCCATACGAGTTCGGAGTAAAAGCAGTTTATTAGTTGAAGTTGAATCTATACAGTTTTGTTGAGATGGAAATGATTCAAAATAATTCCTATTAAGGATTTTAAAGTTTTATTGTTGATAAAATATCACTTTTAGATTATAAATGAGCTATTGATGTGTATATATATATATTGGTGATTGGCATTATTAAATGGGGAAAAGGAAAACGTTTTATGTTTATAGAATTATTCTTTATTTATAATAGATAAATAAATGAATAATATAAAATGGAATTTCCTACATCCTCAAAGGTACATGAAATATTTTGATAAAGGAAGAACGATTGTATATGAGTTAGATATAGTCGTTTAAGGAAATATGGGTAGTTAGAGAAATGAGTGAATAGTGATTCACTGCATTTGTTGTTATCTTTTCTATTATTCACTCGAACACATGTTTTCGTGTTATCAAAGGTTCAAATAAACAAAAGCGTCTGAGTAACCTATCGCGCTAAGGAAAGAGAATCATTGTCTTAAGTAGCAAAACACTGCAATCAGGTGGGCATTACTTTTACTATACGTATATAGAGATCCCCTGCGTGTCGTAGGCCTCTTATACGAATGAATGCATGAGATGATTTAACTGTTAATTTCAGTTTCATATATATATCAAATGAGTTTAAATGTTACGTTCAAGCAAGTTATTTCATGACAAAATCTTTGAGTTAAAGTTATTTCAAGAATTGTCTTGCCATAAAATGTTTAAATTTTAGTATGATATCTATCTGCTTTGGCTTTGCCAATGATGCAATCGAATTCGGGTCCTGAGCAGTTGATAGCTATCCTGCCTTGACTAGTGTACACCAGTGACCGTGAGTCATCTAGCGGGTTGGCCGGTCAAGTGACCGTGAGAGGTGGCCACCTCTCCGGCACACAGTTCCAGATATGATAGATTACAAGAGAACTTAGACTGCAGTCGAACTTTAAGAATCACAACTGAATTTAGTAAGCTTGGGCCTTTTTAGCGAAAAACCCCTTGCTATACTGCTTATGATGGCATGACAATTTAAATCTTTACGAAGCATGTTATATTTCATAGTAGGCATATGTGCCCACTGAGTATTTTTATACTCAGCCCTGCATGTATTTCTAAATGTGCAGGTTGAGCAGCTGATGGAATGGAATGATGTTGAGCGGGTGTTCCTTTGACATTTCAATAAATGTAACCTTGAGTATACATCTTCATATGTATATCTCACACGTTTTCCGCTGCAAAACACTTTAATTAGAATAACTCTATGTTATGAAGTTGTGACACGTGTTATTGGGTAACCCACCTTAATCAGTTCTCCTTTATGAGTATGTTTTATAAGTATTCAAATGATCATATATGATCCTAGCATTTTATCTATGAGTGACATTTCCATATACTTTAATGTTAAGTAATTGTCCATATCCGTTCCCACTCATTAATTCTCATCCCAAGTCATAATCCCGGCTAAATTTGTCATTAAGGGTTGCGGGCTGTGACAGAATGGTATCAGAGCGGTTCGTTCGCTCTGGCCCTAGAAACCTTATTCTAAAATAGTCGAGTCTAGTTTGATTCTTTAGACTTACATGGGTTTATATGGCACCGCTCAACACTCCATTGCATCGTGCTCAATCAAGGAAAGAAGGTAACTGTAGTTCAACGTGTTAAAGATGTTATTGTTCTAAGATGTTTTATGAATATGTTTATGTAAAGAGCATGCTATGATGAAATGTTGAATGTTTTGTCTTTCATGGCATATTTTCGCAATCTATGATGTTATGATCAGACGAATAATAGAAAAATTTTACATATGTTTTCCCAGAGAACATAGATTGCTATAAGTTGCATGATCACAATTTCAAAAAAAGAACATAGACTACTAGGTTAGTAGGATATCTCTACAATCTAGATTCTTAAGGTGATGATGTAGAAGAATGAAAGAGAACTTAGAGCATTTCAGCTCCCTCAAGAAAACAATGATTCTTTTGAACTACAAAGAGGAATGAAAAGATATGTACGAGGTAAAGGAAAAGCACAGAGTGACGATACGCGACGAATTCAAGGTAAACGTTGCATCAAAGGTTGAACCATAGTCTCTACGTTCGAATGTTCAAGTGCGACGAAACATCGAATCGACTTTTGCTACACGATAGATTTTAAGAATAGTGTGTTTTGCCTGTGTACGTATGTCTGTGTGTATATGTCTTAAGAGAGGTTTGGGGTTTGAGATCAATAGGATAGAGAACCTTAAGATAAGTTTAGTTGTCATGATGAGCTTATGTTTTGTTATGTATAGTATGTTCATGGCTCTCCAAGTTCGGGACGATGTTTCCTGTGTGACTGGGAGGTGATGATGTTGGACCTGGCCAGTCCACATGATCCAAATCTCAGTAGACGTCTTTTGGGTTGAAAATCCATGTGTTTCAACTTTCGGTTGAAAAGCCAGATGGGTTCATACTCGAGGTCATTTTGTTCGACCTAGTAGTTAATCATTTCATACCCTCTGGTCATTCTTTTGATTCTCTTGAACAATTTCTACAATACCTTGCTTTGATGTTGTGTTGAGTTTGAGCCTTGCAACTCGTGAGTTGTCATAATAAGATCCCCTTGTTTGATAAGACCAAGAAGTGTTAGTCTACCGATATAGTATACTACCCAAACTATGGCTTCATATAATTGTGTCTCATTGTGATTAATTTCCTTAGCCTTACTTGAAGTGGACGTGTGGTATGAAGATGAAGGGAAGGGAATTAGTGTGTAGGTTTAGGGGGGGACAAGTATTAAATGGTGAATAGTATTTGGTCTCCAATCATCCTTCCTAAGCAAGACAAATTCACTTCATTTTCTTCACCATTCGGCCACTCTCAATTTCTCTCCCTCTCTTCCGATTTTGCTCCAAAAGATCACCATAGATGAATCACCAAAGCTTCCAAGTTCACCTCAAGATCAAATCCTCCACCAAATCAACATAAACACCTTTCAATTCTTGAAGATTTCAAGAGGACCGTGGGGTTTGGTTTGAAGAGTGAGAAAGGAAAACTTTGATCTTTGTTTAATCTTGGGTAAGTGATTCTTATTTTTATAGATCTAGATTGTATGATGTTATATGTGAAGTATATGGCTTGAGATGTGAAAGTTCGATGGAGTTTAGTTTACCCAAAATTGGGAACTTTTGAGTCAATGGTTAAGATGATTAATAGATGATGAAGATGAGTCCATGAGATGTATATGATGATGATTGATGGAGTCAATTGAGTATATGATGTCAATTGATGATTTTGATATGAGTTAGTTTAATAAAATTAGGGATATGTGTATCTATGCTCTAATTTGTAAATTGATGGGTTATATGTGAGATTAATTGGCTAAGATTGATAGATCTATGAATGGATTAAGGTATCATGTGTGTTTATTAAATTTCAAAGAGTTTACTTTAATAAAAATTAGGACTTTTTGCCTATGTGTTATTTAAGTGATTTTGGCTTAAGATATATGTATTTGAGCATGATATTAGTGTATAATTATGTTTGAGTAAGTCTTTTGTTGGCTAAGAATTTTTTTGACTTAGTTTAGTTTGTATGAGTTTTTGAGTTTTCATATTTTGAGAAGTCGATGATTGATAAAATGAGGTCTAATTGCTTTATGACCATTATGTGAAAGTTTGTCATGTTTTATTAAGAGTTTTATGATGATACATGAAGTTTCATTAGAGTTTAGTTTACATGATAAAAGGGAATCTATATGTGTATAATGATTTATATGATGAATGAGATCATGTTTGAGTATTTGAGTAATTTTGAGCACGAAAATGAGAAGAGAATTTTAATGATGCGTTCGTTGAAATGTTTTACTTGAGATTTGAGGTTATGATGTAAGAAGAGAGTCAAGATTGAGTATGATGAGTATTATAATGTGCTTGAATGTTTTCAAGTGCTATATGTGTTTAAAATGAGCTTTGATTGGTTTTCTTTGAAGGGATGTTGAGTTGAGCATTTAAGAGTTTGAGATGAGATTTTGGTGAATTTCGTAGGCCTACTGACCTACTGTGATCGACGGTTTTTAGATGTCTAATAGCTTTGAAAATTTTATAGCAAATCCCTACATGAG
Organism: Salvia miltiorrhiza; assembly: GCF_028751815.1. Classification (NCBI taxonomy): domain Eukaryota; kingdom Viridiplantae; phylum Streptophyta; class Magnoliopsida; order Lamiales; family Lamiaceae; genus Salvia; species Salvia miltiorrhiza. Next base: position 55,371,767 of record NC_080388.1, read on the forward strand.
TTTTAAGCACACCGGTAAACTTTCAAGTCATTTGGACTTCGTTTACTATTTTTATAAAATACAAAACCTAAACTGCACATTACTACCGAGAATTTCAGAGAACAGGAGAAAGAGTCATTCATTTCAGTAGCTTCCTGTGTGATCTAGATTTCAAAATTTTTATGGTATTAACCTTATAGTGTTAGCTAGATATCCACCAAAGTTGAGCCCAGTTTGACAACGTTTACTATTTTTTTTTTAAAATCCAAGTTTTCGATTGCTCAAAATTGCCGAATATGGTAGACTGTAGTAAAACAGTCATATCTCCTACAATACTTGGAGTTTTTGACTCTACTTTTTTTTATATATGAAACTAGACTCGAAGACCTTTCTTTTGGTATGAGTCTCGAGTCCAGGAGGTGTCGGAGTCAGAACAGGTTAGATTTTGAAGTTGAGTCAGTATAAAAACAGAGCATGTTTTGATAATGTTTGATTGTGTTTTCTTATGGGCCTTAGGTGATTGTGTTGTCTATGTGTTTGAATGAGATTAGACGAGCCTTATATGAGAGACAAATCGAGACTTGGAACCATGATTTTCTTGAAACCTATCCTTGAACTTAAGGATTTGAGATGAGTGGAGAGTTTATATAGAGTTGAGTAAGGAGATAGAATATGAGATAGAGCATAAGTTTCCTTTCATGTCTCTGATAATCATAAGTTTTTGATGTCGAGTCTAGAATAGTATCTCTAGACTTCTAAGAATGTCAGTAACCCTCAGCTCGCCGTCACACTGCCGCAACAAAGGTACGATAATAGTTTCAAAAATATACATATATGTATTTCAGATGTTATGAAAGTTTTTCAAGAAAATGTGCGCCTTATGTTTACGATGCTATGTGAATGCTTTTTGTCGTGTTTGGGACTACCCGAACCCATAACGACTCAATGAATGTATTTCGTGTTTGGGACAACCCGAGCCCTTAACGAATCAATGTATGTATGTATGTATGGTCGAGTTAGATTCCTTGAATCTTTCCGGCATAAGCAAAGTTTTCATGAAAGGGACATTAAATGTCCATATATGTTAAGGTTTCAAAAGAAACAGAAGTATGTATGTATGAATGAATGAGAAAGCCTTATGTTGTCGTTTTAGGCTAGCTGCCTATACGATTAGAATGATGGGTCCTCTTACAAACCGTTTGAGTACCACCCAAGAATGCTTTGAGAATGTTAATCGTGATAGCACCACTTGATCGATTTAAGTAAAGACTGGTAAGATAGAAATGTTTAACATAAAGATGTTACAACATAGAGGCAATGCCTTAAGACTAAGGATTCATTTGAACTATTTCAATAGCGGTGAGATTAAATTTTTTTTTTACATAAGAACTTATGTTGCTTGTGATTATGATGTTAGTCGTGATAGCTTGGCTAGAACAACATAGAATGGACTTTCATGGTATCAATAACTTATGATGAAATACTTATTAGTAAGTGCTTTAAGTTAGAAGTTGACTTAGAGCTTTATAAGAGATAAGAAGTTGACATGATTGGGGGCGAAGCTCCCATTTGACTGAGTGATTCATTGTGCTGGGTCTGGCCAGCCCATATAACTAAGATCTCGGTGATTGTCAATTAGGATTTTGACCTTGAGTAGGGCGTCATTCCAATGTATAGACTCACACTATGTAGTTGTCACAATAAGATCTTATTTTACCACGATAAGCACAGTAATGACTAGAATGACTTAGTTTGCTGTCAGTTCTCGGAGTACTAGAAGGTGATATTCTCACAGTTAGAAAGATACACTAAGCATCAACCTATCTTTTGACCGACAGTCGGTAGAAACAAAGCAACTTCTGGAATCCCAAGTGGAGAACCAGGGCAGATAACTGGTATGATAGAGTTTTCAACAAAATGTCAGGACGTGCTCCAAATGTGGTGGACACTTATGAGAAACGCGTGAAGGAGTTCGCAAACGAATGGCGTCATGAGATATTCAATTCCCCTACCAAGCCAAAGAAATATTACGTAGGAACAACCAACGAGCAAGACTCTCACCATCGAATCACTGCTACCAAGGGAGAATGGGAAGACTCCGACACAATCTGGATATACACCACCTCAAGATGTGGTGAAGGAAAGAAAATGGAATGAAGAAAACAACAGAAAATTTGAGAATAGAAAAAGAACTTTAGAATAAGATTTAAGATCCAACCCAACCTCAGAGCCAACAACCTCACACTAGAAGGGTGATTGTTTCGGCTAAAGTGTCAAAAGCTCCATCAATAGGAATGTTCAAAGGAAGCAAGTATTTGTTTTAAACTTCAGAGAACTTGAGCACTATGTCTCATTAGCCCCAAAGTTGAATTACTCGACTTATGACTTAGAACTCGTTGTGGTTGTGCACGTGTTGGAAATTTGGAGATACTATCTCTACGAAGTTAAGTGTGAGGTCCTTATAGCTGACAAGAATTTGAAGTGCTTTTTTCGAGCAAAGAGATTTCAATGTAAGACAACAGAGACGATTCGAATTAGTGAAGAATTATGATGGTACCATCAATTGGAAATTAAGATAAGATGTTTCACCACTAAATATAAAGTACTGATTGGTGATTGCCTTATTCGGTTTAGTAATTGTTCACCATCCGGAGACAATATCAAGCTGTGTAGTTGCATCAATAGTTAAGTGTGAATTGCAAGAAAGGATTATGAAAGCACGAAATGAAAATGGATATTGGTGAGAAAATGTGTCTCGCCTCAAGAATAAGAAAAACGAAAGGATTCACGAAAGTCAGGAATAGTGCACTAATGGTTAGTGGAGGATTGTGGATGTATACACTGAATATTACGTCTCGCAGTTAAGAAAGTATGTGATTAAGAAAGATGAGATAGTCCAAGCTCAAGGCTTAAGTTATGGAGAGAAATCAGTTTAGTGACTAGATTGCAAGGTTTAAGTGTTACGAGGCAATAATATTGTTCTCGTCATGTAGTGGAACCATCACAGGATGGAAAAGGCTACAAAAGAGATGAATGAAACGAATGACTAGTATCACAAGCTAGAATACCAGGTATGCAAATTTCGGGACGAAATTTATTTTAAGGGGGGTAGTATGTAATGCCCCGCTCTTTTAAATACATATTAGATTAAATATGTGCATTAGTTATAAAATTCTTTTAATTATTTATTGTGATTATTTTGTTCAGATAATATTATTTCAGCAAAAGTCTGTATAAGAGATACAGAGCTGCGATTTAATATTCAATCATGAATCAAACCAATAATTAAATTATTGGTTTAGCTACACATTGAAACTTTGCATTACCAGTTGATTGATTCAATAGTATTAGAAATTTTAGATTTATAATCGATTTCATAAATCGTGTTATTTAAATCGAATTGTTAGAATTATAACTTGAGCGTATGTGAATAATAATTTTATTATTACATGTTATGTGTGTTTAGTATTAAGTCGTGAATTAATTCCGACTTTCACGTATTAAATCCCAAGATTGATGATTTAATTTATATAAATACGACAAGTATTTAATTAGCAGGAATTGGAAAATTATTACAGAAACGAATAAGAACTAGGAGAAACTAGATCACGGAAAATCAAAATCCTACTACACGTATGTCTCGATTTTTTCATCCAACACATCAATTCCTACACTATTCCACCTTCTCCTTCAACGCAACATCATACTGCAACAAGTTTTTCAAGGTCTCAATATCTTCCATGCAATCCAAAAAGCCAAGATATGAGGAAAAGAAGATCACGAAAGAAACAAAATTTTCAAAGATTGCATGCTCAACCTTCCCCTCCAATTCAAGATTTCTGATTTCAAAGATTTGCAGATTTCTAGCAAATCTTATTTTTTTCAAAAGTGTAGATTTGCAGCTGACTTTCCTTCCAACTCCCTACACAAATTTCAACCTTCATAATTTCCATTGTCTACGGAATCCACTTATAAATACATAGCATATCAGTTAACACACAGCTCACTCCACTAGCAAGAACCACACCCGTGCAGAGAAAGTGAAGCCAACAAGCTTCAAAACAAACTTTGCATACTTCTTAAGCTCAAGTGAGCTCCCTTCGCCAGGCTATTTCTTCGCCGACCGGCCACTAGGCTCTGAACCGAGAACGTGTACTCGTTCCTCCATCTTCAGGCTACCAAACCCAACAATCGAAAGGCCGAAGCCTTCTCTATATTTTCCTGACCAAAGGCCGCAATATCCTTCGGAGGCCAACGTCGAATTCCCGACTTAGCCACCGGCCAACTTACGGCTTTCGTTTCTCACTATCCTTACGACGAAAAAGGATTGAGAAAACACCGTTGTGTAGCCTGATCTACCTCGCACGAGGAAGACTAAGTCGTAGACCTTCGCGGCTAAACACCATCGCGGAACGACGACCAGAAAACCCCCGACGAACAACTTCCATTAGTGCTCACTTGGACAAGGGTAAGTTGACGCCCTTATTTCGATGCATTCCCGTTTCTATTATATTATGGGAAATTTCTGGGGTATATATGGGAGTGTGGTAAATATTTGTACAAAGTTTCATGTTATTTGAACTTCGTTTACCACCCTTTTAAAATTTGAGAAGTCTACTGCCCGTATCTGTTGAAACTGTCGTGAGGCAGATGATTAGGTTAATTATTTCAGTAACCATATGTTGATATTTAGCTCTCAAATTTTTATTGTATGAAGATATATGTGTTAGCTATCTTCATATAAAATTTGAGGTTATTCCGGTAACGTTTGCTATTTTTTCAAAAATCTGGACTTTCAGTTGGCAGAAACTGCCGAATCTGGTAGGCGATGGGAAAATCGCTATATCTCTTAAACTACTTGGAGTTTTTCAACATACTTTTTTTTCAATTAAACTAGACTCAAAGAGGTTTCTATTGATATAAAATTAGACTCCATACGAGTTCGGAGTAAAAGCAGTTTATTAGTTGAAGTTGAATCTATACAGTTTTGTTGAGATGGAAATGATTCAAAATAATTCCTATTAAGGATTTTAAAGTTTTATTGTTGATAAAATATCACTTTTAGATTATAAATGAGCTATTGATGTGTATATATATATATTGGTGATTGGCATTATTAAATGGGGAAAAGGAAAACGTTTTATGTTTATAGAATTATTCTTTATTTATAATAGATAAATAAATGAATAATATAAAATGGAATTTCCTACATCCTCAAAGGTACATGAAATATTTTGATAAAGGAAGAACGATTGTATATGAGTTAGATATAGTCGTTTAAGGAAATATGGGTAGTTAGAGAAATGAGTGAATAGTGATTCACTGCATTTGTTGTTATCTTTTCTATTATTCACTCGAACACATGTTTTCGTGTTATCAAAGGTTCAAATAAACAAAAGCGTCTGAGTAACCTATCGCGCTAAGGAAAGAGAATCATTGTCTTAAGTAGCAAAACACTGCAATCAGGTGGGCATTACTTTTACTATACGTATATAGAGATCCCCTGCGTGTCGTAGGCCTCTTATACGAATGAATGCATGAGATGATTTAACTGTTAATTTCAGTTTCATATATATATCAAATGAGTTTAAATGTTACGTTCAAGCAAATTATTTCATGACAAAATCTTTGAGTTAAAGTTATTTCAAGAATTGTCTTGCCATAAAATGTTTAAATTTTAGTATGATATCTATCTGCTTTGGCTTTGCCAATGATGCAATCGAATTCGGGTCCTGAGCAGTTGATAGCTATCCTGCCTTGACTAGTGTACACCAGTGACCGTGAGTCATCTAGCGGGTTGGCCGGTCAAGTGACCGTGAGAGGTGGCCACCTCTCCGGCACACAGTTCCAGATATGATAGATTACAAGAGAACTTAGACTGCAGTCGAACTTTAAGAATCACAACTGAATTTAGTAAGCTTGGGCCTTTTTAGCGAAAAACCCCTTGCTGTACTGTTTATGATGGCATGACAATTTAAATCTTTACGAAGCATGTTATATTTCATAGTAGGCATATGTGCCCACTGAGTATTTTTATACTCAGTCCTGCATGTATTTCTAAATGTGCAGGTTGAGCAGCTGATGGAATGGAATGATGTTGAGCGGGTGTTCCTTTGACATTTCAATAAATGTAACATTGAGTATACATCTTCATATGTATATCTCACACGTTTTCCGCTGCAAAACACTTTAATTAGAATAACTCTATGTTATGAAGTTGTGACACGTGTTATTGGGTAACCCACCTTAATCAGTTCTCCTTTATGAGTATGTTTTATAAGTATCCAAATGATCATATATGATCCTAGCATTTTATCTATGAGTGACATTTCCATATACTTTAATGTTAAGTAATTGTCCATATCCGTTCCCACTCATTAATTCTCATCCCAAGTCATAATCCCGGCTAAATTTGTCATTAAGGGTTGCGGGCTGTGACATATCCTGCCAGGGCTAGTGTACACCAGTGACCGTGAGTCATCTAGCGGGTTGGCCGGTCAAGTGACCGTGAGAGGTGGCCACCTCTCCGGCACACAGTTCCAGATATGATAGATTACAAGAGAACTTAGACTGCAGTCGAACTTTAAGAATCACAACTGAATTTAGTAAGCTTGGGCCTTTTTAGCGAAAAACCTCTTGCTGTACTGTTTATGATGGCATGACAATTTAAATCTTTACGAAGCATGTTATATTTCATAGTAGGCATATGTGCCCACTGAGTATTTTTATACTCAGTCCTGCATGTATTTCTAAATGTGCAGGTTGAGCAGCTGATGGAATGGAATGATGTTGAGCGGGTGTTCCTTTGACATTTTAAGAAATGTAACTTTGAGTATACATCTTCATATGTATATCTCACACGTTTTCCGCTGCAAAACACTTTGATTAGAATTACTCTATGTTATGAAGTTGTGACACGTGTTATTGGGTAACCCACCTTAATCAGTTCTTCTTTATGTGTATGTTTTATAAGTATCCAAATGATCATATATGATCCTAGCATTTTATCTACGAGTGACATTTCCATATACTCTAATGTTAAGTAATTGTCCATATCCGTTCCCACTCATTAATTCTCATTCCAAGTCATAATCCCGGCTAAATCGTCATTAAGGGTTGCGGGCTGTGACAGAGTGGTATCAGAGCGGTTCGTTCGCTCTGGCCCTAGAAACCTTATTTTAAAGAGTCGAGTCTAGTTTGATTCTTTAGACTTACATGGGTTCATATGGCACCGCTCAACACTCCATTGCATCATGCTCAATCAAGGAAAGGAGGTAACTGCAGTTTCAACGTTTTAAAGATGTTAATGTTCTAAAATGCTTCATGAATATGTTTATGTGAAGAGCAGGTTCTGATGAAATGGTGAATGTTTTGCCTTTCATGGCATATTTTCGCAATCTATGATGTTATGATCAGACGAATGATAGAAAAATTGACATAGGTTTTCCCGGAGAACATAGATTGCTATAAGTTGCATGATCACAATTTTAAAGGAACATAGACTACTAGATTAGTAGGATATCTCTACAATCTAGATTTTTAAGGTGATGATGTAAAAGAATGAAAGAGAACTTAGAGCATTTCAGCTCCCTCAAGAAAACAATGATTCTTTTGAACTACAAAGAGGAATGGAAAGATATGTACGAGGTAAAGGAAAAACACAACGTTGCATCAAAGGTTGAACCATAGTCTCTACGTTCAAATGTTTAAATGCGACGGAATATCAAATCGACTTTTGCTACAGGATAGATTTTAAGAATAGTGTGTTTTGCCTGTGTACGTGTGTCTGTGTGTATATGTCTTAAGAGAGGTTTGGGGTTTGAGATCAATAGGATAGGGAACCTTAAGATAAGTTTAGTTGTCATAATGAACTTATGTTTTGTTATGTATAGTATGTTCATGGCTCTCCAAGTTCGGGACGATGTTTTCTGTGTGACTGGGAGGTGATGATGTTGGACCTGGCCAGTCCACATGATCCAAATCTCAGTAGACGTCTTTTGGGTTGAAAACCCATGTGTTTCAACTTTCGGTTGAAAAGCCAGATGGGTTCTTACTCGAGGTCATTTCGTTCGACCTAGTAGTTAATCATTTCATACCCTATGGTCATTCTTTTGATTCTCTTGAACAATTTCTACAACACCTTGCTTTAATGTTATGTTGAGTTTGAGTCTTGCAACTCGTGAGTTGTCATAATAGATTCCCTTGATTGATAAGACTAAGAAGTGTTAGTCTACTGACGTAGTATACTACCCAAATTATGGCTTCGTATAATTGTGTCTCATTGTAATTAGTTGAGATTAGTCTTTGTCCTATAAATGATATCGACCACTCATTATGATAGAAATTCAGAGTTCAAGCTAAGATCGTAATATAGTGTTCGAGTACGAGGACTTAAGTTAATTGGTCTATGATAGTTTTAAGACAGATTCATAGGAAAGTGTTATGCATGTGATAGGTAACAAGAAATGGGTTGATGACCATTTTGGTCTTTGGAAAATAGGATACCCCGTAGATGAGGCCTAGAAATGAGGTAGGAGTAATGAACCGCCGCAAAAGAACGAGGGAACTTATTCTCAAGTAAATTTCGTGTATATAAATTGGAATTGGAAATCCAATTGATATGACGAGAGACCCGAATCTATTCTAGATCGGAAAGTTAAAGTACTAAGAAATAAGTCGATACCCTTAATAAAGGTACTTTGGAAGCATCATGATCAAGAGGAGGCGACATGGGAACTCGAGTCTAGCCTGAAGGAAAAGTACCCAGAATTATTTCCTGTTGTACAAATTTCGGGATGAAATTTCTTTTAAGGGGGATAGTATGTCATACCCCGACTTGTAATCCCCGATTAAGGGCTTAATTATTAATAATTAGGGTTCGGCATCCATTAATAATAAAAACTGGTTTGATTTATCTGATGTGATTTAATCGTTATATATGGATTTTCGTTACGTGTGTCATTATGACCAAGTTATTATGATTTATATTTGAGACCTTAGCACTTGGAATTTTGTTTAAGTTTTCAAAGCAAGTGCGGTTTATTTTTGCTGAGAAATCGAAGAATGCCGGTTTATGAAAATATTTCCAAGCATATATTTTGTTTTAAAATTATTTTTCCTATGAGAGGAATATTATAATTGAGTGAGTGCACTAATATTAGTGCTATAATTATTTTATGTGGTCACATGAATAATTATGTTATGGTATTTTATTAATGAGTAACATTTCCATAATTATTGTGATTTATTTTTAATCACCCTTCTCACACTATTACTTTAATTTCCCTACCATGTGACTAAATACCACAATTTGCCAAGTGTAGAGATTAGAGAGAGAGTGTAGAGATTAGAGAAAGAGAGATCAAGGCATTAATTACCAATATTTCCTCAAGATTACAAAATCCTCTTTAAAGATCACAAGATCATTTACAATCTTGCAAAATCCTCTCTCACTCCTCACTCATCATTTTCGACCAACACCTCTCTCCCTCTTTCTCTCACTTTCCTCCATTTTCCTCCATTGAAGAGACCTTCGGAGCTTCCAAAAATTTTTTTTTTACAAAACACCTCAATCCACTCTAAATCTTCCATAAACACATCCTAGCTACTTATATTCAAGGGAATCATTGAAGAAAGGCTTCCAAGCTAGAGTGAGAAAGTGTGACTTTTGGTGAGAAATTTGGGTAAGTGATCATGTATTCCATAAATCTTGCTTGAATGATGTTGTATGTGAGTATTCTCGAAAGATTGAAGAAAGAAAATCACCCCTCCCTTGTTCTTAAAATTTTCAAAAAAAAAAAAAAATGGGTCTTTACCCTTCAAAAAATTTTCTTTTTCTTTCCTTGATTTGGGGTGAAAAATGAGGTCTATGAGGTGTTTGTTGATGATTGATGTGTGTTGTGAAAGTATATGCTTTGAGATGTGAAAGTCGATTGAGTTTAGTTTACCCAAAAATTTGGAATTTGTGAGTTGATGTGCTAAATGATGAATTGATGATGAGAATGAGTCTATGTGATGTCTATGATGATGATTGATGGAGTAAATTGATTATTTGATGTCAATTGATGAATTTGGGGTGAGTTAGTTTAATAAAATTTGGGATATGTGTATCTATGCCCTAAATTGTAATTGATGGATTATATGTGAGTTTAAATAGTTAAAATTGATGGATCTATGATTAGATTAAAGATTCATGTGTGTTATAAAATTTCAAAGAGTTTAGTTTAATAAAAATTAGGACTTTTTTGCCTATGTGTTATTTAAGTGATTTTGGTTTAGGATATATGTAATTGAGCATAATATTAGTGTCTAATTATGTTTGACTAGGTCTTTTGTTGGCTAAATAAAATTTTAACTTAGTTTAGTTTATATGAGTTTTTGAGTTTTCATATTGAGAGGTTGATGATTGGTAAAATGAGGTCTAATTGCTTTATGATCATTATGTGAATGCATGTCATGCTTTTATTAAGAGTTTACGTTGATACGTGAGTTTTCATTAGAGTTTAGTTTGCTAAAATTTGAGAAGTTTTTATTGATGATGAGATTTGATGAATTGATGTCTTATATGTGCTATTAAATGACTCAATTTGATTAATCTAAGGTTGGATTAATGAGTTATGCATGTTTGTAAATTTTCAAAAAGTTTAGTTAGATATAAAATAGGGCTTTTTGATTTATGTGCTAATTATTTGAATTGGCTAAGGATAATTGATAATAAGCATGATAGTAATGATAGTTAAAGGTTAATTTCGCTAATTGTTGATTATATGTGAAATTGCTTGAGTTTAGATTACTAGGATTTGGGTATTTTTGGAATTATGAGATCAATGTTTGGATTAATGATGTCTATATGCTAATTGGACTTTATAGAGGACTATGGCTGAAGGAATATTAAACTGAATTAATGCTCCGTTTGCCCGATGATCGTTTCTTGGATTATTATTAATTCATCATACAACGATTAATTTCTAACATGCTCCTATGAATTTAACAGCTGCACGTTGGAGCTCAGAAATACCTGAAGAATTCAGAAGAATTCGCAGATTCGCATCTGAACAGACCAGTCAGCTTTAAGCCTTCGTTTGAAGCCTCAAACGTCCTCAAATCGTATTTCTCTCAGAAATACGACTTCTTCGTCTTCGAGAGAGATTTCCGTGGCCGCCTGATTCGTCTGAATCGGAGTTCTGTGGAGGAAGTTATGGCCGTTTTACGGAGACTGCCAGAACTTGGTTTCCTCCGAAAAACTGACTCCAGCTCTGATCTTCTCGACTGTATCCCGCTCAGCTTTCACTGTTGGATGGACAACGATCTATGAAAGTCCCAAGAGAGAAATAAGCCCCACACGTTTTTCTTCCCTGCGCCCCACAGCTCTCAAAAAACCCTAATATTTTATCAGTCTGTTTTCCCTGAAAGCTGACAGCTGTATTTAAATAAAATTAAATACGTGTGGGCACAGAATTAGTGTAGGAGGCGTCTTTCTCTCCTTCTAGGGCTAGGAGACATTGGGCCAGTCCAGGGACCAGATACAAGGAATAAAGATGGACCTCAAATAAATTAATTTATCTATGGTCAGCCCAGACCATAATTAATTTATAAATATCAGTTCATTCCACTAGAGAACCGATACTGACTTACCCCTTTATTGCCGGTGATGAGTCGGGGGCTTGTATTTAGACTTATTAAATCTCCGTATTTAAAATATCCGACATCCATTAATTAATTAGAGCTCTGACAGCTTAAATTAATTAATCTCTTAATAATTCCTTAAGCAGTACCACTCAAACTTTATTATTACGCCTGAACTTAATCAACCTGCAGGGTTTAGCGTAATAAACCTTATTGAGCTCCTTAAGGGGATGTCATTATCCTATACCGGATACGGGTACTAATACAGATAATCAAATATCATATATTAACCGCTATCACCCAAGATACAGAGTACTCGAGTTAGTATATAACTTTCACCCATAGTAAGTCAAAGTGATATACGAATTAATATATATATCTGAATACTTATTAGTATTAAGATTTATAAGTCACCGAGATCTTGATTCTTCACTTAAGTCAGATAGAAGAATACATCTCAACTGTGGTCCTATCAATACGTAATGACGTACCAGTATAGACAAGTAGCCAAGATAAACTACTTCCATCTATACTGCAGCCTAAACCAATAACTTGTCCTAGAGTTATTTCGGCTGTGATCATATTATATCTCTTAAGGTTATTCCAATTATATGGTCTTCTGTGATCTACAACACACCATATAATCTACTTATATAGAGATAAAGAACATACATATGCAATCATGAACACAATCAGATAGGAGATTAGATAGTGAACTTAGGAAACATTGTATACAAGCATAAAACGTTCTTGCTTTCAGTATACAAATCCAACAATCTCCCACTTATACTAAAGCAAACTTTTAGTATACAATGCGTCTATTTACCAATCACCTAACACTTCTCCCACTTATACTTAAAGTTTCCTAAGTGGGTGGCATCAATCTGGCATCAATCGCATTCCCATCTTTCAATGGCCATTTGCGATAAGCCTTTTGTGAAAAGATCAGTAGGTTTCTCCAATATGTGAGAATTTATTCTTTGAGCACATAACCTCGATTTACGAATAATCTTATAACTTGGTACTTACTCTCCATGTGTTTGACCCCTTGTGGTTCTAGGATTTCTTAGAGTTTGCAACTGCACTTGAGGTACCACGAAGGTGATGCTCTCACGCAAACTAGGAATCATTCTTAGACCCTGGAGGTAGTGGTCAAACCAAAAGGTTTTACCTCCCAAGGAAAACACATAGCTCGAGGTAATTATTCTTTGTTCCGGTCAGCCTGGAAATCCGAAATCGTATAATCCAAAAAGGAACTAAACTGTCTAACTAGTAAACTATCCTTATTCTCTAGTCATGGACTTGAGAATATAATTTACCACAGTTCAGTATCCTTAACTAGGACTATACAGGTATCTTACAATCATGCTAACTGCATAGCAAATATAAGATCTCGTACATAGTAATCCATACATGAAGCTATCTACTGCGGAAACGTAGAATACTGCCTTCATTTCCTCAACCTTAATAGGCATCTTAAGACATATGTCTTTAGATAAAGGAACGCCATAGCTCAAAGGTTGCAAACCTTTCTTGGCGGTATGCTAACTAAAACGTGTATTCTCAGTATCAATGTAAGACACTCGAGATAAGCCCAACATCGTTTTCTAGTGATCCCTTATAACTTTGATCACAAAGATGTATACTGTACCTCCTTAGTCTTTCATATGAGACTGTTCGGATAACCATTACTTTATGTCTTGACAATAGCTCCATATTGTCACCAATTAGGAGAATATTATCTACATAAAATGCAAGATAAACCACATCACCGATGACATGAGAGCGATTGACACGAGATGCTTCTCTCCCTTCCTCACGTAACCTCGATGGTTTAAGTGAGCTGCTATGGGTAAAATGATCCGAATGTTCTGAGCATGGCACTGGCGAAAATATCATCATAACCTATACCCTTACACTGGGCATAACCTTTCGCCACCAGTCTAGCTTCGGAAGCTACGACCTTGCTCATTCGGGCCTGTCATTATCTTGTATACTCACTTACAACCTAAGGCATGACTGCCTCCTGTTAGCAAGATTTTCTAGTATACACCCATATCTTTAATGGATTGCTCCATTGAGGTGTGCCAAGAATCTACATTCTCGTCTTCCACTAATTCCAAGTAGATATCTGGGTCGATTCTCTTATATTCACCACCAGGGACTGAATCCAAAGATTCTCCCAAGAATATAAATCGATCGGGTTGTCCCCAACCCTCCCACTACAATGGATCTGTGGTGGCACATGTGTGTCAACAGTGCGTGCAGTGTCTTGTGGTACAAAAAACTCTTGCACACTTGGCTTGGGTGATGAAATCGCCTGTCTAATGTCTTCAATTTCTTGAAGCACACTACCTGACTTGGATTAGTGATTATTCTCATAGCCCACTTCTAAGAATCGTGTGTCATTGCTAATAACCACCTTCTGATTCTTTAGGACTAATTGCAAAGATGCATAACTCATCATCGGACATATTTTTTTTTTTCAAGAGTGACCTATTTCTTCTCTCCACCACACCATCTTATATAGGGATTACATGGTGTAGTAAACTGGGTTGGAATCCCAAACTCTGATAATGAATCAGAAAAGATCATTCCTAACACATTATTGGCCTTTTATCCCCTTTGTCATGAATGACCCGGTCTCCATCTTTTCCTCTATACAGGATTCGCAGGTTCCAAATGGTACAACCTGGACTGAATCCAATGTACTATTTAGACAAGAGCCTTTGGATCCTGTTAAGATAGATGTGACCTAATCTAGGGTATCAATATATGTGTAAGATCCTCATGAGAGATTAGCCTTAACTTTTCTCTTTCTTTTGTTCGATGATGTAAATGCAATATAAAGGTATTTTGTAGACAAGTTATAGTATGAAGAGAGATGTTCAAAATACCAGAATAGACAACTTTGTCATTTCTTATGATAGAAACACCACTATAAAAAATGACATAAGATCCATCTATTCAAAATTTTGAAACATGATAAGGAACTCTCAAAAACTAAACTATGTCTTTAGAACTTAAAGACAAGTCTCCAATTGCAATAACTGCGACTCTAGTCACGTTGCCTAGGAAGACAATCATCTCATCACTTCGCAGCTTCCTTGTCAGCTTACAAAAAGCCATGCAAGGTGTAACAATCATTATTAGTTTCTCTCGTTATCCACTACTCACAATTGAGTAGAAAACGAGCTGACATGTCTCAGTTACTATAGCAAGTGAAGTACCTTAACCCTTTGCCTTGAGTATTGAAATAAGAAATCTCCAATACTCAATCTTATCACACCACTACTCCCACTATTTCCCTTGTCTTTCTTGCCCCTTGGATCCTTCTTCTTCCCGTCTTTTGACGGAGAAGATGGCCATCCTTTGGCAATAACAAGTGTTTGCACATCTTTTTCCCACAACTTCCTTAGCTGTAACTAGAGCATTCAACAACTCAAAAGAGTATATTCTTTCTTGCTCACAACAGCGTTGAGGCGGAAGTTCTTAATTAAAAGACTTGGGAAGAAAGTTCAGGATAATATCGACTTTTGCCTCACCGTCGATACTTCCACTGAGCAAGTCAAGTCCGTCAAAATTTGCATGACATGCTCGTGCACTGAGTTGTGCTCACTCATAAAAATAACAAGATTACTCTCATCAAATTTAAATGAGCAGCTCAGTTCGACTCTCCGAACACTTTCTTGAGATTCAGCATGATGCTAATAGCATCGTCCATGCCCTGATGTTGGAGCTACAAGGTTTGTGACATTATACTCATAATAAAGCATATAGCCACATTATTCGTCACATGCCACCTTTTATGCAGTTCCTTTTTCCCATCAGTTGTCTCATTGTTCGAACAAATAGAACGTCGAGTAGTAAGCAACACAAAAAAATTGTGTTAGTTTGTGATAAAGATGAAAATCCAAAACTGCGTTTCCTTTTTCTATAGGTGGACCGGTTAAAAGACTTTGTGCAAGAATAAAGAAACAGGAGACATAGACATATCTGAAAGTAACGAACATAAAGCACATAATTCGTAACAATAATATTGTAACCTTTTGATAAAACAATATTAATGAAACCTCCAATTGCTCAAAGAATTCTATGTGCAAGCCACGAGGGGTGGACGTTTACACATAAACTCCTCAACCAGACTATTAACCTAGTCGTTTAATTTCCATCCATGTCAACTTAACCTTTTGACAAAGGAAATTAATAATTGGCTCCTTTAACTAGGCCATATCATTATCAAGAAGGGACTCCGAGGGGGAGTTGTACATTGTACTTGAAATGATATCTAAGCAATGACCACATTTTAACCTTGAAAATTAAATTCTCGAAATTAACATACTCACGCGGACCATGTCGCTTTCAATTTAACTTTCTTGGTTATCTTATTTAATTCCATTCTCCAAAGTACTTGTGAAAACTATACAAGTAAGCCACGAGTGGTGGACGTTTACTGCATAACTCTCACTACTTTAATGGTTTAAATATTTTTATAGAAACCTCTTCTGACAAACTTATGAAAAACAAATGTGAAGTAAGCCACGAGGGGTGGACGTTTACTCACATTGTTAATCACTTTGTCTAGAGACCGCATGTGGAGGTCTATATAATTTTAAGAATAAAAATCATTAAACAATAACCACAATCTAACTTCGAAATTAAATTCTCAAATTTGACATACTCACTAGGACCATGCCGCATTCAATTTAATTTCTTAGTTATCTTATTTAATTCCATCCTCTAAAGTACTCGTGAAAAATTATATGAGTAAGCCACGAGGGGTGGACGTTTACCGCATAACTCCCACTACTTAAATGGATTTAAATATTTAATAGAAATCTCAACTCAACAAACTTGTGAAATCGAACATGAAGTAAGCCACGAGGGGTGGACGTTTACTCACATCTCAATCACTTTGTCTTGAGACCGTTTGTGGAAATCTAAATAATTTTTAATCATCCATAAAATTATTAAGCTTAGTCTTTTTTTCTTTCAAAAGGTTTGATCATGCTCAACACATAATCCTAAACATGCTCTTCTAGAACGCAACATGTAAAACATGCTCGCAGAATTCTAAAACATGCTTAAGAAAACGATAAACCTAGCATGCTTGTCTAAGCGCAGTTAATAAACACATATTAACAAGCAGAGACAAAAACAGCATGCAAAGAGCATAAAAGATTAACACCACGACATGCAAAGAACAGAATTAAAACAATAAAGTTCTTCGTGACCCATTCGTGGAATCCCAATTTCTAATCTATTACATTTAAAACAGAAAAGAAAAAGGCTCAAAAACGTAAAACTCGGCCCGAACAGCTTCATCAGGCCCGTCTTTGAAAATAGGGTTTGGGCCCCCTAGGGTTTGTAGAAACTCGCGCCTACCTAGGGTTTGGGACCCCCTAGGCGCCGCCGCCACCACGCCTTGACAGCAGCCAGACGGACTCGGCAGCAGCTTGCCCGGCGTGGCAGCAGCCTCCCGGCGCGTGCAGCAGCCTGCCCGGCGTGGCAGCAGCCTGCCCGGCGCGAGCAACAGCCTGCTCGGCGCACCAGCAGCCTCCCGGCGCGAGCAGCAGCTTGCCCGGCGCACCAGCAGCCTCCCGGCGCGAGCAACAGCCTGCCCGGCGCACCAGCAGCCTCCCGGCGCGAGCAGCAGCCTGCCCGGCGCACCAGCAGCCTCGGCGTGCAGCAGCAGCAGCCCGGCGCGCAGCCCGGCGTGCAGCAGCACCAGCCCGGCGCGCAGCCCCGGCGTGCAGCAACAGCAGCCCGGCGTGCAGCAGCACCAGCCCGGCGCGCAGCCCCGGCGTGCAGCAGCAGCAGCCCGGCGCGCAGCCCCGGCTTGCAGCAGCAGCAGCCCAGCGTGCATCCTCAGCTCTTGGTCCCGGCAACCTCGGCAGATCCAGCACGAGAACAACAGCAACGGCAGCAGCGACCGCGCGACGCCAGCCGGGCACGCAGCAGCGCAAAGCACGCACGCGCAGCCCATGGCGTGCCCAGCCCCTGCTCGCCAACCATGCTCCTCGGCCCTACCTTTGCCCGACCAGTCTCGCCCCTCGGCACCTCGCTGCCCTCTTTACTCTCCAACTCCGTTCTTCGATGTTGATTCGTCGTCGTCATCGTTCCGTTTTCCAACAATTACAGATTACAAAGGAAAACAAAAACAATTTGAAACCCTAATCTAACCACGGATTTATCTCGTGGTGAAAAACGATTACAACGTCAAACGACGTATCCCACGAATCAACAAACCACGAAGAACAACAGCAGTAAAAACAACGCACATTATTAATCGTACATAAATTAACAATAGAGCCAAGAAATTAATCCTGGGCTCTGATACCAATTGAAGGAATATTAAACTGAATTAATGCTCCGTTTGCCCGATGATCGTTTCTTGGATTATTATTAATTCATCATACAACGATTAATTCCTAACATGCTCCTATGAATTTAACAGCTGCACGTTGGAGCTCAGAAATACCTGAAGAATTCAGAAGAATTCGCAGATTCGCATCTGAACAGACCAGTCAGCTTTAAGCCTTCGTTTGAAGCCTCAAACGTCCTCAAATCGTATTTCTCTCAGAAATACGACTTCTTCGTCTTCGAGAGAGCTTTCCGTGGCCGCCTGATTCGTCTGAATCGGAGTTCTGTGGAGGAAGTTATGGCCGTTTTACGGAGACTGCCAGAACTTGGTTTCCTGCGAAAAACTGACTCCAGCTCTGATCTTCTCGACTGTATCCCGCTCAGCTTTCACCGTTGGATGGACAACGATCTATGAAAGTCCCAAGAGAGAAATAAGCCCCACACGTTTTTCTTCCCTGCGCCCCACAGCTCTCAAAAAACCCTAATATTTTATCAGTCTGTTTTCCCTGAAAGCTGACAGCTGTATTTAAATAAAATTAAATACGTGTGGGCACAGAATTAGTGTAGGAGGCGTCTTTCTCTCCTTCTAGGGCTAGGAGACATTGGGCCAGTCCAGGGACCAGATACAAGGAATAAAGATGGGCCTCAAATAAATTAATTTATCTATGGTCAGCCCAGACCATAATTAATTTATAAATATCAGTTCATTCCACTAGAGAACCGATACTGACTTACCCCTTTATTGCCGGTGATGAGTCGGGGGCTTGTATTTAGACTTATTAAATCTCCGTATTTAAAATATCCGACATCCATTAATTAATTAGAGCTCTGACAACTTAAATTAATTAATCTCTTAATAATTCCTTAAGCAGTACCACTCAAACTTTATTATTACGCCTGAACTTAATCAACCTGCAGGGTTTAGCGTAATAAACCTTATTGAGCTCCTTAAGGGGATGTCATTATCCTATACCGGATACGGGTACTAATACAGATAATCAAATATCATATATTAACCGCTATCACCCAAGATACAGAGTACTCGAGTTAGTATATAACTTTCACCCATAGTAAGTCAAAGTGATATACGAATTAATATATATATCTGAATACTTATTAGTATTAAGATTTATAAGTCACCGAGATCTTGATTCTTCACTTAAGTCAGATAGAAGAATACATCTCAACTGTGGTCCTATCAATACGTAATGACGTACCAGTATAGACAAGTAGCCAAGACAAACTACTTCCATCTATACTGCAGCCTAAACCAATAACTTGTCCTAGAGTTATTTCGGCTGTGATCATATTATATCTCTTAAGGTTATTCCAATTATATGGTCTTCTGTGATCTACAACACACCATATAATCTACTTATATAGAGATAAAGAACATACATATGCAATCATGAACACAATCAGATAGGAGATTAGATAGTGAACTTAGGAAACATTGTATACAAGCATAAAACGTTCTTGCTTTCAGTATACAAATCCAACAATGGCATGATTAAATTGAGAATTTTGAATGAAATGAAAAGTGTTAGTTTGAGGAAGAAGATGACATACATGTGCATCTATATGTGTATAATGAGTTATATGATGAATGAGCTCATGTTTGAATAATTGAGTAATTTTGTGCATGAAAATGAAAAGAGAATTTTAATGATGCGTTCATTGAAACGTTTTACTAGAGATTTGAGGTTATGATGTAAGAAGAGAGTCAAGATTTGAGTATGATGAGCATTATAATGTGCTTGAATGTTTGTGAGTGTTATATGTGTTTAAAATGAGCTTTGATGAGTTTCCTTGAAGTAATGTTGAGTTGAGTATTTTAAGAGTTTGAGATGAGATTTTGGTGAATTTCGTAGGCCTACTGACCTACTGTGATCGACGGTTTTTTCAATGTCAAAAAGCTTTGAAAATTTTATACCAAGTCTCTACATGAGTCTTGAGAACATCGGAAAAATTTCAAGTCATTTGGACTTCGTTTACTATTTTTATAAAATACAAAACCGAAACTGCACATTACTACCGAGAGTTTCAGAGAGCAGGGGAAAGAGTCATTCATTTCAGTAGCTTCCTGTGTGATCTAGATTTCCAATATTTTATAGTATTAACCTTATTGTGTTAGCTAGATATCCACAAAATTGGAGCCCAGTTTGACAACATTTACTATTTTTCAAAAATCCAAGTTTTCGATTGCTCAAAACTGCCGAATATGGTAAACTGTAGTAAAACAGTCATGTCTCCTACAATACTTGGAGTTTTTGACTCTACTCTTTTTTATATGAAAATAGACTCGAAGACCTTTCTTTTGGTATGAGTCTCGAGTCCAGGAGGTGTCGGAGTAAGAGCAGGTTAGATTTTGAAGTTGAGTCAGTGTAAAAACAGAGCATGTTTTGATAATGTTTGATTGTGTTTTCTTATGTGCCTTATGTGATTGTGTTGTCTATGTGTTGAATGAGATTAGACGAGCCTTATATGAGTGATAAATCGAGACTTAGTACCATGATTTTGTTGAAACCTATCCTTGAACTTAAGGATTTGAGATGAGTGGAGAGTTTATATAGAGTTGAGTAAAGAGATAGAATATGAGATAGAGCATGAGTTAAGGCTTTATGAGTATGGATTTTAAAAGGATTAAAATGTTTTAAATCAATTCCTTTTTAATGGAGTTTAAAATGCTTATTTAAGTCATTTATAAATGAATAATGAGAAATGCGTAAAGGAGTTCGTAAATGAATCGCGGCATGAGATTTTCAATTCCCCTAGTAAACTAGGGAGATATTATGAAGGAACAAGCAATGAACGAGACTTTCACCACCGAGTCACTACAACAATTGGAGAAGGAAAAATTTTGTTCACGCACAAACAAGATATGTACACCACCTCAAGATGGAGGTAAAGAAAAAGAAAATGGAAGGAAAGCACTAGAACTAAACTTAAGGTATAACCCAACCCCAAGGCTAGTAGGCTCAAGCTAAAAGAGTGAATGCTTTGGCTAAAGTGCCAGAAGCTACAACAAGAATAAAGTTGGAACGCCACCACAATGGAAACTTAGAAACCCCCATTAAATAATCATTTGGAAATGAGAAAATGAGTTTACATGGCAGAAGGAGTGCCATTAATCTTTAAGTGAAAGTTACCAAGATGATGAGAAAAGTTTGATGTTAGAATTCCCTAGTCAAATTTGAGAAGGTGACTTAGGACGAAGGAAACAATTAAGGTAGTTCACCACTTTACTAAGATGAAGTGGGTGAAAGAATGTTGTTAGGTCCTGAACTGGTCCAACAGATGATTGAGAAAGTCGACCACATCAAGCAAAGAATCAAAGAAACTCAAGATAGACAAAAGTCTTACGCCGATAAAAGCCGATCGGAATTAGAATTTAATGTTGGGAATCGAGTTTTCCTCAAAGTCTTTCCCTCAAAGGGAGTTATACGTTTCGGAAAGAGGGGCAAGTTACGACCCCGTTATATAGGACCTTTTGAGATCCTAGATAAGTTAGGTCTTTGTAGCCTATAAGTTGGCTCTGCCACCAAGCATTGTGGATGTATACAATACGTATAGCATCTCTCAATTAAGAAAGCATGTGATTAAGCAAGATAAAGTAGTTCTAGCCAGGACCTAAGTTGTGAAGAGAAATCAGTCCAGAGACTTGATCGCAAGATTCAAGTTTTACGAGGCAATAATATTGTTCTCGTCATGTAGTGGAACCATCACAGGATGGAAAAGGCCACAAAAGAGAAGGATGAAATGAAAGACTAGTATCCTCAGCTAGATTATCAAGGTATGTAATTTCGAGGACGAAATTTTTTTTAAGGAGGGAGGGATGTAATACCCCGTTTCCTCGAGCTAAGTTTAGAATAATTTTGAACTTAGATTTAAGATGATTCACGCCGAAATGAGAAAAAGAATTTATTTTTAATTCCAACAAAAATGATTTACAAAAACATTTGTAAATTTAGTTATTGAATTTATATGCATTGCGTATTTATTTAATTTAGCATTCAAGCATTTTCACGAGCTTTTAATTAGCAAATCCTGAAGAATTATTACAGTTTCGACAATTTTATCCTGAAAGATTTTTACAGATACAATTCTTTTATGAGATAGTTTTAATTGTCAAATCATCACTCACCTCACTTAGACTCCCATCAAGAGCCATGCTCCTACATTTAGCTTTTTCAACTTTTAGCCACACTTGGCAGTTGGCAGCCACCAACTCCCCTCCAAACTGAACTACACGACAGCAAATCTATTCTTGCTGTTGGTCAAATGGGTTATCATATAGGCAGCTCTTGCCAATTTCCATTGTCAAAAGTTACTGCCATTGCCATTGTTTTCAACTAATACTGCCATTATTTTCAACTATTACGGCTAAGTTTGCCTGTAAATTGAGCCTTGCAGCAACATTTCATTAATCACCACCTCTTCCACAATTTCACTCACCCCATTCTCGCAAGAAGTAGAAGGTTCACTCTTTATCTCATCAGCCAAAAGTCCTCCTTCCATCACACACTAATAACTATAGCTAGCAAGCAACTCAAAATGCAAGAACTCTTAATCCACTGAGATTCAGCAACACAGCAGAATCCTTATAAAGGTTTCACTTCCTAATTCTACTCTATAAATTGTAATGTTTCCTTTCGTTCATTCACAGAGAAACACATATGCATACATTCATTTATATATATATATACATACTCATATATGTGTTTAAGCAAACATATCAAATGTTTTACAATGATGAAAATCGAAAATGAATAAAAAGAAGAAGAAAAATAGAGTCTTGAAGCTTTGTCTTGCTTTGATTTCGAACCTTGATGTGGTTGTTGGCTGTATGAGTCGAGAGGAGGGATGTGATCGACGGCGGTGGTTCTCCTACTGCTGTCGGCCGGAAGTTTCAGAGAGGGAGAGATGGGCTGGGTACAGCTGAGGGTGTCGGCGATGGTGGCTTGGCTGCTATCGCCGGACTGATTTGAGAGAGAGCTGAGGGAGGTCGGCGGTTGCTCTTTCCTGTGGAGGGAGCGGCGCTGCCACTGTGTGCAGGTGGTTGAACTGAAAGAGAGGAAGTCGAGGGAGACGAGGGTGGCGGCACCTGAAGACTGGTCGCGGTGGCCGAAGGAAAAGGGGGGAGGGGATCCGAGGCGGCGGCTTTGCTGCCGTTGCTCTGGATCTGAGAACGGCGGCGGCCATGGCTGTCATGTGGTCGCCGGACTGATTCAGAGAGAGAGGGGTGGCTGGCGGCGTTCGTCGCCGGAGGAGGAGCCGTGCAGTCACTGGAGGAGGCTGAGGGCGACTGGATTGAGGTCACTATGGTTCAGGCGCTGCAGCAGCTCATCGCTGTTTTCGTCGCCGGAGATCTGAGAGAGGGAGTCCGAGTCACGTCGGCGGCAGCTTTTGTTGTTGCAGTCGCCGAGAAGGGAGAAGAGAGAAGGGAGCTGGAGCCTGTCGCCGCTTGCTCCGGCGAGCTCCAGCGGCCGTGAAGTCCGAGCAGTTTCGAGGAGAGAGGCGAGCAGTCGTGAGCTTTGAGGGAGAGGGAGAGTTCTGCGGGGGTGTCAGGCGGCAGCGGCGGCGCGGTATCGCCGGCGGTCGCTGCTGCAGCGTGTGTGTGTGTGCGTGGGGAGTGACTGTGAGTGTGAGAGAGACGAAATGGGGGGGATGATGGCGCAGCTATGTGGTGCGTGTGTTTGAGTGTGTGTGTGTTTAAAGAGATGAAGAATTGGGCTTTAGGTTTAGAGGAGTTGGGCTGAGTCAAATTTTATTTTGCTTGAGCTCTTTTAATAATGAGATGGGCCACTGAATTATTTTTGGAAGCATGAATTGCCCTATTTTATATGGGCTGCGATTTTTTTTTATATAAAAAAGAAAGGCCTCTTATTATTTTTAAATTGGGTTGCCTTAATTATTAATTAGACTTAAAATTAGTTTGATTAATTAATTTAAAGAATGATTTACATATTAATATTAAATTATTATTATGTGCATTTTTTTAAGTAAATTAGTTATTATATGCTAAGCATGACATGAAATTGCATTATATTTTGCAATAAAAGTATTTATGATTTAATTGGTTTTAATTATAATTCCAATTATTAAAGAAAATTGAGTAAGGATATTGTTGGTGTCCTTAACTCAAGAAGTTTAGTTTTCAATTATTTATTCGTTAAATTTTTGAAAACCCGGCGTGATGAATCATAATAGTTAAGTGCACCCACTAAGACTTTAAGTTAGCTTCACGAGACCTATTAAGAATAAAATTTTTGTAGGCTTTGTGGACCAAGGGGATTAGCGCTGCTTTCCCAAGACAGGTTATGTGATTATGATCTTCAGGCTTTGCCTAATCAGGTGGGCATTACTTTTACTATACGTATATAGAGATCCCCTGCGTGTCGTAGGCCTCTTATACGAATGAATGCATGAGATGATTTAACTGTTAATTTCCGTTTTATATATTTATCAAACGAGTTTAATGCTACATTTGAACAAGTTATTTCGTTACAAATCTTTGAACTGGAAAATATTACAACTGTTGTCTTGCCATAAATGTTTCAATTTTAGTATGATATCTATCTGATGTGGCTTTGCCAGTTATGTAATCAAATTCGGGTCTTGAGCAGTTGATAGCTATCCTGCCAGGGCTAGTGTACACCAGTGACCGTGAGTCATCTAGCGGGTTGGCCGGTCAAGTGACCGTGAGAGGTGGCCACCTCTCCGGCACACAGTTCCAGATATGATAGATTACAAGAGAACTTAGACTGCAGTCGAACTTTAAGAATCACAACTGAATTTAGTAAGCTTGGGTCTTTTTAGCGAAAAACCCCTTGCTGTACTGTTTATGATGGCATGACAATTTAAATCTTTACGAAGCATGTTATATTTCATAGTAGGCATATGTGCCCACTGAGTATTTTTATACTCAGTCCTGCATGTATTTCTAAATGTGCAGGTTGAGCAGCTGATGGAATGGAATGATGTTGAGCGGGTGTTCCTTTGACATTTTAAGAAATGTAACCTTGAGTATACATCTTCATATGTATATCTCACACGTTTTCCGCTGCAAAACACTTTGATTAGAATTACTCTATGTTATGAAGTTGTGACACGTGTTATTGGGTAACCCACCTTAATCAGTTCTTCTTTATGTGTATGTTTTATAAGTATCCAAATGATCATATATGATCCTAGCATTTTATCTACGAGTGACATTTCCATATACTCTAATGTTAAGTAATTGTCCATATCCGTTCCCACTCATTAATTCTCATTCCAAGTCATAATCCCGGCTAAATCGTCATTAAGGGTTGCGGGCTGTGACACTTGTAATGGGATGGAGGGAGTATCTTCTATCAATTTACTTTATATATTAATTATTTTTTTTCTTATTTTTTGTGCTCGAAAGTAATGGAACATCATTGTTATAATATGAGGGTGGCATTAATAAGTTTTAAGATGACTTAACATGTAGATATAGTATTGATTGTTACAAACTTACAACAACTTGATTCTATGATCTCTGGTTGCATCATTTAATTTGTGTGTATGTAAAACTGTATTTAGGGCGTGTTTGATGAGGTATATTAGGGTGGATAAATTGTATTTCTAATGTTTGATGAGGTATATTATTAATAAGTGAAACCCGCAATAAACTGGCGACCCGGCCTAATATCACTGTAGAGAAGACATAATTGATCCAGCCCCCTTGGTGAGATTCTTAATATCGATATTACTATGTCTGAGATTATAATTCAAGAAGTCCAAATTGTCCCTTGCTTCATTTCAGATTCAACCCTCCTGTCCTAGGGTTCTTCCCTAAAAGCTCGCAGGTAAGAGGGTGAGACTCCCAAATCTTCACCATTCCTCAAATCAAGGTAAATAATGTCATATTTCGAATCGATTTTATCCAAATCGTCGTCGTCTCCCAAGTATTCTGGAAGATGTCAATTTTAATTTGCTATGTATAAGATTTCGAGTAGATTTTGAGAAGATTTCGAAATTTTGATTTGGATTCCTTAGATTTCTTAGATTTCGAAATTTGGATTTGGATTCCTTAGATTTTGAAATTGCTATGTTGAACGAAAAGATTATGAAATTTCTTGAAAACTCTTCCTAATTTTTGAGTAGTTTGTCCAGCCTCTAGTTTCCATAAACATTTGCAAGTCAATTTGTGTTGCATTTGGATTCCTTAGCATAAACACTTATGGATTCAAATTTTTCTCAAATTCGAAGTTTGTATGTATTGCAGCAGATCTGGAGTTCTTAAGGTTCAACAGCTTGTGATTTCTTGGAGTTTTTCACCGCCACCGTTAGCGAATAACATCGAGGTAGTTTTCGGTATGTTCGTATTCAAACGAGTGAGAATGAGAATATGGTACCTAATATTGCAGTTGATTAGGTTATTTTCGTGGCTCATTTTGTGTTTGCTTTCGTCATTTTTAGCTTGTGATTTCTTCAACTTGTTAAGGTCTTTCACCATCTGGATATTTTCAGTACAAACATTATTATTTTGTTTGTTACCATCTATCTGTTGCTCAGGATCCAATAGGTAACAAGATGGTATTTCTACTACTTCACAACCTAATTCAGCTTGTTTTGCCAATATTTTCTTGAGTTGCTGCAAACAAGTTTCATCATTTGTTATCAAAACTTGAATTGAGAATAAAGCAATCTCCATATGTATGGGAAACAAAAAAAAGTCAGATACACTAACAAAGAACAGCTGAATTCGTGATAAATCTTGATTGGCAAGCTTTTTAAAATTATGCAATTCATATGTTGTCTCGTGGGTGTAGTTGATATTGGTTGGTATCTATGTGATAGATTTTGGTATTTTTGCTTCACTTAAGTCATGTTATGATATTACTTGTGATTCTTGTGCAGCCACTTGTTTTCAATTTGTTGGACTAGAATTGAAATGCCGACTAACGACGTTACCACAGTATGCATTTACTTGTTGATGGAAGAAATTTTCCTTCAACACTTAATTCTCATGGTTGTTGCTTATCGTGTCATGCTTAAGATGAGATCCCGTAAACGAAAAAGAGCTTGTAATGCAACAGCTTTTGGGATGATAGAACGCATTCCCGATCAGATTACTCACATGAATAGGCTTGTAGGTGTTAGTGATTTTGATTGCCTAGCAAACTTGCGAATGGATCGCAATACATTTGGTAGATTATGCATTTTGTTGCGTGATATGGGGGGGTTAACTAATGGGAGATACATTGAGGTTGAGGAGCAAGTTGCAATGTTTCTGTCTGTCCTAGCACACCATAAAAAAAATCGGGTTGTTAAGTTTGATTTCTGGAGGTCCGGTCAAACTGTTTCCAAGTTTGTACACTTGGTTCTTAAGGCAATATTGAAATTGCACACCATTTTACTTGTGAAACCAGCTCCTGTCCCAGATGATAGTACAGACAACAGGTGGTGTTGGTTCAAGGTAAGCTCCATCTCCATTTTTGCAGATTGCCACTTAATTCCAATATTGTAATTTTGTTACATTAACACAAACAATTTAGCGAATTTATTAAACTGAATCTGATGTATATTTCAATTATGAGTTTTGTGTAGGGTTGTTTGGGTGCTCTTGATGGTAGTTACATTAATTTAATGGTCAGTAACGTTGACAAGCCGAGATACCGCACCCGTAAAGGGCAGATTGCAACAAATACCCTTGCCGTTTGTGACCGTAATATGCAGTTTGTCTACGTGTTACCCGGATGGGAAGGCTCAGCCGCGGATTCGAGGATTTTGCGCGACGCCCTGCAACGTGCAAATGGATTTAGGGTGCCCAAAGGTAATGCACGAGAAATATTATTGCAGATTGTATTGATGTAAGTAGATTGTATTCTCAAGTGTTAAGTGTCCATTACAGGAAACTACTATCTATGCGACAATGGGTATGCGAACAGCGAGGGTTTCCTTGCACCATATAAAGGGATACGCTACCACTTGAAGGAATGGGGACCGGCAGCAAATAGGCCTCAAAATGCAATGGAGCTGTTCAATTTGCGCCATTCGAAGGCCCGCAATGTTATTGAGCGAGCGTTTGGGATCATGAAAATGCGCTGGGGCATTTTGAGGAGCAGCACCTTTTACCCCGTTAAGACCCAAATTCGGCTAATTATGGCGTGCTTCATATTGAATAATTTTATCCGATCTGAGATGCCCGATGATCCTATAGAGCGAGAGTTTGATACCGCACCTGGAAATGATCAGGCAGGAGTAGAGATCGATGGTGATTTCATTGATGGTATCGAATCTTCTCCCCAATGGAATGCAGAACGAGATGCCCTTGCCCAAGCGATGTGGTTGCCCTATATCACCAATAATTGATGTTGCTCTTGTCAAGAAGTGGCTGTTATTTTAGACTTCAATTATTTTGTGTTGGAAAACATTAATGCGTCCAATGTAGTGTAGTAGTTAATTAACCTTTTTCTATTCTTGGCATTGCTTGATTATTGGAAAGTGCAGACTTTGTGATTACTTGTTGCTGTCAGTGATAAACTTCATTGATGTTTATTTGGGTTAGGTATTAGCATTTGGGCAGTTGATGCTCTCTCTATATTGATCTGATTCTATAATCGATGTATAATGACTTTGGGTATACTTGCTGTTATGGATATTGATTAGTTCTTAGCATATATATTGAACTGATTTATGATTAGTTCTTTGGTGTGGTGCTTGGCAAGCTCATTTAAGTAATGCTCTGTTAAGATATATAAATTAGATGAATTTTTGGATCTGGAAATTTAGTGGTGACTGTAGTTTCAAGCATTTTGCAATGGTATAGTTCGAACTCCTTCAAGTCATGGGATAGTTCGAACTCATTCATCATCAGTTCGAACTCCCACTCAAACACCATAAACATACTTGATATGAAAATTCCACATAACTAATATTGTTCAAGCAAAATATATACTGAAATGATGAACACATAATTTCCAAGTACTATATAAAAGTGATAGCATCAAAATATTTGGTTTAACCAATACGAACCACTAGATTCCCAACAAGCTAATATTACCAAAACAAAATACTAAAACTTAACTACAAATATTGCAGCAGCATATCACACCAAAATAAACCGCTGTCAATATTTCCCATGTCTATAGTTTCCTAGACATTAGTATGTGTAAGACATACTGTGGTTTCGCCTCAACGGGGAGTCCCATAAAGAGCTCGAGACCCTGCTTGTCACCTGCCAACATTTGATACGCATCAAATTTATCTACCATTGTCAAGGTAGGCATGCTATTGATTTGATCAAACACTTCCTTTCTAGCTTTCACCAAATCTTGCTTGTAACCAAGCTTCGAAGCTATGCAATCCATCCTCGCATTAGCGTTGCTGCTCATCTATTTGAACAGATTGAACCATTTCTCATCGTCGTCGTTTGCTTTTCTCTTCTTACCCGAGACTCGTGGAGCACGTTCTGCCTTCTCGGGTTGACACACACTGTCAGCGGGGCCCTCGGTCTCTGTATCGGCAGTAAACACAGGAACATAATCACCATACGCTCCATCATTCTCGTCGTCTTCAACAATGTTCCTCATTTCATCTACTGCATCAGTAACATCTTCTGCTGTTGTCCCAGTTGCTCGATCCTTTCCAAATATCTCCTTCCACTCTTCCAAATGAGGCCAACTTTTTTTTTTCATCCCACGTGCAGAAGGATCACGCTACACAAATAAACAGAGCGAACGTCCAACGAAATTAGATACACAGGATAGGTAACATAGTGGTAACAAAAAAATGCAAATACCTTTACAATATCATCCCATTGTTCGAGAGTGCAATCAATCATAAACTTTCCATCGACATTAAAGCCAATACCGCTATCCCTCAACATCAGTGACAATGAGTAATAGTTCCTCTTCCACATGGAGATTTTTGAGTGAATATGTGGGATACCCTGGAGATCAGTCCCTGGAAATGCAATCTTCATGGCTTCTTCAAGTTTCGCAAGATAACCCGCTCTAAAGCCATTATCTGATCTCCATCCATTAACTACTATTTCCTTCAATGCGGCAATCAACTGTTCCTCCTCCCTTAGTGACCATGAACGTCGTGTCTTTTCGGATTTATTGGGCTTTACGCGGCCGGCGTCATTGCTCGCCGAGTCTAACCATACACACAAAACCCAAACAGCCGCACCACAATTAGATAAGACCAGCTATACAATGCCGCAATTATAATCAAGCCAATGTTGCAAAATAATGGTAATATGAATAAAATGGAAACTCGACAAAACGATCAAAAGCTTGGTAATATGAATGCAGCAAGTCAACCGAGCTAAATGGAATGGAATCATATTTCCACCTCGTTGAAAGCAAGGTGTGCCCGAAAAAATCAATCACCAAATTATACATATGCTGAAAAGTTATTGAAACATACAAAATACACAAGTGTTGGTTGGGTGAAGGCCAGAGAAAAATCTGAAATACAGGCCCAAATAACGTTGTTTCCGATTATCACAGAACACTCACCCAAATCGATTTAATCCAACAATAACTAAGGATCCTCAACAATTGATTTCAAATATTAAAAAAAAGCCTAGAACAAATTATTACCTTGTTGGAAGGCAGACATTGAGACTTTTTCAAAATGAAAAACTCGAACTCAGCAAACACCCTTGAAGAGTTGGTGTTCTAATTTTTGGGGAGCCCTATGTTTGGAATGGTAAATGAAATCTGCAATTGTAGGAGTGAATCGATGGGTTTCTCTTTTTATTGTGAGAACCCGCGCCCAAGTTCCCAAATTTGGCGCTAAAACTATTATCTCCATCTTTTATAGTTGAGGGTATATGTTTGTAAATTTAATATTTAAGTGGAGGGTAAGGTGGTAATTTCACAATATAAGCTATAATATCAAACACTATCAAACACGTGAGTTCTTATATCAAACAATAATTCCTATTAACTAGTGCTTATCTAGGAAATATCAAACAATGATATAAAATAGTTAATCTCAATAAATATGTATTAGATATCTAGAAGTAATTAATCTCTATATTACCATCAAACACGCCCTTAGTAATAACCTTTTTATAGTAGTAGGCGTAGCACTTGTTCCGATCCCGGCAATATGATTGTATGGAAAATTTCCTGTGTACATGTCAAAGCATTTAAAAGTTGATTTTATTTTTGGGAAGAAAACAATTTTAAATTGATATAACTCGGGGAAATTAAAAAAAGGAGAGAGAGATTTATTACGCCGTCTGGAGTCTTCTCACCTGCGACTGCGATCCCTTTCCTCATAGCGTGGGAACGCGTAGGGTTTTGATTTTCTGTTCTGCGCAAAATTACTCCATTTCAGTTTTCATATGGCGCTATCACCCTCCTAGAACCCACAACATTCCTGGTCGAATACGTCAGAATCAGCCGTCATGGCGATTCGGTTCACCGTCAAGTACTCGGCGTCCGTCGCCTCTAACATGACGGCTTCGTGCGCCGCGTCCGGGAAATTCTTTGGATCCCGGTTCGTCGATGATTGCATACAGAGATCCCGCATCTTTCAGCACCCTCCCTCGCAGAAGCCGGACTCCAATTACGCCGACTTCCGCCGCACTAAATGGAAGAGAAATCCGATCAACCCGACCCCCGCCTTGTGCTCTAAACTGGCCGGAGAGATTCTCGGAGGAAATTCCCAGTCGCCGTTGGTGCTCGGATTAATTTCCTTGTTGATGCAGTCAGTGGGGACTTCTTCGAGCTCGACTGTTTTGGGTATTTCGCCCCTGAAGGCGTCTTCGGCCATTTCCTTTTTCCGGCTTTCTAAGTGGTTGCCATGTAATGAACCTTCTTTTAGGGAGGTGGATAGAGAAACCCTAGCTGGCGGCAGCAGCGGAGAAGCAGTCAATGCAAAGAGTGTTGGTGGTTTGAAGGTATTAGCGGCGGCAGCCAGTGGTGATGGTGATAGACGTGTGGGCGTTTCACCGGAGAGGATTTCTGGTGTTAGTAATAGTTGGTATTTGAAATTGAAGAACTTGGGCTTCACCTCGGAAGATGCCAAGGCCACTTTTACTGCTTTAAGCATTCGCATTCTGTTTAAGTCGACTTTGGCCGAGCCAAGGTCTATTCCCACCACTTCAATGTACCCTACCCTTGATGTGGGTGATCGAATTCTAGCGGAGAAGGTATGCGTTTAACCTAGCTAAAATCTGACCGACTTCATTTATCACGGTTAAGGGACGTTTAAGCCTTTATTGTTAAACATAGTAAGGCTAATCCATTGTTTACTAAGATGAATTGGAACTTTGGGATATCCCAAGGCCCTTATTAATTTCTATCTTTTAAGCTAATTTTGCTTGACTCGTATCCTACTGAGAGGGTGGAATTGAATATATCCTAGTAATCTCAATCATATATCTTATCAATGCCCCCTTGTGGTATTGTAATGTGTAGAAGTTCCACGAGTACTCTAGCAGATTTTTGGTATTATGTGAATATTGAAAGCTTACTGAGTGAATCAGTGTTATACAAAGAACTTGAATCATAGACCCTTCGTTAACATAATACACAATTGCATTTCGTTTTTGTTGTCAGCATTTTTGATGTGGATGTGAATATGAGGCTTAGGTTTCATCAAGTTGCTGTGCGCAGAAACAAATACAGTTTTTGGGGTGTATTGGCATGGGAATTTACTTGTTGAGGCTCATGGCATTAATTTTAGAGGGTGTTACTATTGAGCCTTGCCGAAGAAAAATGGTATAGGCTAATCTATTGTTTACTAAGATGGGTTGGAACTTTATGGATATCCTAAGGCCCTTGATAATTTCTACAATTTAAGCTAACTTGCTTGATTCATATCCAATTGAAATGGGTAGGATTGAAGAAATCCTAGTGATTAAGATAACAATACTCAATCATATATGTTATCAGTCTTGCATAGTTAAACACCCTTTTAATGTACTGTTTATAGAAAAGCTTTTGAAGTTACTTGTGGGGAAAACGTTATGCAATGTTTATATTCTTGCTACATGGTGTATGCAAAATTTTGAGCAGTTTCCTTATTCTTTCTCCTCTATTGGGACATGAAGTGGTAGTAGATGACTATGAGTGGTTTCAAAGTCTAAAATGTAACATGTTGTTCGACTATGATGTGCGTCACTGAAGCAATGGCAAGAAGTAACTTTGACTGGTCTAGATACAATTATCTATATGTAGAAGATTGGTGTACGTCTGATTGCTTTAATTTGAAAATAACATCTGTACAATGAGATCACAAGATAATTTCTTTTGTTCTTGTTTTATTGATGAGCATTCCAGGTCTCTTATTTATTCAAGAAGCCTGAAGTCTCGGATATTGTGATTTTTAAAGCTCCTTTAATTCTTCAGGTATGCTCGTTTAGTTCTGGCACCATTGACAACATTATTACTCTAACATAGTAACATGTTAATTACTTTCATGACCTGTTTTCAGGAAATCGGTTTTAGTTCATCCGATGTGCTCATCAAAAGAGTTGTAGCAAAAGCTGGTGACTATGTAGAAGTAATTTGAAATGATTGTTAATTTATATGTGTTTGTCACATCTTGTCCTTCAAGTGGTTTGATTTTATGCCTTATCCAGGTTCGTGATGGGAAATTGTTGGTCAATGGGATTGCTCAAGATGAAGATTTCATATTGGAACCTCTTGAGTATGAAATGGATCCAGTGGTATATTTTTGTGTTTATTTTTTTGTTTGTACCTTATCATCTACATCTATATAATGAGTAAAAACATTTATTAACTATTTTATTTTATACAGCTTGTACCTGAGGGCTATGTATTTGTGCTGGGAGACAATAGGAATAACAGCTTTGATTCTCATAACTGGTAATCAATTCATCATTGCTATCTGATTACTCACTCCAACATTTTATTCATGTTGAATGTTGGGAAGAGACTACCTATGATATATTGTTATTCATTCTTCCTTTTCTTCTGCTTTCCACTAACCATTTTTTATATAGTGGTGATGGATATAAGATTATCTGACCTAACTTCTTGCTAAAACGAGAAAGTAAACTGTTAATAAATCGACACATGGTGAAAGAAGTGCTTTTTATTAACAGCAAAGACTTGCATAGATTTTAATCCAGAACTTTTGATGTTACAGGGGTCCATTGCCTATTGAAAACATTGTTGGTAGATCAGTCTTCCGGTACTGGCCTCCTTCTAGAGTTTCTGATACAATGTACGCCACATCCCAGGGGGGCAGAACTGTGGCATGTTCTTGATGCGTTGCCTTCTGGTTTATTCAGATGGTTTATTTAATCTGTTTTTATCACAACTCATCAACTCTGTTATTTATTTAACCTTCTTACTCCTTCCATACCCGAGTGCTGGATTAGATTTCCTTCTAAAGTGTTCTCTTTCATGCGGGATAAACTTTACTACATTGACGAGTTGGCTGCAGTGCCAGTGAGTCTGCCAGATAATGAGACTAGCACGAGGCTGGCAGGCTGCTTCTGTATTGCGGTGGAAACTACAAGAGCCTTTTTGAAGATGGCGATTATCAAAGTTATTCCATTTCAACTGCTTTCAAAGAATCAATTGTTACAAATGGCAGATGAGAGTACATGCTATTTTTGTTTTAATTTCCATTCTATTTTTGTAGACTTGTTGGATTCTTAGTTTTCATTTTTCTTCCATTCCTCCGCATGATGGTATTAGTGTCTTATATATAGCCAAAATAATTTGTATAGATAGCTCCTCCGTTGTGGGGTGAAGTCATGAATAAGTAGGGGATCCTAACTAGGCCGATATCTACATGTATTTTGGAAACTTGTATCCGTGGTTCTTATTTCAAGTGTAGATCCTCAACTCTCCCCCGTGTTTGGGATTCGACTTAATGTGAGTTTTCATTTTATGATCTTTAAGTATTTCTTAGTGCATTTGCTCAGATACAACAGCTTATTTCTCTACACTACAGCCCCTACATTTGCTGCTTTGAAAAGTTAGCTGATACATGACCAAACATGTTTGAGAGTAGTAATCTCAGTTTGCTGATGATTTATTTTTCTGTAACGATGGATGTATATCTCCATATGTAACATTTTAGGGGCTGGAATTCCTACAAACACTCTTATCAATTCTTTCCTCGACATAATCGACAGAGGCGCCCGGTGCCTTCTCCGTTTGCAGCTTGTATTTGTACCACGACGCGCATAGCAAATACACCCCGAAGTTTAGAACGCTCAAGAGCGCAAGCAACCAGTAGAAATACTCCAATCTGTCTGTGTTGAGGTTGTTGCTCGACAGCCATCCTCCGCTGGCCTTGTTCACCACATTGACCACCATAGTGCTGGTGTAGTAGCCGAATGCCAAGGAGCACTTCGAGATGGCGGTGCCCAGCGACTTCATCCCGGCCGAGCTCTCCGCGTAGAAGAAGTCCAGCAGCCCCACCACCGTAAATGTGTCAGCCATCCCGAATATTGCATACTGTATACCCAGCCAGAACACACTCATTGGGAGAGGCCCCGCCGAGTCCACCATGTTGTGCTCAACAGCCACGCTCTTCCTGTGTGTCTCGATGACTCCACTCACCGCCATGGAGATTATGGAGAGGACTAGACCCACTCCGACCCTTTGGAGCTGTGTAATGCCCGTCGGGATGCCTGTCAGCCTTCGTGCCAGCGGGACGAAGAAACGGTCATATGCCGGGAGAAGTATGGACATAAATACAAGGGGGATCACTGGGATTGAGGGGCCTGGCACTTGGAAGCTTCCTAAACTTCTGTCCATTGTCATGCTTTGCTGTATTGTAAATGTCTGCAGCTGAGCCACGCATGTGTTCATGAAAACAGTGCTCACTATGATCGGCAGCATCCGCATTAAGATCTTCGTTTCTTCCACTTGTGTGATTGTGCACACTCTCCATGACTCTGAATCTTCTGAGTTCGAGTTCCTTGGGATCGCTGCAAGGTCCAACAACCTGAAACCGCTTCTTCTCAGTTTTGGTTGACAAAAAAGGGTGGAAAATAAATTTGCTATTAAAAAGAATGCACCCTTACAGAACATGTTGATGTGCCTGTACACGAAAGAAACCTTACTTGAATTGATCGGTTCTCTGAAGAATCTCATTGTTTCCTACTTCTTTATCATGAATTTCATGGAGCTCTTGTGCTATCTTTGGTACAGGTAAGTTCCTGTTTCTAACTGCTACTACCAATACCTAGTCATACAATGAAAACTTTGTATGAGCCAAGAAAGTTATATGTTTGGAAAAAAAATTGGTGCTGATATAAGGCTGCGTACGTACCTGTAGTATTCGGACTAAGGGGCTCGTACCTTTTGGCACGTTGGTCCGATACAGTGATCTCCCCATAGCGAGTAACAGAATAGCTACTGCCACTGCTAGACCACACACTCCGAACGACCAATCCCAGCCCTGGTTGGTGCTTATCCACACCAAAAATGTGACCCCGAACATTCCTCCGAATGTGACCGAGAACATGTACCAGTTGAAGAAGCTCGAGAGTGACGCGGCCTCTTTAGGGTCCCTTTCGTCGTATTGATCTGCTCCAAGAGAAGCCAGGGCCCCCTTGATCCCTCCTGTGCCCAGTGCTACCAAATACAGCCCTGTGAAGAGTATCGCCTCTTGGTTGCTGCTCGCTGATTCACATCCAATCGTTGCATCTTTGCATGGCAAAGGCCTCAGCTGTTTCAAGTGTGCTTGAACTGCTAGCAGACTGTACCCCTGCAAATTGAAACCATTTCATCATTTTGATCAAAATCATTTCAGTTTACATAAATAGGTGAATTTTGTAATTAATTACCAGTATTTCGAAGCAGCCGAAAAGGATGCAAGTCTTGAACCTGGACAAGTAAGTGTCTGAGATGAATCCTCCGAATAGAGAGAGGAGAAAGGTAGTCCCCATGAAGTTTGTAAGAGTGGTGGCAGACTTGGTTAAGCCGAAGTTCATGTAACCGTAGAAGTAAGTCACTAAGCTCACTCCGTTTGAAAGGAACGCCATTGTCTCCAGCGTTGTCATCGCTGCATTGCATATATCATAAATCACAAACTAATTACTCTTTTCTTGATTTATTCTCAATTTAATTACGTACCAAAGACAAACACGGTTGCTCTTCTACCTCCCTTGGCCCCTGCTTGCTGCCCATGTTGGATGTTTTCATTTCCAAGAATCCCCTAAAGCAGGAATCAAGAGAGTTAATTAATGCATGTGGAATTCTAAAATACTGAATAAGCTCTTGCATAGATAGACTTACCATTTTCATGCAATGCCTTAGCTTGCTTGTTTGGTCCAATGAGGGTTGAAGGCTCTAGCATCTCTTCAACTGTGTGTTTATATACAAGTCATAGTGACAGGCAATGAATATGAGGAATCTTAGTAATAATTAAGCTAGCTAGTCAACTGGAAGGGGTGCTCTTTTGTCTCTTATAGTTGCATAATCACTCCAGCAGTATTGCAACAACCAACATGGTTAGTTAATTTAAGATCGACGTAGATGTTTGGCTTCGTTTATTATTATATAACTAGCTTCATATGATTAGCTTTCGACTCCAATTTTCTCTGTGTTGTCCGTTGTTCGACGCATCCATTCACACTTTATATTTATGTAACTATTTATCGCACTCCAAATACAAAATTCTGCTTCCATCACTCAAATTAACTTATAATTATCTTGTAAAATATTTGACTTAATGATTTCATTTTAAAATAAATTATAATATACTCCATTTGTTCCTTAAAAATATTAATTTTTTTTGTCATTTTTGTATGTCCCACAAAAAATATTCATTTTCTACATTTGGACTGTACTTTACTACAAATTCATTTTCTACATTTGGTATGAAATAAAAAATTTATTGAGAACAAAAAGAAGAGAAAACCTACGAAAAAAAAAATTCTATATAATTAATATTTCCTATTAATAAATTCCGAAGATAAAATACATACGAGTACATAATTTGGAAACTTTTACATGTCAGAATTAAGAAAACTAAAATAAAAGGAAGTTCATAAACGTTTAGGTACACGCCTTATTTTCAAGGAAACAGAGTAATTAAAATATTTAAATTTATTTAATATGTTTTAAATAATCAACAGTTATTTATTTTTATTAGTTTTTTCATATCACATACCGAACTAAATAAGCAAATCAAATTTTATAGACAAATATTTTGATTATACCTATATGTCATTAATTCGGTACGTGATATGTGAAAAATAATAGTACAAAATAAATTTTATATACAATATTAAATAACTAAAATATCAAAAATTAAATTAAGTAATATAATGACATATAGGTATAATCAAACTATGCGAATAGACACACTTATAATATAATAATACTAATATATAAATATATCTATACTATATTAAAACAGCAGTTTTCAATTAGAAATTGATTTCAAATCAATTTGAAATTGATTTGAATGGCAATTTTGATAATACTTTTAATATGAAGGTTAAAAAAAATTATTAACACCACTAACTCATTTCACACGTTCACACTAATTTAACAAAATATATTAATTACTTAGAAAACACTATTCAAATATATTTATTCAAATTGATTTTCTTTTAAATTCATCAACTTTAATTTATAAAAAAATATTCAATATGGATGTTAAATTAAAGATAATGACGATATCTTTAATTTGATGTAAAAATTATAAAAAATAAATTTAAAACCAATAAGTTATTATAGTTTAAAGTCACCAAATTATTTTTTTCTCTCTCCTCTCTCTTCTCTCCTCTCTCATTTCTCATTTTTTAAAATTCACGGTTCTTTCATTCCTTTTTCCATATTTTTTTATTTTATTTTTTATGTTTTTACTATAGATCAGTATTTTTTATATTTTACTATTTATATTTTTATTATATCAGTTTAATGCAATTACAATGATGAAACTTATATTTGTTCATTTTAAAAATCTTTAGCTTAAAAATATTTTTTTAAAGGTCAACTTTATATTAATATAAATTTGTAGATAAATAACTAATATATAGTATATCTTAAAAATCGAATTTTTAATCTTCAAAATTACTCATTGGAAAATCAGTAATTAGAGAACCATTATCGATTTTCTTTAAAAATAAAAAATAAAAGTAAATTGAAGAGTTTAATTTTTTAGTAGCACATTTATTTAAATTTACTGAAATTGTATACATTTTATTTTGGAAAATGAACGACACATATCTCATGTTAAACCCTTTATTTTTTCACTTTCCAATTGAAAAAAAAAATGTATACATTGTAACTATTTTAAAATTTGAGCATAAACAAAATGACCTCATAAATATGCATTCGAAAACTATATTAAACTACAGTTATACTATATGTAAATAAATAAATAGTTTTGTACATCTTAGAATATTATATGATCCATAATGATACTCATTATCATCTATACTTGCTTTTGATATTTCATAATTTATTTATTTATAAATTTATACACATTATCAATTAAATCAATTAATTGCTATTTCAATAATTGAAAATTCGAATGTTTTCAGATTGATATTTTTATTGAGATTATATTGTGAATAATTTATTTTTTATTGAGATAATTTATGTTTATATTTACTTATATATATATATATATATATATATATATATATATATATTATGTTTAACATTTTTATTTATTTATTTAAATTATCGTTCAATTTCGATGATGGTCGTGCATCGCACGAGCGGGCACATACTAGTTATATCATAAATCAGCAAATCAAATTTTGTAAAATAAAGATATTTTTATAATACACGTCTTCCTAACTTTGTCCTACTTGGGCTAAAGGCAATGCAAATTAGTTATACCTTTAAATTAAAGGAAGCAGCATGGGGGACTTTTTATATTGAGATAACTAACATGACGAGGGAATTAACGAGAAGGAATTTCATCGTTATGTTCAATTGAAATTCCATTGTGAACGACCCTTTTAACTTGCACTTTCCAATTCAAGGTTATTTTTTATTTATATTTGCCTATATGAATGGTATTTCAGTGGCATCAAGAAATATAATTAAATTATCATGCTATGTATTTTGGTATTTTCACATATGGAAGGTTTAGAGAGTATTTGGATGAATTTATTAGCTCTTTAAAAAACGTTTTTACAATTTATAAGCCCTCATTAAATAAATTCCAATTTATTTTTTTAGGGTTAATTACATATAATATCACGAACTTTGTCTGAAATCCATTTTCCGCACGATCTTTAAAATTTTCATTTTTTATCAAATACTTTGACATTTGTTCAATTTTTCTACGATTTTTTTACCCTTAAATCGGAATCGACGTGGCGCTGATGTGGCTTGCCGGAATCGGAATCGGAATCAGTTTAAACATTAAAACCCTCGTTTCGGCAATCAGCGCCACCAATGGACAAAGCACCGGCACCAACAATCGGCGCACTGGTTTGGAAGATTGGAAACACGAAGCAATCGACGCCAGCAATCAGCGAGCAATCAGCGCCACTGATTTGGAAGACCTCGACACGAAGACTTCCACACTGGTTTGGAGAGGAACCCTTCGACAGAGGTGGTGGAAAGGAATGCAATCATTTTTTTCTAGTGTCAAAAGCAATCTTTGATTTCATTTTGCCCGATAAAAATGAGAAATTAGAAGAAATTAGGGTTTTTATGATTTAATATTATATGTGTAATTTAAAATTCATATATATTCCACGTCAGTGTTACGTGTAAAATTAAATCCACGTCACTGCTATGTCATTTTTACGGTCATCGAATAAAAAATCGTGGGAAAATTAAACAAATGTCAAAGTATTTGATAAAAAAATAGAATTTTTAAAGATCGTGAGGAAAATGGATTTCGGACAAAGTTCATGATATTATATGCACTTAACCCTTTTTTATAATCTCATAAGAAATAGTCGTTTTATGAAAATAATCTTACTACATTTTGTTATTTTCATCAAATGTCCTTGTAATTTCATATATTTTAATTTTCTCTCTCCAACTCGCAATTCTCTCCGACTCAATTGTCCAAATACATTAACAAATTATAACCACTCGAGATATTACATTTATAAACTCTCAATAAACTTAATCACACATCTCCTTAGTATATTGTGAGATAAGAAGGCAGCCGCATCAACCATGAAAATGGAGTTCATGGGATATGAGGTTGAAGAGTCGAGTATCGATCATTTCTCGATCAAGAACATATCCTTGGGAAGGTGTAGAAATTCCTGTTATTAGGCGTGCATAGAAAACACGATAAATAAATAAATAACTAATATGAGCTAGGTTAGTGTTTTTTTTTTTTTTTTTTTTAACACAAAAAAGAAAGTGGGACACTACTAATGGGACGGAGGGAGTATTTGTTTTTTTTTTTTTTTTAACTTGGAGGAATTAGGGAGGGGAAGTAGTGGGGTTTGAACCCGAGACCTCACTGTTCACACACAGGAGGTCCCCCTTGGGGACATATGAGGTTAGTGTTAGACACTATCTCCGCAGGACAAAATATTCTATTATAGTGAAAGGTTTCGCAACATATGTCCCAAGAAACAATCGACTATAACGATAATGAGTAGTTGTATTACATCTCATTTATCCAACGAGCTTATGAAATACTTGGGACTTGATACTTTTCCTAGAACTCGACTATTGATGTACGAAAAATACTTGGGACTGGATACTTTTCCTAGAACTCGACTATTGATGTACGAAAAGATAGAAAGAGAACTTGATGTTCGAATTGATATATGGAATCTGCATTTTAGGACCCTTTTATTTATAGATGGGAAGGGTTTGATTAGAAGAGGTGTACGAGCCACAACCGAACAACCATCAAGCCATTTCCACGAGTGACTTAGCCAAAACTTAAGGCTCCTTATGACGATGCGCACGTGCGGAGTGCAAAGTGCGTTCATTGCGATGCGCTAGTCATAAAATGGCTAACACAAAAATCTCATTAGGGTGCGTCATAGTAGTGCACAATTGATTATCTCATTTTAATAGGACAAGCTTATATACAGATTCGGAGTTCTCCACATTTTTAACGTGCGATACTTAATTCCTCTATTCTCAATCACTTTTTCTATGCATTTATATGTACACTACAGCCCCTATATTTGCTGCTTTGGAAATTTAGATGATACATGACCAAACATGTTTGAGAGTAG
This sequence comes from Salvia miltiorrhiza, assembly GCF_028751815.1. Taxonomy (NCBI): domain Eukaryota; kingdom Viridiplantae; phylum Streptophyta; class Magnoliopsida; order Lamiales; family Lamiaceae; genus Salvia; species Salvia miltiorrhiza. The sequence goes on from NC_080388.1 coordinate 55,413,843, forward strand.
TAATTTCAGTTTGCTGATGATTTATTTTTCTGTAACGAGTGATGTATATATATCTCCATATGTAACATTTTAGGGGCTGGAATTCCTACAAACACTCTTATCAATTCTTTCCTCGACATAATCGACAGAGGCGCCCGGTGCCTTCTCCGTTTGCAGCTTCTTGTATTTGTACCACGACGCGCATAGCAAATACACCCCGAAGTTTAGAACGCTCAAGAGCGCAAGCAACCAGTAGAAATACTCCAATCTGTCTGTGTTGAGGTTGTTGCTCGACAGCCATCCCCCGCTGGCCTTGTTCACCACATTCACCACCACAGTGCTGGTGTAGTAGCCGAACGCCAAGGAGCACCACGAGATGGCGGTGCCCAGCGACTTCATCCCGGCCGAGCTCTCCGCGTAGAAGAAGTCCAGCAGCCCTACCACCGTAAACATGTCAGCCATCCCGAATATAGCATATTGTATACCCAGCCAGAACACACTCATCGGGAGAGGCCCCGCCGAGTCCACCATGTTGTGCTCCACAGCCACCTTCTTCCTATGTGTCTCGACGACTCCACTCACTGCCATGGAGATTATGGAGAGGACTAGACCCACTCCGACCCTTTGGAGCTGCGTAATGCCTGTCGGGATGCCTGTCAGCCTTCGTGCCAGCGGGACGAAGAAACGGTCGTACGCCGGGAGAAGTATGGACATAAATACAAGGGGGATCACTGGGATTGAGGGGCCTGGAACTTGGAAGCTTCCTAAACTTCTGTCCATTGTCATGCTTTGCTGTATTGTAAATGTCTGCAGCTGAGCCAAGCATGTGTTCATGAAAACGGTGCTCACTATGATCGGAAGCATCCGCATTAAGATCTTCGTTTCTTCCACTTGTGTGATTGTGCACACTCTCCATGACTCTGAACCGCTATACCTCGCAACATCTTCTGAGTTCGACTTCTTTGGGATCGCTGCACGGTCCAGAAACCTGAAACCGCTTCTTCTCAGTTTCGGTTGACGAAAAAGGATGGAACATATATATTTTCACATATTCGTTAAGATGGATAGTTTTCTACGGGCACGATGGACAAAGTTTCTGGGCAACTCTAAAGAACTTGGGTAAAAAAAGGCTTCTCTTTTTTAGATAATGGCATAAAAAAAGCTAAAGATCACTAAAATGTGATAAAATTTTCTCAAAATAAATTTGCTATTAAAAAGAATGCACCCTTACAGAACATGTTCATGTTTCTGTACACGAAAGAAACCTTACTTGAATTGATCGGTTCTCTGAAGAATCTCGTTGTTTCCTGCTTCTTTATCATGAATTTCATGGAGCTCTTGTGCTATCTCTGGTACAGGTAGGTTCCTGTTTCTAACTGCTACTACCAATACCTAGTCATGCAGTGAAAACTTTGTATGAGCCAAGAAAGTTGTATGTTTGGAAAAAAAAAATTGGTGATGATACGTACCTGTAGTATTCGGACTAAGGGGCTCGTACCCTTTGGCACGTTGGTCCGATAAAGCGATCTCCCCATAGCGAGGAACAGAATAGCTGCTGCCACTGCTAGGCCACACACTCCGAAAGACCAATCCCAGCCCTGGTTGGTGCTTATCCACACCAAAAACGTGACCCCAAACATTGCTCCGAATGTGACCGAGAACATGTACCAGTTGAAGAAGCTGGAGAGTGACGCGGCCTCCTTAGGGTCCCTTTCGTCGTATTGATCTGCTCCGAGAGAAGGCAGGGCGGCCTTGATCCCTCCTGTGCCCAGTGCTACCAAGTAAAGCCCTGTGAAGAGTATCGCCTCTTGGTTGCCACTCGCTGATTCACATCCAATCGTTGCATCTTTGCATGGCAAAGGCCTCAGCTGCTTCAAGTGTGCTTGAACTGCTAGCAGACTGTACCCCTGCAAATTCAAACCATTTCATCATTTTGATCAAAATCATTTCAGTTTACATAAATAGGTGAATTTTGTAATTAATTACCAGTATTTCGAAGCAGCCGAAGACGATGCAAGTCTTGAACCTGGACAAGTATGTGTCTGAGATGAATCCTCCGAATAGAGAGAGGAGAAAGGCAGTCCCCATGAAGTTTGTAAGAGTGGTGGCAGACTTGGTTAAGCCGAAGTTCATGTAACCGTAGAAGTAAGTCACTAAGCTCACTCCGTTTGAAAGGAACGCCATCGTCTCCAGTATTGTCATCGCTGCATTACATATATCATAATCACAAACTGTCTGGCATGAAACTAATTACTCTTTTCTTAATTTATTCTCAATTTAATTACCAAAGACAAACACGGTTGCTCTGCTGCCTCCCTTGGCCCCTGCTTGCTGCTTATGTTGGATGTTTTCATTTCCAAGAATCCCCTAAAGCAGGAATCAAGAGAGTTAATTAATGCATGTGGAATTCTAAAATATTGAATAGATAGACTTACCATTTTCATGCAATGCCTTAGCTTGCTCCAATGAGGGCTGAATGCTCCAGCATCTCTTGAAGTGTGTGTTTATATACAAGGCAGAAATGGGTTGAGCACATAGTGACAGCCAATGAATATGAGGAATCTTAGTAATAATTATCCTAGTCAACTGGAAGGGGTGCTCGTTTGTCTCTTATAGTTGCATATCACAAACTCTCAATCTCTCCAGCAGTATTGCAACAACCAACATTGTTAGTTAATTTTTAAGATCGACGTAGATGTTTGACTTCGCTTATTATCACATAATTAGCTTTGACTTCAAACAAAATCAGTGGGGGGTCGAGAATAGAGAAATTAAATACTCCATAAACGATATTTAATATGATGACATATATATAGGTATAATCAAACTATGCGAATACACACACTTATAATATAATAATATATAAATATATGTATATCATAAATAAGCAAATTAAATTTTGTAAAAATAAGACATTTTTATGTAGACATATCGAAAATACCCCAATTTACACACGCCTTCATTTTCTTCTCTCCTACTTGGCTAAAGGCAATGCAAATTAGTGAATTACCTAGCTATAGCTTTCAATTAGAGGAAGCAGCATGGGGGACTTTTATATTGGGATAACTAAGATGAGGGAATTAACGAGAAGGAATTTCATCGTTAAACAAATGCATGTTCAAATGAAGTTCCTTATTGTGAACGACCCTTTTGCAAACAGATACGCATGAAATAAGGTATCGAGAAGTTAATTTACACGCTTCCCTACAATTTGGAATCTCATAAATGAAGTTATACACCTACGATAAGATGACTGATCTTTCCAATTCACGGTTATTTTTTTTTATATATTTGTCTATATTGATGGTATTTCAATGGCATCAAAAAAATATAAATTAGCATGCTGTGTATTTTGGTATTTGCAGTTTATAGCCTCTTTAAAAATTAATTTTAAAAGCTTATAAGCTCCCACTAAAATAAATTTCATTTTTTTTTTAATTTTATAAGCAACAGTTGTTTTGCAAAAATAATCTTACTACAATTTGTTATTTTCATCAAATGCCCTTCCAATTTTATATATTTTCAATGATATAATTTTATAGAGCCGAGCTTGAGCCTGTCAACACTCGACTCGTTAAGCTCGCGAACAATTTGATTGTTCGCGAGCTTGTTCACGAACCTTCAATCGAGTTAGTACACGAGCCTAAATTCGAGCTCGTACAATATTAATTAAGACGTTTTCCCTAAATTTTTAACGAATTCAAGCTCGCATATCATATACATACAAACATCTAACAAGCCGAGCTCGAGATCGAGCTCGAGCTCAACCTCAAATTCGACATTAGCGAGTATCACATGAGCTGCTCGGTAAGTGGGTGACGAGTCGAGCTCGAACAACAAGATAAAAACTCAAATCAAGCTAAAGCCGAGTTCAAACACCCGAATATTTAAACAAGTCGAGCTCAAATCCGCTAGTATTCGGCTCGGCACGACTCATTTACAGCCCTACAAACATCTCCTTAATATATTGTCAGATAAAAGGCAATCGTAGCGATCATGAAAATAGAGTTCATGGGATATGAGGTTGATGAGTTGAGTATCGATCAATCCTCAAGAACACATCCTTGGAAAGGTGTAGAAATTTTCGTTATTAGGGGTGTGTAGAAAATGCGACAAATAAATAAACAATTAAAACCGAGGCTAATGTTATACACTATCTCAGCAAGAAAAAATGCTTTGTTATAGTACACGTGGTTTCATAGTATATGTGTCAAGATACAACTGCTATAACGATAACGAGAAGTTGCACTACAACTCGTATATCCGACGAACTTACAAAATCCTCGGGATTAAGTACTTTTCCTAAGACTTGACTATTGATGGATGAAAAGATAGAAAGAGTTTGATGTTCAAATTGATGAAATCTTCATTTTAAGACCCTTTTATTTATAGGCGAGAAAGGTCTGACTCAAAGAGGTGTACGAGCCATGATCGACCGAACCACCATCCAACAATTTCCACGAGTCACTAAGCCAAAACTTAAAGCTCCTTACAATGATGATACACACGTGCGAAGTGCAAATTGCGCCATTGCGATGTGCTAGCCATAAAATGATTCACACAAAAGTCCTATTAGGGTGTACCATAATGGTGTACACTTGATTATCTCTTTCTAATGGAATAAGATAGGATTGTGCGCGTCGGGCCCTTCGGGTGTCATATTTTGGCCGAGTTCACTACAAAAAAAGCGTTGATTACCGACAGCTAAATGTCGTCGGTAACAAAAGACGGCCGCCGGTAAATAGTGTTACCGGCGGCGATAACGGCGGCAAGATCCCGCCGCTAAAAGGTTCGTCGGCAACGACAATAACGGCGGCGAACATCCGCCGTCGGCAGTTAACGGCGGCGATGCCGCCGGAATTGTCGCCGTTAAACGGCGGAGCCTAGCCGGAGAATTAGCGGCGGCATACACCGCCGCTAGTTACCGAGGGCTATTTTGCCGTCGGTAGAGAGCCACCGGAGTCCGGCTGACCTTGCCGGAAAACTAGCGACGACGATTACCGCGGCGGCGAAACGCCGTCGGTAACAAGCTACCGTCGGCCGGTGGGTCATGCCGGAGGATGGCCGGGTATTTACCGAGGGCAAATTGTCGTCGGTAACTACCGACGGCGTTTTGCCCACGGTAATGTTTTTTATTTTATTTTTTTATTTTATTTTATTTTATTTTATTTTATTTATTTATTTATTTATTTATTTATTTTATTGTATATTGTATATCCACAATTTATTTCCGTATTTATACGGTATTGCATACTTTAGACGAACTTCCCAGTCGGCGACCCGACTTCCCAGTGGGTCACCCATCTTGCTTGTGCTCTGTGTCAAGCACGCTTAACTTTGAAATTCTTTTCGAGTGATCACCAGTACAGAACACTCGTATTATTGATATATCTACATCTATTAATTCATTTAAATGCTATATACTCACTCATATAATTATAATCTTTGAATATGTGGAGATAATACCTGAAATATGTTGTTAATTAGTGAGCGAGTTCGTTTCGGTCCTTATTTTTATCGTCGGTAAAATATTTAATTAATATTTAATAATTAATTAATTAATTTTTTTTTAACATTAATACACCAAAAGTGTTTTAATTTGGTTATTATAATGTGATTTGAATTTATTTGTTTATGTTAAATGCAATCATCATCATCATTGCCATAAATATAACACAATATATATATATATATATATAATAATAATAATATAACATTTCATAAACACATAGCACATAACATTTAATTTAACAAAATTATCCAACATATATAAATTATTCTAACAAACAATTCTTAAACTAATTGATTAAAATTAATATAATTTAAAATTAATCATGCTTCATAATTTAAAATTAATCATGCTTCATAATTTAAAATTAAACTAACAACATATATTAAATAGATTAATATAATTTAAAATTAATCATGCTTCATATAATTTAGTTATAAACAAAATCAATTATAAATTAATTAACTATATATAACAAATAAATCTATTTAATTAATATATAATTAAATACATAAATAAATTCATAATTAAATAAATAAATAAATAAGAGAGCGTACGGTGGTGGTTTCCGGTGGGTGTCGTGAAGAAGGCGGTGAAACGAGGTCGTCGAACTACAATAAATAATATAAGTGAAAATGATATAATTATATATATATATATAATTAAAATTAATGAGATATATATATATATATATATATATATAGATCTAGAGAGAGAGAGAGAGAGAGAGATACCTGCTAGGGCGGCGGCGGCGGCGAAGCAGCAGCGGAAGCAGCAGCAGGCAGGGGAGGGGGGGGTGGATTTTCGTGTGTGTGTGCGGCGCAGAAACTGAAAAAAGAAGGAATCCGCTGCCCTATATTTAAACGGTTACCGACGGCAAATGCCGCCGCTAGCTAGCGGCGGCAACTTTGCCGCCGTTAATTCTATAAAATAAATTATTTAATGCGTATTTTAATATTAACGGCGGCGTCGCCGCCGCTAGCTAACGGCGGGAAATTTGCCGTCGGTAGATGGCTGGTAAATTCGAAAGTTCGGGTCGCCTGGACTGCCGCCGCCGTGCCGCCGTTAGCTACCGACGGCAAAATAGCCGCCGGTAGTTTTCGCCGGTAAAAACGCGTTTTTTTGTAGTGGTTTACCGTACCTCCGGCCCGGTTAGGCGGCCGTAATATTTTGTTACGTTCTACCGCTCTTACGCCAGAAAGAAAAGAGTTCTCCAAATTTCTAATGTGTGATAATTAATTTTCCCACATTTTCAAGCACTTATTTTATGCATTACTATGTCATTAATTCATTCCATCTTAAAAATGAACAATCAAATATTATTAAATTTATATATTCGAGACGTAGATTTCAAATTTATTTATGTCTCGATAAATTACAACGCATTTATCATAATTAATTAATGAATTAATTGTCATTTATTTACAAAGTTTCCAGAAAGACAAATGAATAACTTCATAGCTTTTTAGTTATTAATTTTACGTGATGAATAACTTCATAGCTTTTAAGTTATTAATTTTGCAGGAATATTAATTTTACGTGATGAATTGATGTCTACAACAAAGACGAAGAATCTCGTGAATGTAGTCAGGTTTGACTAACTATATTTAAGAATAGTGAGGGGTCAGCAATTGGCCGGCCGACAACAACATTTGTATTTTGAATCTTTCTTAACTTTATATAATTAGGTGTAGGCTTCAACAAAAATATAATATTATATCAAAGTTTTCAACAAAAGAGAGAGTAATAATGCAGGCTTAGCTAGTGATGTAATATTATGCTATATTTTGTCAACTCTATGCTTTACATAAAAGACAATAATCGCAAACATGTTTTTCCCGTTGTTGATGAGTGATGACTAACCAAAAAACATTAACGCAGAAGATGCTTTGAACCGCCAACCTCGTAATATAACTCATTATATTTCTCATTCCCTCTGTAAAACATCTTACTAAATATTCATATTTATTTGGGTGAGATTTTTATCTAGCCCTTTGAATAAAATAAATAAGTTTTGTATCACACTCCATAAATAAATAAGTTTTGTAGCACATTCTTAATGGTCCCCACCAAATCTTTGATTTATTTAAAAATTTTGTTTTCTTTAAACAATAAAAAACGTGGCTGATAGAATCTTCTATCATTATCACGATTTGTCTTATTATGTCTCTCTCTCTCTCTCCAAATCGTGATCTGATAGTTTATCTTTTAGGGTTTAGGGTTTCTTTTCTTGCATGTACACGATTTGGAAGCATGAATCGTGAGGATCGGCTGAAAAGTGGTCAAACAAGAATCTTGTTTCAAATCATTCCCCAAAAAAAAGAATCTTATGCAAATATTGAGAAGACCGTGCACTATACACGGCTCTCTCTCTCTCTCTTCTATTATTCAGCTTCCAAATTCAAAAAAAAAGAGAGACAAAAACCTTAAGGACCGTGCACTCCATACACTCCATACACGCCTCTCTCTCTCTCTAAGAAACTCAAGCCCACCGTGCACTCCATAAACTCAAGCCACTATGAGTTCAACGGAATCAGATTACGATGGGGAAGAAGCACATAGAGGAAGTCGCCCGAGTACATCAAGGAGGAGTGAAAAATACCCGACGCCGAATCCGGTAAGTAATCGTGGCATTTATTTGTCAAAATTTGAGTTTCTGTGTTTTGAATTGTTAAATTTGATTATTAGGTACACGGTTTTAGCATTTTTTAGACAATTATGTTGATAATTTACGAAATTTGGAATCTGGAAATTATTTTGAACAACCGTGTACAACCGTGTACGGTTCTTCAGTACACGGTTGTACACGGTTAGACAATTATGTTACACGGTTAGGATTAATTGATGTAATATGTCTTAATTGTGTATTTTTAACGTATAAAGGTATTTTTCGTACACGATTTAACCGTGTACAGCCGTACACGGTTTGTTCATCCATACACGGTTTATCTAAAATCGTACACGGTTGATTATAAATCATGTTGTATGCCCTAATTGTGTATTTTAGACGTATAGAGGTATTTTTTGTACACGATTTAACCGTGTACAACCGTGTACAACCGTACACGGTTAGGGTATCCGTACACGGTCATACACGGTTGTACACGGTTGGTCTAGAATCTGTACACGGTTGATATTTTGTGATACTGATCATCATTTTGAATTAATTGCAGCCTCCGAGGCATGCTTGGTTACGTCCGTGCATGCAAGGTTATGCCGGACGAATCAATCACTACATCAAGGATAAAACACTGAAGGAAGTGGAGACCTGTCTGACGCATTACCGGCGTTTTGAACAATTTAAGATAGGTCCGTTTGGGCATTTACTTAAGTTGAAGAGGCAGGATAGTGCGAATGCAGCACTGCACCAGCTTCTTGCACGGGAGTTGTATGACGAAGCATTCGGTCCGTGGGAGAAGTGGTTCCACGTTGGTGGACACGACATTCGATTCAGCGCACTGGAGTATTGTCTGGTGACCGGGTTGTGCTTCGGGCCATCACCGCAGCGTTTTGATCCTAATGTGGATCACCGTGTTGGGAAGGAGAGTGTATGGCACCGAGTTTTTAAAGGCAAGAAGGTGGAAGTGAAGGATCTGCGCAAGCGGTTCGTTAGCCGCAGTATGGGCAATATTGCCGAGGATTATTTGAAGGTGGCCAATATTCTCGTGGCGTATGATCTCGTCTTTTGTCGGGATTATAAAAACGTGCACGATTGGGTGTGGGCACTGGTAGAGGAAGATCAGCAGTGGTCCGTCAAAATCAGCAGTGGATAGCTCGGGGACATACGAGGCTCGTTGCAGGCGTGACACGGGAGAGAACGCCGATAGCTTTTCTGGATTTTTATGTAAGTTTTTGACAGAATAATTTATGTTTATGTATATACAACTACCTATAAATTAATCATGAATCTGTGATTGTAGGAGACCCTTTTCAGAGAGTTCAGGTCGTTGCATCCGGATGAGCCAGATTGGGACAACATTCGGGATCGACACGGATACGAGGAGTGGGTGGTGCCCGAAAAGCTGATCGCCATGTTTCATGGAACTGATTCAGGCCATACATGGCCTTGGTTGGAAGCGAAAGAGGTAAGTATAATATAAACATATTTTGGAATTTTTTAACTGAAATACGTAACGTTTCTAAATATTTTTCATATTGTGTTGCAGATTTTTGCTATGTGCAATCTCGATAAGAGTCATTGGTGTACTGTGGTTATATCTATCTCCGCATGGGAGGTGAGAGTGTATGACTCACTGATACATGTGGAAGGTGCACGAAAGCGTCGAGAAAATGCAATGAAGCCAATCACTCGCCTGATGCCTAAATTGCTGCACACTGTGGGTTATTATACACACAATACCGTGAGGTATGTTGCCGCTCCAGATAGGCCTATGAAAGTCGTCATTATGCCAATCAGAGAGCAATTCATCCAAGAAGATAGTGTAAGTTGTGGTGTGTTTGCATGTGCTTATCTGGATCGTTTGATTTGTGGCGCACCAACACGTGAGCAGCTGAGGACACCCGCACAGATACAAAAGTTTCGACAAATTATAGCTATTAGGATATGGGAGTTGTGTATGGATCCTCCCCCTATTCATTTCAGTTGATGAACATTTTTTTTGTGTTTAAAACGAATGTCTGTTAAAATACACTTGATTTGCTGTTGTTTTGTGGTTTGATTTTAGCTTATGTTTGGTGGTTTGCTGTTTTTGTGTTTGGCATGGTTGTTGGTTGTTAAAATACGGTTGATTTTATGACTTGTTGGTGTTTTTGGGGTGAACAAAGGCTAAATGGACTTTGTACACGGTTAGACCCTAACCGTGTACAGGTTCTCGAAACCGTGTACGCAACCGTGCACGGAAGAACTCGAACAGCCAATTGCCGACCCGCTTCGACAGCCACATGCAACTTTCCCTCTACTACCTCAGTCAACTCATGTGACCTCGATGCAGCCGAGATGCGTCGCCTATCGAACCATTTCTCCATAATGGCTCGATAGGTCTCGATCAATGAAGCAACCGGGAGTCGTCGTGCCCACAAAAGTCTACTGTTCATCGTCTCGGCAGCATTCGACGTCATGAAGCTCGTGCGTCGTACAGGGCACTTGGACCTGGCCCATCTCTCCACACCAATAGTGTCGAGGCGTGTGTGCGCGTTGACTTTCAGTAATTGAAGCGCAGAAAAATTCCTTTGAAAGTCGTCTGATCGATAGGAATATGCCGCTGCTTTGAAGACTGCAGCTACATGCTGCCCATAATGCGCGAGATTCTTCTGGATATGGTAATAGCACAACCCGTGAGGGACGTTCGGGTAGACACACTCCACAGCATTTCTGATGCTCTTGTGCTGATCAGACACAATCAAGAGATCATCCGGCTGACCAAAGCAAGTCCGCAGTCGGTGGAAGAACCAAGTCCAAGACTCGTCGTTCTCGATAGGACCAAGCCCAACTGCGAGAGGAAATATTGCTTCGTTCCCATCCTTTGTAACAGCGACGAACAAAATGCCGCCGTTCCTTCCCTTCAGATGGGTCCCGTCTACGACGATGACCGGCCTCAAGTAACCCTTCTCAAAGGCAGCCACGCTCTGTCCAAGTGCAACAAACATATGATGAAACTTGCCATCGTCCTTCATCTCAAGGTCGTATAATGTGCCGGGATTACTCATTCTCAGCATATACAAATACGATGGAAGCATCTGATACGAGTTCCCAAAATCACCATACGTCATCTCAATCGCGATGTTTCTTGCACGGAGAGCGAAGCTGTAATTGATCTCAATACCGAATAAGCGCTGCATCTCTGAAATCATCTCCTTCGGCTTCAAAACGACCCCCTCGCCTACCAATTTCCGTGCAAAATATCTTCCAACAACCCTCGCCGGAATCTGTCTCGGGGCAGTGCGATTCAAATCCGTGTGGCAGGTATGATCCATCACCACCTTGATCACTCTCCAGATCGATGCACTCTGAACGGCTCGCAGCATGAACGGACAACCGTTGCCATGCTTGCAAACAAACCACAAACGGGTCGTACTGGAACGATGCACGGCGTACTCCACGTGATTCTCCATATGGTACAGGCCAACAGCGATTGCCAAATCATCCTTCGACCGGAATAGAGCCCCCACTGATAATATCCCGCTCTCCAATACGTTACAATCCTCCCAACCTAATGCCGGCGCATCATCAAAATCGAGGACTGGAATCCCCCAATCACGTGCCTCAAGCTGCTGAACTCCAACACGAGGCTCGACATCGGGCTGATCATCCGATGTGAAATTCTGAGGCCCTGTCTGTCTCCACGCTTCCTGTTCAGTCGACACTGAATCCAATATCTCTCTGCGTCGTATCGCCTCTTCTTCCTCATCCGAAGACTCGGACTCGTCTTCCTCCTCCTGGGACGATGAATCGTCCCTACTATCATCGTGTGTAGGGATACTTCTTCCAATGTCCGTCTCAATAGGAAACATAGTAGACCGATGTCCCTCATAATATACCCGCTCTTGAGTCTGAGGAACCGGAGCCGCAGATTGTTTGCCCTTCTCGATCACGTAAACAACGGGATATTTCTTATGCTCGGAAATCAGCCGGTTCAAATCCGAATCAGTCTTCAAAGCCACTTTTATTTTTCGCCCTTCGTCCGTGGTCGATGTGTAGAAAAGCATATAAGTGGATCGACCATCCTCGTTTAATTGATCGTGCACCTCTTGCATCAACTTCGCATGACAAAGGTCTTCATTAGACATGTACACGACAACCTCATCGCCTCCTTCATACTCGGTTAATTTCCACTGACCACTGTGCCGTATAACGATTGCTTGAAACGACATCTGCTTCAAAACGACAAAAATACAACATTTAAATACACAAACAGGAAACCGTGTACCCCAATACATCAACGGAATATACAAACATGCTAAAAATAACATCAAAATCATATTCAACCCAACCGTGTACAGCAAATTCGACCACCGTGTACAACCGTGTACACAACCGTGTACACGGAAACCCTAACCGTGTACAGCAGAACACTAAGGGTTCAAAAATAAGATAATTTGCGTACAGAGTGTTTTTTTATGCCTTTTTTTAGTCCAAAACATGTAATAAGTCATATATATAACATAATTATTGAAATAAACAACAAAAAATCACTAAAATACAAACCGTGTACAACCGTGTACTCAAGAACACAAACCGTGTACAGCCGAAATTTAAAAAAAAATATGTATTTCACATACCTTATGTAATACAAGCCTTTAGATGATTTTTTTTTTATATTCGGAGCAACCGTGTACTACCGTGTATGTGTTTCGAGAGGATTTTCTTCTTCTTTCTTGTTCAAATGAGTGATGAATGAACATTTGGTTGGTATTCTTCATTAACTACCTACCAGCAACCGTGTACGGACCAATTAAGTTCGTAAATTTAAGGTTGTTTCCTTAACAAGTGTGTATGACTTTGAGTTGGTATAAATGCACCCAACAACCGTGTGATATGGTTTTAATTCCCACATAAAATCACGCCATAAATTCATGTGCACCCATAATATGTCACCCATAAATTCATGTACACAAGATATCAGCCTTATGGGAATCAAAATTTCTCACATAAAATCACGCCATTTTAACGTGAATAGAGAGAGAATCAGATTTTGGTTTTACTTTCTTATTTTTAAATCAAAAATAACTAATATGTCACTATCATTCACTTTATTGACTTGTACTTATGTACTTTAGGTCAAATGTGCTACAAAACTTATTTTTTTATGGGGTGTGATACAAAACTTATTTATTTTATCAAAAATGCTACTACTATGTATTGTCACTATTTATTTCTCATTCCGTCTATAAAATATCTTACTAAATATTCATTTTATATTCATATTTAGAAATGAATTGATTAATTAAAATAAAATAAATAGTTACTATATCACTAATAAATTTATCTAAAGAATAGAGTAAAGTTATTTTTAAAAAACAAATAATAAAATAAAAAAAGGTCTTGATTTTATTCCGAGCTCCCTTGATTAATAATTTGAGATACCAAACGCATAGATAACCCCAAATTATTTAGTTATCTAAACTTATAAGTTCTACCAAATATGCACTAAGAGCACCCATAATGGGGGACTCGAGAGCCGGAGGGCACCGCGGCGCGCTACAGGCGCTCCCGATGCAGAGACGAATAGGATTGGGAGAGTGCTCCGCACGGTCAAATCAAAAAAATTCAGCGAATAAAAAAAAAATGAATTGATTATTATGCTCAATATATGTCTTGATTATTTTCTTGCCAATGATAAAAGAAATGATGATAGTGACTAATGGATCAATTAAAATGAAAAGTAGTGGATTCATTAATGACAATATATGTAAATATAATAATTGTAAGGATAATAATAATGAAATATTATGTGGAAAAATGAAAATTCAAAAATAGGACAATGTTTCGTGGAGTATCATTTGCTGAAGTGATTCGTGAAGTATAATCTTTGTTTTGTTTTGATCAAGAAATGATAAAGAACGAAGCCTTTTATACTTTTTAACCCTACCATAAATTTACACAGCTACATTATAATTAGGCATAAACTAATTAAATAGGAAGAAAATTAATTTATTTAATTTATTTTTTAAATAAAAATAATTATTATTTTGCAATATTATCCATATTACAATTACTTTTTTGAAATATTTTTTTTATTTAAAAATATCATTGTTTATGGGATTAGTCGTAAAAAATAGTCCAAATTTTAACATCATGGTGACTTTTTAGCCGGAATTTACAATTATTACAAAAATAACATGTTTTTATCTCTATTATTCAACTTATAACTCGAATCAAAATTTCCAACCAAATTAGATTGATCGTCCGAATAAGTTCTATACATCTAGACACCTACCCAACTGAACTTTGATTTTGGTTATAAATTTCGATATATTTGTATTTTTTATCTAAAAATAAATTGAATAATAGAGATAAAATTGGGCTAGTTTTATAATAATTATAAATTCAGATTACAAAGTCACAATCAAATCAAAATTCAAATTATTTTATAAGAATAACCCAATTTTTTATTTGACTAATTTATGATTAACCAATCAAGTGTTCAACTCCTACCACTACTCTTAACAAAAAAGCACACAAGGTTAACTAAACGGAAAACGCGATATTAATTTCCACTTGAAAACCATAAATTCTGACAGAAATATCACACAAGTTTCTCTCAACTCAAACCTGGGAAGCTTACATTCATTAGGATCAAAACATTACGATAACATCCATCATATAAACTCCAAATACCTTAGAGAAGATAGGGTAGCATCTCTTCTCAACCATCAGTTTGGTTTGAAAAACTTGAGCTTGAGGCCACTGTTGACCATGCTCCAAATGCCACCGATTGAAAAGGCCAAGCTAAAGGCGATACCCAACCATCCAAGAATCCAGTTACAATACCAGTTGAAGCTGTATTTGGCTGGCTTTTTTATGAGAACCCACATGAAACACGGGTACGCAAACGTGACTGGAAGAGTAAGTCCTCCTAGTAAACCAGCAAGGCTCGACAAAAACGGGAGTGCAACGCCTATGAATAAGTTGACAAACCCGTAGAACACTCTGAAACCAGACCGGACCCAGATTGAGCATGGTCGGTTAGTCCTGCTCGTATAACCTGCTTCAAAGCTGTCAAATACTGGCATCGAGTAGATCTGGAAGCTACTCAAACAGTTGAAGACAACAAGAAGGAACGTTACAGCGAGAAGGCCCCTAGGAATGTCGTGACTGTGGAATCCAAACAGTGCATTTAGAATTCCTCCAGAAGGCATCTGCATTAATAAGAAAAACACTATGATTCAGCTTAAATGTGCCCTAGCACTTGAACATAAATTGTACTTGTAAGAAATTATTTACTAAAGAAATGTCAAACTGAGGGAAAATTAAACAACAAAAGCGAAAAGTTGGAAAGGTGACAAAAACATTGTTCACACTAGCATATCACTCTACCTTTTAGTCATATTTTGATTGATTTTCAAAATTTTGAATTTGTGGCTACCAATGTCAGTGTATAAAGACCAAGAGATTGTATAAGTATTAAAGCAAGCAACAGCTACTTGCATATCATTATAGTTAGAAAAGCAGTTTCACTTGTATTGAAATTTCTTATGAGGTAAGCAAGGGAGAAAGGAAAGACATACGAGATTTCCGTAAGCCCAATAACCTCCAATTGCAACAGGAAATATGCACATAGCTATGAAGACATAGGCAACCTTTGCTCCTCTCCACATTGGCACATGAGCTGGTTTCTTGAAGGTTGACGGCATTGTTGCCTGGGAAGATATCAGACAACTGATTTCATAAATTTGAATATATATAACAACAAACTCACTCATTTGACACAAGTGTATATAAAGGTTTGTGAGGTGTGAATATGGACGCACACCTGAATTTCCAGGACTAAGTTGTGGCCTCGGAAAGCAAATGCTATGATTCCAAGTGCATTGAGGACAGAAAAAAAGGAAGCTGTTAAGGTAGGCATTGAGATTGGTTCATATGACATGGAGGGGGGTCGTTTTTGGCTAACAGATTGCACCCACACCATGGTGCAGTATGTAATTGCCGTGACAGCGCCTACAAGTGAGAGCCCTGCAATGGAGTTGAGATTTGGGAGTTGGGATAACACGATGCACAGAGATGTGAATACCAGATACCACTCAACCGTTGTCAGAGGATTCGAGGAACACAGTGGACCACACACGATCTGGAAGAATAATTTCATGGTCTCTCCTCCAACCAGAATTAGAGCAGTTGCAGTCCCAGCTGAAAGGTAAACGGTTGGAAATAGAGCAAGCCAGACACCTAACCGCTCCCCTAAAAGAATGAAGTACGTATATCATAAGTAAACATATTAAAGAGACATTATGGGTAACATCAGGGCTGCATTTTAGGCATGGCAAGATTCTATTTACATTAGAAACGTCAATTTGAATATGTTTTCTTGTTTTATATTATTTCATTTCTTTCATCCAAAACTTTTCAAAAATTATCAATGTCCAACTAGCTAATAAGATTGTGTCCGGGTCTTTGAATTGTTTTCCTCAAGCATTATAGTGTCCGTCATCCTATATACATGCTTCTTCAAATTTAAGCTTAATCTACTACTTTGATTATGCAGCCAAACAATGGGATATGCATAATGCAAATAATAAAATGGTATGCAGCTTTTGTATTTTAAATTTCACACTCCCCAAAAAAAAAACTACTACGTTTTGATGTCCATACTATTTTCCAAAAAAGAGGTCTGTTGAATTTACGATTAATCCAGCACGCAAACTGGAGATTTTATTTTTCTGTTTCTCAATTATAAAAGCACTCACCAAACGCTGCTTGAGCTAGTTCTACATATCGGTTATATCTTTTTCCTGGAACTGCTTCGTGCAGCTGAACAAGTATCCACAACGTGTATAATTGCCAGAAGTAGGCTATGATCAACGATATTATCCCCCAACTCCTGGAAAATAAATAGAAATAGTAAGAGAAAACAGAAGTAGGCTATGATCAAGGGTATTTGAGGAACTTCCATCCATTCACAGAGATGTCCACAGGGATAGGGTGAAGGATTGAGAAACATAAATCCACAACATGAATTTTGAATATCAGGAATGGAACATCTAGGTTGAGTATTACCATATGGTGCCAAGGGAATTTTGATTGATTAAACAGTTATCCGCATCATATAAGTTGATATGAAATGCCAAATCTGAACTATGCTATACATGTGCTATTTTAACTGAGAAAAGAATTGCACTAAGATGAGGGGGTAGAAAAAGAAAATTTGATATAATTAAATGAAAAAGAACTCTGATATTAATCAAATACAAGACCGGGCGCCAACTATCACTTTTGAAAAAGGAAAAAGAGGAAATATATTTTTGGCGGACCCAATTGAAAGCGACGGCATTTTCTTTCAAAAAATAAAAAATAGTATAAAGTTGAGAAAGAACATCATTTCAGATCTTTTTTGGGTTCCACTAAAATCGTATTCATTATTCGGAATCAAGAGGAACCAGAACCAAACTCAAACCAGAAGTTGGATATTCAATTGCGTTCGAGCTCTCTATTCTACTAATTGACCTAAAATCCATTGCAACGTGCCAGTGGATATTCAACAACATTCAAGCTCTGAGCAAGATGCTTTTGCACACAGCTAAAATCTCAAATGTAGCAAATAATTCAGCTAGCAGATTATCCATGGTACTGAAAAGCACTAAAAATTAGCGATAGAATCACTGAATTTGTTTAATGTGGAGAGCAACTGCTTATTAAAATGGAGGTGAATAATAGTAATAGGGTTGAAAGAGTACCATCCGAGAAAAGAGAAGGCGACGGGAAGCAGCAAGGCCTGGAAGCCGACGCCGGCGTTGAGGTTGTGGAAAGCGGCGTAATGGGCGTTGCCGTTGCGCGACTCGGTGATGGGGAGCCAGGCGTCTTGGGGGTTGAGCTTGGTGAGGTGGCCGACCTCCTCCAAATAGCCTTTCATGTTTACCAGCACCCTCTTCATGGGGGTGCCGATGGGGCTGAGGAACCGGGGGGAAATGAAGGACGTCGGGGTCCACGACTTGGCGGTGCTCACCCCTGCCTCCTTCCGCGGCGACCTCTGCCCCGACGGAGTCAGTATCTCCGGCGTCGAGGCGCGTGGCGTCGCCGGTATGGATATCAACTCCGTTTCTGGTCTCTCCTCCATAATGTGATCCTTGTTTGGGTTTTGGGTTATGGTCGCAGCTCAGTGGGGGGGGTTACATGCCAATCGATTTGGGAAATCTGTGTTGGCGTGCTGCGCTCTCTTTTTGCGAGTTGCTGCTTTTATGCGCGAATCTCGGTGAGAGAGAGAGAGGTGGGACCTGTGAGTCTGAGGTCTGACTGGAGTTTTGAAATTGTAGCGAGGCATGAATGAGTAATCTGGAGTGGGTGGGGGACTCGGCGTGGAATCGCTATCATGCCATACCAAATTCTATTCACAAACTCCCTCCTTTATGTTGCTTTATGTTTTAATCCATAAATATATACCTACTATTCATGTCCAAAAATATTTATTTTCATAAAACTATTTCTAAGTGTCTGATGAAACACATTATTTCATTGGACGACAATACTCCATTTCATACGGCCAGCAACCAAAAAGCAATAAATTCAACGTATCTTTATCAAAATGATACCATGAGACTGACTAATTTAAACTTTCACCCTTTACTTGTGCTGAATGGTTTTGCGAAAGATATGTACCGGTGACTATTGATAGTCGCGACGTTACTCGTATTTATGCATATTTTCTTTTTTGGTACGTCTCTAAAGTTATACACATTCTATTTTTTGACATTATTTTATACTTCATTCGTTCGCGATATCGTTTTCACATTTATTATTCGTCCGCGATATCGTTTCCACTTCCATTTATAAAAGTAGGATCCACAAACTTTCACTTACAATAATAGTGAGACCCAAACTCCACTCACTACAATATTCACTACTATACACTACTTTTTTTTAAATTCGTGTAGTCCACAATGTGAAAACGATATCGCGGACGGTAAGAGTACATAATTTTTACAATAGCCTCAATATGTGATCATTTCTCCACTATCAATACTTCAAATAACTTTTTATTAAAACTCATAACGTGATCAACTATGCATATTTATGGGAAGCAGATGCAGTGTATCTTTATATACTGCCTCTATCCCTGAAAAATGTATCATTTGAATAACAATATCCTATATTTTAAGAAATATTTGGTAAATAATGTACTATTAAGTAAAAAAGAAGCCTACTACTTTTTAGGCATGGTGTTTTTAAAAATCAGAATGTAATAACTTATGTATTGTTATGTCCCAAAATAAACGTGATATATTTTTAAAGGATAAATGAATATGAAAAAGTGATATATTTTTCAGGGATAGAGAGGTATTAAATAATGTACATTTTTGCTATCTATATATTAAATAATATGCGAAGGGATAAGTATGCATTTAGATGTTGATGAATTTACTTGGATGTTTGAAATGAAGGTTTTTATTGTTAGAGAGTACTATTTTTATTTTTTTTATTTTTTTAGGAAAGAAAAAGTGTGAAATTTGAATTCTAAATATCGTTATTTATAGACAGGAGCTCGCACCGCTTCAATATCCTCTTGGATACGAATTGTGAATTATAATTAAACTTATCTTTCATAATGAATTGTACATGCTCGAACTTGAATTATTTTTTATATTTTAGGTCTAAAATAATTTATTTAAAAATTAATATAGATTACATTATAATTAATTAGATGATGGATCAAATGAGAACCATTTCTTATTGCGAGAACTAATTGTAGTGCAATAACTTAGAGGTTCACTATATTAAATTACACCATTTGTGCAACAAATTAATTTCACATTGTATATTGCGAATTCGTGATATTTACTAAGTGTATGGGCGATTTTTTTTTATTATTATTACGAAAGCACATTAATATCATGGTGGAAATCTTTTTAAATACCTCATATTAAAAAGTAGAAACTTTTACACTCATTAATAAGAATATAAATTTGTTATACCAAAATATGTTAAATTACTATATTACCCTTACTATATATTAATAAATTAAAAGAAATAAAAAGTATAAGTTACGGTTTGCACACGATGGCAAGACACGATCGTGTAGCTACCATGTACAGCCATCGTGTGCATAAGACACGGTCGTGTAGACACCGTATACAGCCATCGTGTGCAGACCGTAACTTATACTCTTTTATTTAGGGGTGTTTTAATCTTTTATTGATTTTGATATGAAAAACTTATACTCTTATGGATGGGTGTAAAAAACTTTTATGTTTTATGCTTTGGTATTAACAGATATATTCTCTATAATATTATTGTAGTGCAATAACTTATAAACTCTGTGTAGAGTTTTCACAATAAGAATGTTCTTACTTGAACCATAGTATTAAATTTCAAGCACAAACGTAAATATAAATATATACCACACGTAATAGTCATATAATAATAATATTTCAATATTTAGAAAGTACAAATATGAAATATTTCATTATACTGTGAAATGTAGAGTTGATTATCATATATGAACACAAGATTATTCTATATTTTTTTCTATAATAGAGTGTACAGTTGGAGATGCTCTAAATTCTTGAAACAAATTTTTTTGATAACCTACGACCACTACCTTGAATGCACATTGAATAACACTCTACAATATAATGGATGTTGGAGATGTTCTAAAATCCTAAATAAATATTCATATATTTTTTGAAACAGAATTTATATATTTCTTTCATGTGAATCTGTGACTTCTATTTTTGGGGCACATTGGATAAACTCGCGTTTCTATACAATAACATACAAAATCACAGTTAGAGATCGAACAATACCCAACAAACAACTCTTAGAAAGTCAGGTGTGTGACACTGACAAGCTCATAAGTTCATAACTATAGACATGTTGATGGATTTATATTTGAGATCTTTTAACTTTAAATTTATCCACTCCACTTCTCTAGACCATCCCCAACAGGGTGCAAGCGCCCGGCTCGAGCCGCCCTGCATCGAACCCCCCCGCATTGGCGTCCCACTTGGCCTCGATCGCCAATTCCAATTTTCGCACACGGCTTTAAGGCACGCGCCTTTAATTAAAAAAAATTGAAATTAACTTTAAAATTTTGATAAGTTATATTTTTTTTTTCCAGACTGTTGGCAGCAGTCTTCTTCATCGTTTTTTTTTTCATTTATTTATCTATAAATACCCCCACCTTCCTACAACACTTTTTACATCAAAATCTATGCACCATTCTTTCGTCTTCTTCCATCTTATTCACATTATTCTTCCCAAATTTTTCATCTAAAAGTGGATAGCGAGTTCAACGATTTTATGAAAAATCAAACTCAGTCTTCGGACATTTTCACTTCTTCCCCGATGGGGTTCTCGCCCTTCTCTCAAAGCTCGAATGTATACGCCACAAGTCTTGAAGCTATCAACTTGAAGGAAACTCATTTCGTTCAAAACGATGATGTTGCGGTGAATCTATCACTCTCCAAAACGACGAGGTCACGCACGGGCTACACTCAGGCAGAGATTGAGCTCATATGCACATTGTGGGATGAGGCTACCCAAAACGCCATCAAAGGTGTCGATCAAAAGACACTCACATATTTGGGGGGAGGGGGGGAGATCACCTGAAAGTTCAACAATGTTTGACCTTTCGGCACTCCTGCTCGCCACAACAAGTATATAAAGTCGCACTTTGAACGCGTCCAAAAAGATGTCAAACTATAAGAGTTGATCTACGAGAAGTGTCGCATCACTTGGGGGAGCTGAATGAGTGATGAGCAAATCACTAAGCAAGCGCATGAGAGCTATTCTGCTAACTATGGGGCTCCATTGAAGTATTTGAAAGTTTGACGAGTTCTATGCGAATTTCAACGTTTCGTGTCAACCGACGAGGATGTCATCTCGTTGAAGCGCTCGGATGGGACATACACAACAAAATCCTCTGAGCCGAGCATGACTACGAGATCCCAAGGCCAGAAAGTGACAAAACGCGACAAAGAGAAAGACAAGAATGTGTAGTCCTCGATGGGTGGGGAGAAGGTGAAATATTACGACGCAATGGACCGCATCGCAAAAGGAATTGAGCTCTTCAACACTCAACGGGAAGCTCTTGATTTTGAAATTCTCAATGCGGACACTTCGAAGATAGATCAACGATAATTGACAGTGCACAGTTCACTGCTAGAAGAAGTTAAGAAGTGCGGAAGATTAATGTAGTTTTTAATTATTGTAATGTTTTTTAATTATTATAATTTTGTTTCAATTATTGTATTTAATTTTAACTAATGTAATGTGACAATTTTAATTTTAATGAAATACTATTAAATTTTAAAATTAAGGAGGCAAGACCAACCCCTTAAACATTAAAGGAGAGATTGGAGATGCTCTCGTACCATAAATTATTCTAGAAAAAAGATGGCGTAAGATGAGAATATGGGATGGTGTGGTCCAGTAAAAGACTACACAATTTCCCATGCAATAGCACAAAAGAGTTCGACAAACTTTCAGAAAATAGGAAAAATAACTGCAAACAAAGTTCATCCGATCCGAATCTATGAGACACACACACGATCCCTGAGTCGTGGCTTTATGATTGTTTGCAAAGGATGAAGCTTATGAGTAGTTAGCCCCAAAGTGTCTACATTTGCTTCTTCTCCATCACCGAGTCGCCACTCCAACTCTTGCACCAATCTACCAATTGCTATACAAGAGATTGTCATGGCTTGAAGAGCTCCAGCACATACTCTCTTCCCCCCGCCGAATGCCATCGTCTTGTGCAGCTCCGTCGTATCATCCTTACCGGAGACAAACCTTTCTGGCCTCCACTCTTCAGGGCTATCCCACACATTCTTGTCCATGTTACATCCATATATGTTTATAGCTATCTGCAAAGGAGATTCTTTGTCGTAATTTGTACGTGACATCAAAGTTTCTACAACGAAGTGCAACTCAATTGGTAAGACACTTCAAAAAATAAAAAAACATGGAACCTCGCTGCCTTCGGGAATGGTATACCCTCCTAACTGCGTTTCTTCGTGCACGTACCGCAGCGGGACTACCGGGACGGGGCTGTGCTTTCGCAGTGTTTCGTGGAAAACTGCGGCCAAGTATGGTAGCCGGCATAGCTTTTCCTCCTTGAGTTGGTCGAATCCGCAGGCATTTTGGATTTCCGACAACAGATAGTTCTATTTCATTGGAAGGAAATAATAATATATAGTTAATACCGGCACACAAATTAGTAAATCATATTAGAGAGGGAGAAAGCAAGATGTCACCTGTCTATTTTGATCTTTAGAAAGCTCATACATGGCCCATTCCGTGGTCACTAACGTCGTGTCCGATGCTTCGATGATGGCTTCCCATAGAAGCATCAGTATTTGCTGCTCCGATAATGTGTCTGCAGCTTCGGATAACAGATGATCTAGATAACAGTTGATTGCCTGCCGTTTCGTTTATTGTTAACAGCAGTTTCAAAACAAACTTCAACTACGCATGTAGAAAAGAGAAATATATGTACCTTGCCAGAAGCAATACGTTTTTTCTGCTGCTCGATGAGGGCCTTCATGACTGCCTCCCTGCGGAAATGCATCTGCTGAATCTTGTTTTCGAAGTGTTGGTTAGGAATCCACTTGAGATAGGAGAAGAAATCTCTCCAGTCCACATCAATGGCACCTTCCATAGGGTCAACTACTAGTATCTTGAACATCTCTTGTCTTGACAAGGTGGTGCCTAGGTCCTCCACATAAATGGATTCAACGACTTCTCCAATAGCCTACGCATAATTAAAGAGAGAGATTTGTTATGTTTAAAGTCTTGGTAAGAACATGAAGCTAAAGGAGGGGGAAAAACAGGCATTTAAAGTAGGCAGACGCACTTGTTTCATTGATAATCCGAAGAGCTCAGACTGAAATATTTTCCTGAAGTTTACTGCTTCGGAAGGATACATTTTGGCATGAGCAAGAAACTGATCACATATGTTATTTATCATTAAATCCCTGTGGACACGGTGGCGTTTCTGCAGTAAGCAGAGCATGATCAATGTTAGTCTCCTCTGCTGTATATACACAAATGTAGCAACGAACAAGCCTCTAGGAAGCACAAACCTGAGCAGTAGGTCCAAGAGTACTTGTAAGCAAATGGCGTTTGGCTGCCTTGTAAAATTCATTGTAATCACTCATGGCAACAATACTTTTATCAGAAGTGAGGATCGTCAAAGCTTTTGACAGCTTTCTAGTTGAGATAGATGAGTATTTCGTGACCATAGCCTAAAGAAAGACAAATCATGTATAGCTTAGTATGTATTCTGCAATCTACAAACACTGTGTTGAAAATCTTGAAGATAGCATCTATCATTCGCTAATATTTGTTCTCATGAACAAATTTGGGGCACTAAAGTACTTAAGAAACATGCAAATCTGAGAGACAAGCAGAAAGAAATTGACCTCTTTGGCAACATCATTAGTGTTGAGCACAATCATGGTACTGGCGCCTGTCTTTATAGAATATATTGGACCATATTTCTCAGACCATTTGGTGAAAGTCTTGTGGGGCTTCTTCTCTTTTAGTTGCAACAAATTTCCAATTACTGGTAAGCCTGGTACCTCTGCATCAAAACCCACATTCTTTATATTAACATTCCCTTATCACAAACGAAATAATTTGACATCAACACCACATGGCTAAACAGAATTTATCGTCGTTTTTCTGTACATCGAATATGTTTGATATAAGCTGGAATATTTTACATCGAAGAGATGTGCCAAAATTTGTCAAAGAATGATTCTTATAATGATCACTACTTTGGCAAAAAATACATGAGGGAGTTTTGAATCACTGATTAATTATATATACAATCTCAGTCCTCTGTAGTCTTTAAAAAAAAAAAAAATCTTTATTAGAATCTGCACTGCAGCATCTTGCTTATTCAGATCAGGCGTAAAATATGAGAGTCGGATCAAAAATAAATTAGACTGTTTAACTTGAGACAGCTTTACTAAAAACCATTAATGTAACAGAGAGCCTATATTTTCGTTTAACAATCAGCAACTTGAGCTATACATATAAATTGCTATTTCAGTTACTTCCACGAATTTGAAGTGTAGAGATCTGAGCTCTAAAGTCAAACTTCGCCGCAAAGCTCATAAGCTACCATTGCAAAAGAAATCATATATATAGAGAGAGAGAGAGAAAGTACTAGGCGGTGGAGGGAAGCTGGAAGATTTTTTCCTTTGATCCTTGACATATTCTCTGATGAAAAACAAAGTGATTCCGCCGATAGCCACCGCAGGTCCGCCGATAGCGGCGGCCACCGGCACAGCTTGAAGACTCAGCAGTGTATCCATTGATAAATGAAAACGAAAACAGCAAAAAGAAACTTTAGACTATTGTTGGTTCACTATCACTCCCTTGGGTTACTGATTTATATATATATAAAACTTTTGATTCCCAATATGCTGCAACAATATGCTGAAGGATAAAACGCCAATAATAAATAAATCCAGAATCGCTGTCCTTATCACAAACTCTTTGGAAATTGAATACTGAGAAATCACATATGTATGTCTGAGTGGGCAGTAGCATTCTGCACTAAACATTCATAGTTGGGACTTGGGCCGTCGGATTGATCATTTATTTCCCTAAAAATTGAGTAGCAAATTCTATTGAAATTAAAGTAATGGAGTATGTCACAAAGCATTTCATCACGTGATAAGAGGAATAAAACCATCAATGAAAAGATTATATCCAAACATGTGTTAAGGGTGTTGGTAATAATAAATTCACTAAAGTAATTTTAGTATTGCCGCATAAACTTCATATGCTATAAATTAATCTTTATAATAATGAATTCTGATAATCACTATATACACACCATTTTACTACAAATGTATGTGACTTTTCATATATTAGTGAGTGGAAGGAAAATGTATACTAAATGAACTGTACTTCATTACTGAATTGCACTTCATTATTGTGACTTTGTGAGGTTGTTAAATGAATATTTCAATTCCTTCTTTTTCTCATTCTTGTCACAAAACATATTTTTACTACTTTCCTAAATTGCTAAATAAAATATAGCATATGCATTTTAAAAGAAAGATTATATATATATGAAAAATTAATATTTCATTCGTCTACGAAAAGTATGATATTTTTATCATTTCTAACATCCACAAAAATATAACGCTGTTTTCTTTTCAAGACATAGACTTCTCATCTTCTCTTTATCTTTTATCCTCACAAATATGCACTAATTACAAAAACAATCATCATTGACTTACATTTAATTCAATCTTAACCATACATCTATATATAATATAAAAGACCAGTTCAACGGTCATATTTTCCTGGCAATTTTTAGCAGTTATTTTTCCAAAGTTTTATCTATATTTGAAAGATCGTGTATGAAGCAAAAATTCAGCTTTTTTTCCTCCTAGATTTCGAATCAACAATAGTGCAATTTTTATCCAAAATCAAACACATTTGAAAACACACAAATTACATAAACATGAATTTCAGCAATAATCCAGAAACTACACCAACAAATTTATCTTAAATAAGAAATTTTCAAAATTTTGAATTTTTTTTTCTTCTTAATTGAGGAGAAGATTGAACTTTTGAATAAAAATTAACTTCGATATGCTTAAACACTACATAAAGAACATTTCTTGAATCTTTTTAGATAGATGATAACTATTTTGAAAGAACTTGAATAATAACCCCGTTGAAAGAAAAAGAGAAGAAGAAGAAGAAATGGTGCTATATTTCCGACGCCACTATAATTGTAATTTCGACGCATTCACTCCAGCGATTTGGGACAATCGAAGCATTCAACTTTACATAATTCTGAAAATACAATTTTCACCGGTATTGTTTATGAGAATTAAGAAGAAGAGGATGAAGCTATTTTGCAGAAGAAGAAGAAAATGCTATAAAAAGAAGATGAAGAAAAAGAAAAATAAAAAGACGACGCGATAGAAAGAAGAAAAAGACATGAAGAACATAAAAGAAGAAGATGAAGAAACTCAGGCGGCGCAAAAGAAGAAGACTTGTCTCATCTTGTATTCTTCGTCTACCATGGATGAAACCTCTTATTTCAAGCAGTACTTACGAAAGAAACCTTGATGTCTTGCTCAAGCAGTTGGCATATGACTGTTCTTTCATTTCATGCTTATTCATACCGCGAACTTCTTACCGTCTTAACTTGGGGTACCAATATCGTATCTCAGGTCATTTACAGTCTTAGAATTCAGTTGCATTGTGCCATTTCCGCCTCCATCATGCCTTTTTACAATGTGTCATCCCAATTACAAAAACACAATAAAATGACTTGATCTAGACTTAAACCCGACACAAAAATAAGTACAAAAATGGGGCTCGTAAATAACCTATTAAAGTGGGACGTCCAAATAAAACAGGACAACATATTGAAATGAGACAAATTAAATAATACTCCCTCCGTCCATGAAAGAACTTCCTAGGAGGAAGTGGCACGGGTTTTAAGAAAAAATATTATTGAGTGTATTGAAAGTGGATAAAAGGTAGTTGAGTGTATTGGGAGTGGTGAAAAGGTGTTATAATTAATATTGAGAGTTGTGAAAAGTGAAAAGTAAGAGGATTATAAGTGGTGGGGTATAGTCCAAAAATAGGTAGGAAGTTCTTTTGTGGACGTCCCAAAAAGGGAAGATAGGAAGTTCTTTCGTGGACGGAGGGAGTATATGAAACAGTTTTTAAATAAGAAACCTTAATGTGAAAACTTACAACTACTACTTTTTTCTTTTTTGAGGAAAAAGACTTATAACTAATACTACTAAGTATTTCTTTTTTGCATATTGAGGGCTATGATTTAAATTATGTTGAGCGTTTATATTTTGTTGATTTTGATTAGTAAGGTATAAATTTAAATGAGTTATGATAATTAATCACATTTTAAACGGGTACATATATATACATTGTAGTTAGGTTTATGGTGGTTGAACTCTAACCTCATCAATTTGGTTAATCTACATGCTCCGCTATATATGATCAACAACTTTGGGTGGCTGCACTTTTGACTTATCGTTTCGTTTCATTGTCGTACAATCGTACTTCAATGTAGTCAACCATTGACACATGGAGGCAGGTGAATATTCGTTGTCGACCGACGTGACACTCAGAGATTTAAAGATACGAAACTATCCTTCAACCTCGAGAGGAACATAGCTGGAATGATGGAAATACCCCTCCGAATTCACATATGAAATTACTAAAATACCCCTCAATTGTAATAGTTCATAAAGAACATGAAAATCATCATTGTAAAAACACATTCAATACTTAAGCATAAATTCTACCCAAATCCATATAAGTTTAAGATTCCTCTTCATTTATTACATTTCTATACCATTAGTTATTCAAAATCATTCTCTCATTCAAATATTCAAACTCCACCTCACATACTCACATTTGCTCAAGAAGATCTCACCACTTCATCGCTAGAAGACGTCGGAAAAGCTCTATTCCAGCGAAGCTATTTTCTATTTCGTTCAGTTTGTGTTAAAGCAAGACCGGAGTTCCGTTTAACAGGTCCGTATATTTTATTTCACGCTTAATATTTGTGTTGGTTAAAATTAGAGTTGTAAATGAACAGAGCCACTCGCAATCTATTCAAGACTCAACTTCAAGAAAGATCATTTGGAGCTTGATTCGATAATAAATAAGCCGAACTCAAGCCTAATTTCGAGCTCGATAATTTTATAGAGTCGAGCTCAAGCCTGACAGTACTCAGCTCATTGAGCTTGTGAACATGTTCATACTCGATTGTTCGTGAACATGTTTGCGAGTTTGTTCACAAACCTTCAATCGAGCATTCAATTTAGTTAGTGCATAAACCTTAAACGACTTGAACTTGAACTTGAGTAAGATATTGATTAAGAAGTTTTTCCTGAATATTTATCGAGTTTGAACTCGAACATCATGTATAGGAACATCTAACGAATTGAGCTCATACTCAAATTCAACATTGTCGAGTATCAGACGAGCCGAGCTCGAATCGAGCTTGAGTTTCAGCTTAGTAACTAGGTGATGAGCTGAGCTCGATCAATAAGATAAAAGCTCGAATCGAGCTTGAGCCGAGCTAAAACACCAAAATATTTAAACGAGTCGAGCTTGAGCCTACTAGTATTCGGGCTTTGGTCGACTCGTTTACAACCCTAGTCGGAACAGCCTTCACCAAGGGTTAATTGTATATAAATTACTGAATTTTTATCAATTTTTTATTTTGCATACAAACTTTAAAATGTAGCGTGATAATTACCGAACTATTGATTTAATCTAATTTTGCTACCAATTGAATTTCAACAAAAATTATTATTGACATTGATTTAATCTGAATGTGCCACAAATTGAAATTTTGGAAAAATTTACTGTTGACAATGTTTTAGATGAATAATATGATTTTACATACTTACGAATGGTGACTACGATGTGCCATCACATGTATCACTTTATTTTCTCGTCGATTATTTTGAGTCGGTTATTTGGTTAATTATGTTAGCAATAAATTTGACCAAAATTAAATTAAACAAAGAATTTAATAATTACCACACTATATTTTAAATTTATATACAAAACAAAATTTGATAATAATTTAATACACTCTAATTATTAAATGGATTATGGCCAAAAAATATACGAACTTTGATGAAAGTTGTAATTTTCACACTAACTTTTAATTAAGCCAAAAAGTACACGAGTTTATAATTTAGTTACATTTTTAATCTGAGTTTGACTTTCGACGAAATTAGAGTTTAATCTAATAAAAAAATTATTTTTAATTCATACCCTAATCGAATCTTCATATTATATGCAAATATAATAAACAAATAATCAAAATATTAAATATGAATTAAAAAACTATTTTTTTTTGGATCAGATTAAACACTAATTTGGTCAAAAGTCAAACTCAACAAAAAATTAAAATAAAATTTAAATTCATGTGATGAAAATTACAACCCTAGTTGGAGTACAATTTTCACCAAAATTTGTGTATTATTATTATTATTATTATTATTATTATTATTATTATTATTATTATTAGGGTTAATTACGCCAAAAACCATGAACTTTGCTCGTATTTTCAAACTTGCCATGAACTTTTTTTTTTATCAAAAATTCCTTGAACTTAAGGGGTTGAACAATTTTTCCATACTTTTCGAAAATCCCCAAATTGAGTGCTGGAATGGCATTTTTGAGTGACCTGAAAAATGATATGGCACCGCCGGACGGGAACCAAAACGACGTCGTTTAGTAGGGCGTAAAACGACGTCGTTTTACCTCAAATTCTAGCCTCCGTCCTCTCCTCTCCGAACTTCGGCGAAGAGCCGCCCACCGGACCGCCCCTGCCCTCAGTTTTGCAGAGCCCTAGTTTCCCAAATCTCTCATTCCTTAATCTCGCCAGAGCGATGAAAGGTGGTGCGAGGTCGGGTGGTGGCGCCGCGCGAAAGGGGACGCAAACCCTAATGAGGTGTGAGGTCGGCAGCGTGAGATTTGGGGAAGAAGAAGATTTTTTAAGGGAGAAGAAGTCGACGGCGGCGATGGATGTTTGGGGAAGAAGAAGAACGGCGCGAGGTTTGTGGTGGACGGCAGCGGTGGAGGTATGGGGAGAAGAAGAATTTCTGGAATGATGCGAGGTCTACGGTGGACGGCGGCGGCGGAGGTCTGACAAGACCGTCAGAGTAGATTTCCATCGCCAGAGCTTATAAGACCGACAGAGCTCTTGCGGCCTTGCGAGTGTTATCAGCTCTGGCAATGGAGTGAAATAACAGCTCTGGCAATGAAATATCAGCTATGGCAATGAAGCGACGTCTTTGACGTGAATTATCAGCTCTGGCAATGAAGCGACGTCGTTTGACGTGAATTATCAGCTCTTCGATTATCGGAGCTGCTGCTGCGTGAATTTGGTGTTGATGGAATTTAGTGATGATGGTGGTGGATTTGGTGATGATGGTGGTGGAGGGCGGTTGAGCGATGGATCTGCGTGGGTGGTTGGCGGCGGTGGATCTGGTGATGGTGATGGTAGAGGGCGGTGGAGAGAGAGGGCGGTAGAAGGGGTTCGATGCGGCGGAAGAGGAAGGCGACTGATCTGGTGATTGTGGGAGGCGGCGTGAGATCTGGAACGACGCGAGAAGGAGGAAGGCGAAGGTGGTATTCCGTCGGAGGAAGACAGCGGCAGTCATTTGGCACCGGTCCACCGGCCGACTTGGAGAAGGGGGAGGGAAAATAATGAATTTTTTTATTTTTTTGTTTATTGTTTTTCCAAGTACGTGCCACATCAGCTCGGTATTACCACGTAGGCGACATGTCAGCTTGGTATTATCACGTAAGCGACACGTCAGCTCAGAGCTTCGCCAGAGCAAAAAAATATGGAAAAATTGTTCAACCCCTTGAGTTCAGGGAATTTTTGATAAAAAAAAAAGTTCATGACAAATTTGAAAATTGGCCCAAAATTTATGATTTTTGGCGTAATTAACCCTTATTATTATTATTATTATTATTATCAAAGATTCAAATGGTAATTGGTACCCTCAAAAAGATTGAAATGGTGGATCATCTGGTTTACCAAGGCCCTTGCGTTGCTACCCCCTCTCTCTATACACGCGCCTGGTTGTCGTCTGTTGTGACCCACGCAAACGATCACTTCATGGGCTCGCATTTATTTATGCTAAACAATTAGAAAGTTTTTTCTTCTTTATGCTACAAACCCTTCTCGTCAAATTCCAATTCGTTCACTCACCTATATTTGTCTGCTTTCTCGATTCCTTCATAACATCTTCTGAACTCTGAATTAGTATTCGAAAAGATGTGAGTTGCAATAGTATCAATAATTTCTCTGGGTTTGAAAGAGATGTGAGTTGCAACAGAATCAAGAATTTTTCTGGGTTTGAGAGAGAGAGAGCAAATATGTGGAATCTGAGGAGGCCTCACTTTCTTCTGGGTTTTGACCCATCCTTTTGCTCTGAAAGACTGGTAAATATTTTTTTTCTGCAAATTTTCCCATTATATGTATATAGATGTGGATGATTTGCTAGTGTGCGTCTATTATTTTCTATATCCTGCTTGTTTTATGAATAAATTTAATTAAATAAGTGGGTTACGATGTAATGTGGTTCAAGATTGTATCTGATGGTTCAGAATGAAATCTTTAAGCGTCTGAAATTATAGGTTAGGGAGTTGATTTTCAGATTCACTTTTTCCACTTGGATTAGACACCCGCATTTTTTCATTAAAGAATGAAAGAGCTGATTGACATGCAATACCTCAACATTGTCTGACACCTTACTATATGTATATATATATATATCCAGTTTCAGAAAAGTAATAGACATTATATTGGGGCGTATTGAGTGTCTATTTATACCACTCCCTTTGTCGTTCCTGAATATGGAAATCTTTCTTCTTTGTATGATAAATAATGGCGTTTGATGGGCTTGGGGATAGTTTGGAACTGAAGAAGGATGTAGAAGCTATGCTTTTTGATGCTAGATTATAGTTCTGTGTATGCAATGGAAGAACTAAAGGGCTGCTATCAATGTTAACTTTCATAGCTTTACTTGTTATAATATCAGTGCTGCATTTATCTTTGACCTAGGCTATTTTCTGTTTCAAATATATTAAGCAATTCACACACCAAAGGTTCAGTATAGACTTCATTTGTGTGAACCATTTGTAAGAAGCATCTGTATGAACTATCTTTTAGAATGTGGAAGGTTCCACATATAATTTTGTATGCATATAAATTTCATTAGTATTTTAACTTCATTGGCTGCAAGCCTGCAAGTAGTTCTGCCCTCATTTTACTGATCACATGCGCCTCTTTTTCCCTCAGAACATACCATGTAACTTTGTAAAATATATGGAAGGAACAGCACCTGGGACAGCAGTTTTAGTAGGTCCTAGTGGGAATAGTTGGTTTGTCGATTTGATTCTGGTTGAAACCGGTTTGTTCCTCAATGATGGATGGGCTGATTTTGTGAAAGATCACTTTCTTGAACACGGTGATTCGATAGTTTTTAGGTATGACGGAGATTCAAATTTCACATTGCAAATTTTTGACCGGAGCATGTGTGAGAAGCAAGCTGCATTTACTGCTCAAAGCAGCCAAGATGTGAGTAGATATGATAGTAATGTGGTCAAGAAAAGAGAAAGGGAAAGATCAGCTCTCCTAGATAGCATTATTGAAGGAGTTCCCAAAAAGATGAGGTGCTCCCAACTACAGTCTGATAGCATGTGTGATGCTCATGAAAACCATACAAATTTGGTCAACGCAGAAGATTGGATGCAACAAGCTGATGGCAACAGTAACATGAAGAATGCTATTACAGTTGCTCTACCTCTCGCAGCTGTTCCACGTGACTATGCAGGTAGTGTTGGTTAAAAGTGCTAGGTGTGAGGCTATGGTATTGTGGGAGTATATTGTTGAAATCCTTGAGTTTCTTTTAATCCGTATAATTACTAAATCCATACAAATTTAATAATGGCCAATGGCCAATATATATTTATCATTGACATAATACATTGTATAGTACTTGGGTTTTGGCATCTTATTCGTTATAAATTATGCTATTTTTAAAACTAATTGATTTTGGTGATAAGTTTGAAAGAACTCGTAGCATTATGAGAGTCTGTTTTGTTCTCCTATTTGTCTTTACCTTTATTCAATATTTTAGGCTTTTGATGCAGATCGCAGAACCACAAATCTAGATATACTGTTGTCTGCTTCAGAGGCAGAGAGAATTGCCCAATCATTCAAATCGTCTTTCCCCAGCTTTTTGAAAGTCATGAAGCGATTCAACATAAGTGGTTCTTACACTCTGGTGAGTGCTATATTGCTATCTTGACTCTTCTCATTTTTAATTGTTGAAACATTTTTTCTGTATGTTGTATTATAGTTATTCAGCAGTGGATGACACTAGGCAAAAAAAAAGAATGAAATTTATGGGAATAATGCCTTGAGTTAGTGCATTGGCCAACATTCGAAGCTTCTTTTCGTTTTCATCGTCTTTTATGTTTTACTTCTTAATAAACTCTCCTTTTAATGCTGCTGTTGCTCTTCTAAATTACTAATTCTTCTGTTTGTTATTTTCTTAAGTCCTCTTGGGAATAGTATGCTGATGACATGTAGACATAATATCTTATAGATTTTGCTTTAGTGCAGCCACTTCAGTGCGCAACTTGTAGCATTATTTTGATGTGCTGGAAGGACCAGACCTCCTAAGCATTTGCAGTTCCTTTTTTTCTGCACTAGTATTTACTGTTTTTATATTGTTTTGATTTCTTTTCAGAATGTCCCCTATCAGTTTGCAACTGAACACCTGCCAAAATGCAAAGTAAAGGTTGTGCTTCGTAATTTAAGAGGAGAGAGTTGGACGGTGAATTCAATTCCGACAACAAAAGTCCAAACATCACATACTTTTTGTGGAGGATGGCTGAGTTTTGTACGTGACAACCATATTGATGTAGGAGACATTTGCATCTTTGAGCTTCTGCTCAAGTTTGAGATGCAGGTGAGAATTCTTAGAGTGGGAAAGGAAGGGATAGATGGTCATAATGGTGAGGCAGATCTTAGAGGGAGAAGCAATGGTTGCTCAACAACATCAAATAAAATGTCAAGACGTAAATCAAAGAAAAAAATTGAAACATCTCATAGTATTAAAGGATCCGCTATATGCTCTCTATCAAATAATTGCGTCACGGAATCAGGTGATAATCTCTCATTTTTATGCTTAAGGTGTTATTCCATCTTCCATTTTCTAAGATGCTGCAGGCTTGCATTGAGCTTTGTTATATTCAAAAAATTTCACAGAGATCCTTAAAAGGTTTGGCTCCCTTGAAAAACAAGGTTCTCTTAAAGGTTGTATGTCAATGAAGTCTGCTCCTGAAGAAAAAATGGCTGCTCAATATTTCGTTTCAAGTTATCCCCATTTTGTTAGAGTTATGAAAAAGTTCAACATCAGTGGTTCATACACTCTGGTGAGCAGTTATTAGTTTCATTTCACCCTTTCTTTTTATTTGATTTCAAACATATATTTGTTCTCAAAACCAAATCAAAATATGTTGTATGCATTCATGTGTGAACTTGACAATACCTCTATTCTTTGTATCAAGTATGTTGACCACATGGAACTTTTTTTTTGATAAATTTACAATATTAAATAAAGAAATTAAAAGGCCGTGCCACACAGGGGACTCGAACCCAAGACCTTTGGCCTTAGGCATTAACCCCTTACCGCTTGGCCAACACACGCACACAACCACATGAAACTTTATAGTAGGAAGTCTTATACATTATATATAAAATTTGAAATTTATTTATAAAAATCAGAAAATGAAAGGCATTGGTATTAATTGATGTTAACTCTTGCATCAATTGTCGCTCTACTTCTTGTAGACTTGTAGTTGATATGCAAGATAAGTAGCTTAGGTGAGTTTTATTCAGGCATAAATATTGAAGAAACTAATAGAACTATGATACTCTAGTCATAAGGGCGTGTTTACTTATCATGATTGATACAATACATGATTGAGTATTTTTATCCTCATTATTAGGATTTCCCCAGTCCCACCCTTTTAGTGGGATATGAATCAACACAATTAGCTCAAATGGTAGGAATTATCAAGGGCCTTCTGAGATCCCAAAGTTCCAGTCTGTCTTAGTAAATAATGGATCATAGTTATGAATAGCGCACATCGCGCGCGCGATCGCGCGTCGCGGTGCGTCGCGCACAATCATCGCACCGCAGCGCGATTTACTGGGCACTTTCCATTCGCGCGCGCTATTCGCTGGTCGCGCTGATCGCGTGCGCTATTGAGAAGTCTGCATGCAATGTTTTAAAAAATGATTTGAAACAGCGCTTGAACGCCGCCTTGAAGCGGTGCGGTAGGAATAGGATCCCGTTTGGCAAGTGGCGTTCACATAGGTGCTGCGAAAATTCATGGGCTGAATGAATTTTAGCCTTAATTTAAATGGGCTTTAATAATTTAGGAGTAATTAGAGTTTTAATTGAAGTAAAAGACTCCAGATTATAAAAATTAAGAAAAAAACCTAGCAGCAGCACAACACACCGACCCAGCTTCTCTCTCCTCTCCTATTCTCTCCAACTCACAGCAGCAGTCTCGAGGAGCAGCTGCCAGATTATAAAAATTAAGAAAAAAACCCCTGTTTTTATATTAACTAGACATATTATGGATATTTTTTTTATGATTATGATATATATTATGTCTTTATATATTTCTGCGCGATATATTCAAAAAGCGCGCGATTCGCAATGTGCGATGCGCGATCACCCTAGGACAGGTTTGCGCGAGCGTGCGCGATGCGCGATTAATAACTATGTAATGGATTAGCCTATAGTATTTTTATCTATAGGGACTAATCCTCAAAAGTAAACGCCCCCTAATAGATAGGTAACTCTTATAAGACTTCATTGACCTTGGTGATAGGCTGATAGCATGTTGAATTAATGTAACCTGTTGGTTTCTGAACTTTATCCAATAATTCAGGAACCGATCAACCCTCTTAAGGAGAAGAGGTTGTGTCCTGTTGTTCATTTGTAACCTAAGGTGTATAATCATTTATTTACTATATCATTGTCATGTATCTACTGTGTGGTGCGTAGTTCTGATATAACGGATCTGTTGTTTTAACTCGTACATCGCTGCCTGATCAGTTGCTGAGAAATTTCTTACTTTATAATACAGAAAATTCCATATCAGTTTTCCATGGAACACCTGCCAAACAGCAAAACAGAGATTGTTCTTCGTAATTTAAGTGGAAAATGCTGGACCGTAAATTCTATCCCCACTCTAAAGGTCCAGACTCTGCATACTTTCTGTGGAGGGTGGATGGCTTTTGTTCGTGATAATGATATCCAAATGGGAGATATTTGCATCTTTGAGCTTGTTGGGAAATGTGAAATGCGTGTTCACATATGTGGAATTGGGAAGAAAGGATTGAATTATCAGCATGGAACAAAGAATCTTTCCATGCCATAAAATTTGGATGGCAATTGGTATGTACAGTAACTACCAAGGTGAGCTTTTCTTTACTGGCTTCTTCTTTCGACTGATGCCTTCAAAACTTAAGTTGTATTATTGACGAATTTTCATTTATCAAATGAGTTTGGTTGGCTTATTTCTGCCATACACTTGTTTGTTGAGCTATAGTTTTTATCAAGAGATTGGTAAGTATTGGACAAAGTGGGAGTTAACTTGTAATAAGGGATTTGAGAATTTGTTGTTTTTAAGTTTCATTAAGCTATATATTATTCTCAACTAATGCCTTCAAATGAGTTTGGTTGGCTTATTTCTGCCATACACTTGTTTGTTGAGCTATAGTTTTTATCAAGAGATTGGTAAGTATTGGACAAAGTGGGAGTTAACTTGTAATAAGGGATTTGAGAATTTGTTGTTTTTAAGTTTCATTAAGCTATATATTATTCTCACCAAGGTGAGCTTTTCTTTACTGGCTTCTTCTTTCGACTGATGCCTTCAAAACTTAAGTTGTATTATTGACGAATTTTCATTTATCAAATGAGTTTGGTTGGCTTATTTCTGCCATACACTTGTTTGTTGAGCTATAGTTTTTATCAAGAGATTGGTAAGTATTGGACAAAGTGGGAGTTAACTTGTAATAAGGGATTTGAGAATTTGTTGTTTTTAAGTTTCATTAAGCTATATATTATTCTCAACTGGACTTCCAATTTTTGCAGAGTGAACTTCCAGGATTGTGAAAGCAGGTCCTCCTCCAGCTGCACATATTTGTACTTGAACTGTTACTGAATAATAACTGGTTAAAGGAAATGAAGAGACATTTATTGACTATAGATGTCTTCTTTAACAGTGTAAACTTATGCTGGATGTTGTTGGTGTCTGTAACTGAAGATTAATTGCCTTGAAACACTCTGTGAGGGTCTGTTGTATTACATTTTCCAAGTGCTGCTTCAGCATGATTTTTCTTGAATGACAACTGGACAGGGAGACTGATGCTAAGTCTGTACAGCTTGTAGTTAGCAATTAGAGCTTAGTCTCTTGTTTATATGTGACTTTGGTTTAGCAAAATTTTCATCCTTTAGCTCTTTGCACAGTAATGGATTGCATGCCGAAGCTCACAACGACGAAATGAGCTAGCCCACAACCTTGTGGGCAACCCTGAAATTTCCTTGCTGCGTTCTACTTGTTTTGTGGTAGAGTGATTTTATTTTCATTTCCGTTTACTGTGGAATACTTTCTTTAGTTTGATGTTGCTCTGTGTTTTAACTTTTAACCTCCATGAGTCCATGACTCCTGTTTTCATAAATGTGCTGCCTGTTTTAATTAATTGAACTGAGCTTTGAATTTGAAAAGAGTTCTCTAACCTGTTTGCATTTTTCATTCATCTCATACTATACGTTTGAAGGATCTTTGAGTCCCTCAGCATCTACCAGCGTTGTTTAACCTATTTAATCTTACGTAATCTGTCAATTTTCATTTTGATATTATTAGGAGTAGGATAAATAAATTTACTTTTCTGATATTATGAACCAAGTTTTAAAATTTATGAAAAACTCTAATTTGAAAAAAAATATGAAAAATTAATTAAAAATTGAATAAGTTTAAAGTTCATGTATTTATAACTAAGTTTTAAAGTTTATGTTAAATACCAAAAAGTGAGTAAGTTCATGTATTTTTATAGTTAGAATTTAAAGTTCATGTTAGATATTAAAAAATGAGTAAAGTTCATGTATTTATAATATGAACAACTGATTATACACCAATTACTTATTATAATGTTACCGAACATCAACCCAATAATGATTTTACCAACAAAGAGATGGGTTCGAAAGGACTACCGAAAAATGAAACACTACTATTACAGTATAGGATTTCTATATATATTTATTCCTTGGTGATATATACTTTGGTATAATTTAAATAAAACATTAATTTTCATTATTGCGTAACTATGATAATACATTTCTGACAAATAGAGCGTGTTTTATTAAAAAAAACACACACACACAAACCAAAAAAACAATAACCATTCAATTTAAACATTTAATGTATATTGTTATCTGTTAGCATATAACGAATATTCTGCAAATTGCAAAATTCTATTTTGACTTAATTGGTTTTGGGGTTTATTCCCACTCTTGTAAAGAGTATATATGTTTATCTCAGATACGGATTTTAACAAGTCATGCTATATACGAGATTACAATGTATTCCAAGTATTTCGATTTCTTCATTCAATATCTATAATATTAAATTATTATCTGTACTATATTAAAAATGAAATTGAAAATTTCAAATTGATTTCAAATCAATTTCAAAATTGAGTGGCAATTTTGTAGTTAGAATAAAATTGAAGGTTTATTTATAAGTTATACATCTTTTCTTTTTCTTTTTCTTTAACTTCTTATTTTTCTATTTTATTTCTTTTTTAAAATTGTGAAATTCGACTAATTATAAAATATTTGATATGCCTATCAAATTAAGATCGTGACAAGAGCTTTAATTTGATATATGTTATGTAAATATTTGATTTAAAATTTAAAATTATATTTATTTAAATATTAAAACTTAAGAAAATTCTCTCTCCTTTGTCCTCTTTTTTTTTTTGAATAAATCTATTTTTTTTCAATATCTTTTAACTTATATTGTTTTCTTTTTTCACAATATCATTTTTTATTAATATGAATTATTCTTTATTATTTTTATATTAAACTAAAATACATTTATTTTTAATTATATTTAGAACTTTTATATAATAATAAAATGATAATCAATTTTATATATAATAAAATATAAAAATATTTTTCGTGCATTGCACGAGTGCAAATGCTAGTTATATTAGTATACAATAGCTAGTGTAATTGATTGGCGACATCAACATCAGAGTATATAAAATTAAATTTGTGCACCACATGGACAAAATGCTAGTCATCTTAAAATTAATATCAAGCCACTTATTGTCCGAAAAAATCAAGCACAATTTTTTTATTATCTCGATTTATATTTGGTAAATAAGTAATTCTTATATGTATATATGAAGAATTTAATAATTTTGAAGACGGGTGACGATGAAGTCAAACCTAAAAACTCGATTAATAACAAATTCTTATATTTGTAAATTGTAATGTTGCATAACCATTTTTTGGATGATAAAGCAGACGATCTTTGACCCAAAAATTGGAGGATTGGAATGACTAATGAGCGTAAATGGTGGAGAATATTTCAATCTTAACTAGACTTCCAAGTCACAATGTCAAATTTTGGGACTTTTCTTTAGTCAAGATTTTTTCCAAGTCTTCCACTAACACTTGTTAATTTCTCGTCTGTCTTGCGTCACATTTACTTCCGGCCCAATTACTGAACCCTAAATTATATCTGCTCGACTCAAATGTTTACCATCAAATAGCGATAACGCACTATAAAAATTATCTATTTTATTTAATATTTTTATATCTTTTAAAAGCTTCAATGTCATGTTGATTTTTTTTTATTAAACTCCACAAAACGGAAATCTAAATAAAAAATATTCATATTCTCCAGATCACAATAAAAATTTTACTTTAAAATCAATCAAAATGTACATCAGTTTAATTTGACTATATGTAATTTTTAGGATTTTAAAATTAATGCAATTTAAATTTGAAGTAAATTGTGTGATTTAAATTTATGTAATTAAACTTAAATGAAAAATGGAAAAATCAAAACTAAAAAAATCATGTAAGCTATCATGTAACTCCAATGCAGCCTCTTTACACCATGTGGTCCCCCTCATCAAGTAAGCTATCATGTAATACCAATGTGGATGCTCTTAACTATATGTCATGTCATTAACATGTATGTCAACATAGAAAATATTTTGTCATATTTGAATTTGTGTTGTATTCGGATTAAGTACCGAATTTGTGTTCAAATTGTGGATATATCCTTGATAAGTTGAGTAATCTTAATAAATTGAATATTATTAGCTCGACACGCTAATCATCCGACCAACATAATTTACCACTAGTCTCGACAGTATAAAATATTTGAGATAAACCATGAGTGGGGGGACTCTATCACAATTTTTTCAAAGGATGGCAATAGAGACTAATCATCTTGTAATTTAGATATTGTTCGAACATTATCTCGACAGTATAAAATATCTCAGATAAACGATGAATAATTTGAGAAATTTCAAAACAATTTGTCGACGCAAAAGAGAGAAAAAATGTACTTCTAAAGGCGGCTAATCGAATTAAATTTTGGATATGTAAAAGGCGAAAAGTCCGAATATGACCTAAGAAAATATCTATATATTAAAACATTTAATATAATTTAATTCGTCGTTCCAAATTGTTAGTTTGTCCGTATTTCTATATCATTTGAGATCCACTGTATCAAATTTGAAATTTCTTATTTTTATTTTTTTTATTTTTATTCATTTTTAAAAAAATATAATTTACTAATTTATATTTTTCATTTAAGTTTACAATTATTAACTATATGATTTATTCCACCTATTTAAAGTACATAATTATTTAATTTCTCTTTTATTAGTTAATAATTTTTTTGAGTGGGATTAGTTAAATAATTTATTAGTACTGATAAATTCAAAATTAAAGTATAATAGTATAATTTTTTGAAATAAAACTAAAATAGTAGTAATTTATAATATTATTATTATATATGTCCCACTTCACTTGGCCTTTTTTTTTTCAATCTATTGGCAATGTTATTTAGGAAGATAAGAGTGCGAAGATGTGTGAATATATTTAATAGTAATTATAATGTACAATGATTATTCAAAAAGAAAAATAAGCTCAAATAGAACAACTCAAAGTCTTAAAAGAAAATAAAAATCAAGGTAAATGAGATTAATACAATAATAAGTTTTATTTTATATAAAAAATATTATTAAAATAATAAATATAATAATAAGATATAATAACATAAAAAAATAGAGGAGAATTATCCCATATACGGACGATTAGTTTGGCAGAAGAAAATTTTCAGCCGCCATTAATCAGCTAATTAAAATTACAATCCTATATTTGTAGGCGTAGCCTCCTCTATAAGAAGGAGGTGGAGCTAATTAAAATATTTCATCAACAGAATTTCTGTAAGTCATCTCATTTCCTTCTCAATGGCTTTTCGCTTCATGTCTGCAATGCTCACATCAGCGCTGCTCCTCATGGCGACTATGGATTTCACAGGTTAGCTATCTTTATCCTACATTCTCCTCAAATTACATTCCAAAACTCAACATTCTCATCTCCTCTGCAAAATTAGAGTTAATATATCAAAATATTCATCGTGTTATTATAATATGATAAAAAATAATCGTACAGATAAAAAAACAATTATATACTAGTATTTTTCATTTAAAGTACCGATTAATCTTTAGTTCATGACTTAGAAGCTTCGTGGTTATGAATTATATATAAAATAAGGTCAATTTTAATGACGAAGAAGCTTCGTGATTGTGAATCATGAGCAAAATAAGGTCAATTCAGGATCAACATGATTTTTGAACATGAATTATAGATAAAATAAGATCAATTTACAACTAAAAAAAATTAAAAAGCCTATAATTATGAATTGTAAACGAAATATGGTCAATTCAAGACTAGAGAATAACTTTATGATAGTGAATTATTATGATAATAAGAGTAAAAATGTAAAACTGGAGTATGTATTAGTATATTTTTTAAATTACTTTACGATAACAAAATATGAATATTAATTAGTTGATAATTATATATGGGTACACAATATGTAAAGACAAGCGTTGAGGTGATGCAGTTGGTCAGACGGGCGTGTGTTACGGGATGCTCGGGAACAATCTACCGGCGGCGAGCGACGTGGTGGGTCTGTACAACCAGAACAACATCCGGCGAATGCGATTGTACGACCCCAACCAGGCCGCCCTGGGCGCCCTCCGCGGCTCCAACATCGAGCTGATGCTCGGCGTCCCCAACACCGACCTGCAGAGGCTTGCAGCCTCCCAAGCCAACGCCAACGCCTGGGTCCAAACCAACGTCCGCAACTACCCGAACGTGCGGTTCCGCTACATCGCCGTGGGGAACGAGGTGAGCCCCATCCGCGACACCGCCCAGTACGTGCAGTTCGTGCTCCCGGCCATGCGCAACGTCTACAACGCCATCTCCGCCGCCGGGCTGGGGAACCAGATCAGAGTCTCCACCGCCATCGAGACAGGCGTGCTGGCCACCTCGTACCCGCCCGCCGACGGGGTGTTCAGGTCCGACGTGACGTCGTATCTCAACCCCATCGTGCGCTTCCTGGCCGACACGCGGGCCCCGCTGCTCGTCAACTTGTACACTTACTTCTCTTACATTGGCAACAAAGGGAGCATCGCCCTTAACTACGCGCTTCTACAGCCCAACAGCGGAATCACTGTGCCCGGCGGGATACGCTACGACAATCTCTTTTACGCCATCTTGGACGCCATGTACGCCGCCCTCGAGAAGAGCGGCGGCCCGGCCGTCGAGATCGTCGTGTCGGAGAGTGGCTGGCCCTCCGCGGGGGGCGACACCACCACGATTGATTACGCCAGGATCTACAACAATAATTTGATTCAGCGTGTCAAGACTGGGACTCCCAAACGGCCGGGCCGGGCCATTGAGACCTACATTTTTGCTATGTTTGACGAGAATCAGAAGGGCGGGCCTGACTATGAGAGGAATTTCGGGCTTTTTAGGCCCAATAGACAACCCAAATACCCAATAAGCTTTAATTAGTTTTAAACATATAGACACACCTTCTAATAAGGACTCTGTGCTAGTCCCCATCTATTTGAATAAGGTTGCTATTTCGCCATACAATTACTATTACCGCATCAAATTTGAAGGTTTAAACATACCCATGTGTTTGTAGCAAGAAGCTTTATCTATTGCATTTCATATTTTAATGTAGTAACTTGATACACCGTGAGACATATTCAAGGCTGGTTTCACTTTCACCTTCAGGCGATAGAGGCGGGCCCACGTGTTGCAGAGAGGTGATTTTCTGAGTTGGTCAGGGCTCCCTAATCATGCAGACAGGGCCGGTCCTGTATCTCACAGGGCCCTAAGCAAAAATTAAAAAGTGGGCCCTTATAAAAAAAAATTATATTGACGAAACAACAATAATATATTAACGTAAACTTTTTCAACCAATCATTCAAAAGAGTTTTCAATCAAAAGAGAAGAAAATATAAGTTACTAAAGAATTCAACATTAACAATATGATCTAAATGAAGAAAAGAACTTTCATAAGACGAAGCTATGTAAATAAATACCTTATAATATGGTTCACCATAGCAACAATATTGAATGCAATCTGTCCCCACAATATCTAACCAAAACACAATTTAATTTCTTGTATATCTAGCAAGGATAAAAAAGACAAAAATATTAGGATTTGAGAAAAAATAAATAATACAACAAAAATTAGTTCAAAATAGGGATGAGTTTCTTACTTTATCTAAATATAACACGTCTTGCATTTTTAGAGACAGATGTATTTATCAAGTTTGTGTAATCTAACTGATCAACCAATTTTCTTTCAATTGATAACATAGCCAACCCATTCAACATGTCTTGCGACATAGTTGATCGTAGATAAATTTTTTGATTCACTTTTTTTTAGAATGTCTTTTCAGTTATTGCATTTATTTTTGAAATACTATTTGACAAAAATAATTTTTATATATACTATATATAAAAAAAAAATTGGGCCCCCAAAAATTTGGGGCCCTATGCGGCAGCATGTTGAGCATGCCCTCAGGTACGGGCCTGCATGCAGACCGAGTCGTAAATGATA
Source organism: Salvia miltiorrhiza (assembly GCF_028751815.1). Lineage (NCBI taxonomy): Eukaryota > Viridiplantae > Streptophyta > Magnoliopsida > Lamiales > Lamiaceae > Salvia > Salvia miltiorrhiza. The sequence goes on from NC_080388.1 coordinate 55,458,749, forward strand.
CTTTTACTGATAATAAATTGATGACACTTTTATTAATAACAAATAAAACTATGAACATAAGTAATAGAGAATACTCTCTCCGTTCACAATTTGTGTTCTAATTTTTTTTTTTTTTTGGTTCATTCACCAATTCGTGTCCTACTCATTTTTAGTAATTATTTATATATTTTTTAATTGGTGAGTCTCAATAAACAATACACTTTTTTTCCACTAAACTAATAAACAATACACTTTATGGGTTTCTTTTTCCACTCAATTAATAAAACAATACACTTTTCTTAAAACCCGTTTCCTCCCCAAGGTCACGAATAGGTGGACGGAGGGAGTAATATTTTTATTAACAATATATATTTTTTAAATATAAATGATACGTCACAAGTGATATTTTTTATAAAAGCAAATAACAATTTATATAAAATAAATGAGACATTACAAGTAACACTTTTAACCGAAGAATTTGCAACTTTTTTTAAAATTCCATTTCCTTTTTCTCTTTAACTTTCTTGTTCTTTTCTTTCATGAAATTTCAGCTATAATAAAATATTCAATTTATATATTAAGTTAAAGATCATGATAATTTTTTTTATTTAATACTATATGCTAAGTCAGAAATGGATTTTAAATGTAAAAACTATGATAATTGAAACTTTAAATTAAATAAATTTCTCTAATCTGTATCCTCTTTTTTGAATAGACAGATTTAAAATTCATTTTTAATTTTTTTTTCTTTTCTATTGGCTACTTTTCTTGTAAATTTTCGTTTCAATTCATTGGCTTTTTTTTTTTTCTTTTTTCTTTTAACTTTTGTGCTTAATTTCTATTTTAATAACTAATTGTTAATTTCCTAAACTTGTAATCGTGTAATATTGATTGTGAAGTTGTTTTTATGGGTTCACCATTGCAGAAATAGATTAAATAAACAGGAAAATTTTAACTTCTTTTTTTGTTGTTGACAAATTACATAAGTAAATAAAAAAAAATTAAAAACATATCATGGTGAACTCGAACTCAAGACTTCAAATCTTGAACATTAAGTATCCTATTATAAGTTGCTCCTTTTCTAACTCCACCATTTCAACAAACATAATAAATGCAAGGGTATAAAATTCAACAAAGCAACAAAGTTTCATAATTGGATACTCGGTCAGTGTACCGTATCGAAGTTTTCATACCGTATATCAAATCAAAGCATTCAGTACAAAAAATTTGATACCAATATCATACTTAACCTTTCATGACACCGTGGATCGATATACCAAAATTTCTATATGGAGTATATCATATACTGATTCAATACTATATTTTCAATAGATGATGTAAAAATTTGGTATACCGTAATTTCACGATATACCAATTCATACCATATGTATATATGGTTTCATATACCATATATCTTACATAAAGTGGATCTATCTTAGTGAAATATGTTTTGTGTCATAAATTTATTTTAATAGTAGCACAGTATTTCTTTTATGAAAATACATTAGTTTACATGGATTGTCAGTAAAAAATAAAAATCTGGTGATATGTCCATCCAATTAGAATAATAACAATGTCTCCAAGGGAACACTAAAAGGTGCGAATTCCTGTCTATGAACAGTGAGGTCTAGGGTTCAAACTCCACTGCTTCCCCTCCCCCAAGTCAAAAAAATAAAATAAAATGAAAAATAGAATAATAACAATAAAGTGGATCTATATATCTATTATACAATTGTTTAAATAATACAAATCATAACCTATAAAAGGGATATGTATTATTAAAATGAATATTTGGCAATAAATATGTATCACTTTCATCATTTTCTTCTTCCAAATGAATTATTCTAATGAACGTTTGGGGGTATTACACGGAAATGCTTAAACGGACGGATTCAGGCTTGCAGAAACATGGTCCAAGAGCTTGATGATGTCAAAAAAAAGGAAGGAAATTAATTAGGGGCAAGAAATAAAGATGAAGACAGCTCAGGAAAGACGTGTGAAGAGAGCTTTGCAAAGGATCTCATCCACGAGACATCAACTTGCATTTCAATGTACTAAGCCACTCACGACCTTCTTTGAGGAATAATTAAATAGATAATGTCAAGCCCTGAGTCGGATAAAAAATAAAGGGATAAGTTAATATTAATCTTCTAGTCAATTGAAATGATATTTGTAAATTAATTTATGTCATAGGCTGGATATAGAAAATTAATTCATAGCTAGTTATATTAAGCTAATTTTTATTCCTTGTATTTAACACCCAACTTAGCACAAGCCTAGAGAATTTCACTGCTTATGAATAAAAGCTCAACTCAGTTTATACATTATTCCTTTCGTCCACTAAAAATGTCGTGTGGAATTAGGGTGGGTGCACAAGTTTTAATAACAATATTGCTATACAATAGTATTATGGTTGGCCATAAACTAACCAAATTTTTTTAAAAAAAAAAAAAAAGGAATTCATTTAAATTTTTTTGATCAAAAAATAATTTAGCTAGTTTTAATGTTCTGCACATATTATAGCTATTTAATAAAAATTTATGTCTTTAAATGTCTCTTTTATTTTTCAACATTTGACACAAAAGAGAAGTTCACCATTTTTCCTTCTTTATTTTCACTTCAAGGATGGATAATATTATCCTACCATTTTTTAGTGGATAATATATATTATCCATCCTTGAAGTGAAAATAAGGAAGGAAAAATATTTTTGTGTCAAGTGTTGGAAAAGAAAAGAGACATTTAAAGGCATAAATTTTTGCTATCCATCAATTTTCATGGATAAATTTATCCATCAAAGTAAACTCAGCCTTAGTGTAAAAAAATCTTTTCTAGATTCCCGTTAATCATGTGTTTCACTTTTCTATAAAAATTTCAACCTTTTCCCCCTAATTTTAAGTATATTTGTTTAATATTTCTATCTATTCAAGTATATACAATCAGTTCTGAGTTTACTTATTCCAACAAATGTAAAAAGTGATCGTAATTGCAGCACATTTAAAAGTTGGCTATGAATTTGCAATTTTTTAAAAGTGATGTTGTAAGTCTAAAATAGTGATTAACCCTTATTTTTACTTCCATTTAGTGTAATCCCGAAAATAAATATAAATCGAGAATGGTATTTTATTAATTAAGTATTGCAATTATTATTTTCTAGACTTACAAATAATCACATTATTTAGAAATGCCTAAAAATATTTAAAAAATAATAAATATTACTCCACTATAAAAATAAAATGGAATGAAAAATAGAATTAGCAAAATTTATTAATAATAATTTTTAGATGCGAATGCATGTACTCTTTGGCCGTGGTGAGCAAAAGTGAGTAAGAAAATTCGTATGTGATGATACAGATTTTCCCTAGTTGGAGCTTCAAAGTTAGGCAGAAACACTAATATTCTATCGAAATTAACCTAATTAATTAACACCTAAGAAGGGATGATTCAGAGCGGTCCATCTGCCAGATTGATCTTCCAAGCTTAAATTCTAAATCCACCAACACATCAGAAGATGACGATTTGCCCACGCCTCCAACACCATATTCCTACATTTATATTCAACACCGCCAAAATGAGTTTATTATTTCAATATATATATTTATATATGATCGAAGCTTCAAATGAAATTAATCCTATTTAAAAAGTAAACATCAGAATTATTTTCAGTCATTTAATCATTAATTATCGTATGTCTAAGATGGTATGTACCTTGGATATATCAAGTTGTGGTAGATTAGGTTTGGGAGCGTGGAGGTGGCTTGAGGGTCGCAATATAAGATCGTCTATGGACAATGGCCGTCTGCTTAAGCAAGAATGAGAGCCCCATCATAGGTAATATTATTTGAAAGAAATAAAAAAAATATATTAGTATAAGTTAAATTAATGCGACAGATTTGATAATATATAACAGAGGATATTTTCAACCACTATTTGAATGACTACAGTACGGATATTTACTTTCTCAGCTTCCATCCACATGAATCAGTTAGTGGATGCTCTTCTGAAAATGAAAGCTGTTGCCTCATTTAATTTCATTTAAATGCATGGCTAGTTTATATATTCTGCTATTATAATGTTTTAACTGTTTATACTGTTGACTTAAATAATGCAGTCTTTGATAACCTTATCGATCAACCGTCCAAGATGGATAGTAGTATATAATTAGGACCCCTACCATTTCGCCAAATGTCACCATAAATATTAGACGTCTTCTAATACAACATTATTGAGATTTGGACCATTCTTTGACTTTTTAAGACACATTGAGATTTGTACAATCAAACATGTAATTAAAGGATTGAGATGTTTGCTTTGAGATGATGCAAACTAAGAAAGGAAACAAACCGAAACCATACAAACCCTATAGCGCCGTACTAGGTACTCTAATAGTAATTCTGTAATTCTCCGCAATTAATTAATTTTTAATATCCTAACAAATTTATTCAAAAAAGCTCACATTTGACCCTGAAATGCAGCAGCTACTGGTCCTCTATGGCAATAAAAAAAATATTAATCCCTATTGTATAAAAAAATAAGGACCACTTACTAGATACAATATTTGTCTTTATACGTTTATTTTTACATAATGGCCATAGTTAATGTAGCTTGATATTGCTATATGTTAAGAATTAATGTTCTAACGTGTGTTAACTTTCTTAATCTGTGAGAAAATAATTATGAGTCTATCTTCGCCAGCAGCTAGCAGAACTTAACCAAGAATGTCTGAAACATTAATATGAACAAACTATATATATATATATATATAAGTCCCATATTTGAAAATTGAAAATGTTAAAAGTCGTAGTATTATTTCATTATTACGTCTTGTGCGATTGGCTTTGGTTCGGTTAAGAGGGTTTATCTAAGCTTAGCTTAGAGAGCTTATATATGCTCCGACGCAACAACTTATAAAAGTGTAAAAGATTTAAAAGCTTATAAATTGTAAAAGTGTTTCGATAATTGAGCATATATAAATGACAAACAAGATCGTGAGTTAGAGAGAGAAAGTGGAAGATATATGAAATTGGTAGGGTATGTATTTTAAATAACTAACATTATTTTTGTAAATTTAGTATTGCTTATAAAATTATGAAAAAAACAAATTGGGGTTGAAGAACTTAATTTTTGGGAAGTTATTGTAGCTTATTTTCAAGGTTTTTATGATGTTTAGAAGCTTATTGTGTGAAACACTTCTCAAAAGCTTATAAGCTCAACCAAACACCATCTAAAACTAATCCCAAATTGTGACAAGAATATTAACAATACGTTTGAAGTCAAGTTACAAGTTTTTTTTAATTTTTGAGGAAAAGTGAAGTTACAAGTTAAAAATGAGGTAGTAGTGTAATTTGCAATATAAGAGTGTGTTAAAAAAAGGAGGCATGATATTAAGGCAAAAATGAGGAAATAAAAGGAAATCGCGAGAGAATCTGAGAAGTGCACCCACCTCTGAGCGTGTTGGATATGCAATAATGAAAGAGACAGCGGTGGTGGTGGTGGTGCGGCTACTAATGGCGCAATCACAGTGCAGGGATCCTCATCTTTCTCATCTTCGATTCTTGTCGTATGCAGTTTCGGTCCAATATCTGCAAAAGAAAATGATAGCCAATTGGCATGATGCTTTTGCAGCAGAAATAATTCAAAGAATGCGTTATTGCAAGTCAGTGAATAATGTTTGAGGACAATCATGCTTGTTTTGGAACTTCATAACTCAGACTGATAGCAAAGCTTGTCGCCCCTAAATGCACAAACAAAGAGAATAATGGAAGTGGGTGGGAGTGGACAAATATAATGGGGCCTCTTTTGCACACCCTAAATCCAATTTTTACCTGTTCCTTTGTCAGTGCTCTTCACTGTTCTGTACATCTGCATGAATACCCACAAGAAAAAAAAAATCAAATTATTAGAGATATATCTCAAGGAACCAACATTTCAAAGATATATATAGTATTACTATCCATCCCTTCAACACAAGATGCCCTTTTTGTCCTCACCCTATTCTACTCAAATAATTCATGAGAGCATCTAATTAACATCATCGTATATATATAAATCGCATGCAATTAGTTTTAATTATCTTCTAAATTAATGTCATGTTCCATGTTCTCTATTAATCCAAAATCATAAATATGGAGTATATTTTAAATCAATCTGAAATTCAGAATTCACATTTTCACCCACCTGCAAGTGGCTCTTCACGTGAGCTAGGGTTAGATCCTTCACATTCATCAACTCTAGTACTGATTTAGGAGTCGCTCCTGTAACATTAATTATACAATACTATTTTTTGTCACTCCATCTCTTCCCCATTAATCAAATAATGCATATAAACTGTAAATAATCGTCGGAGTTTAAAAAATAAAGCTTAAGAGAGAGAGAGAGAATGAAATAAAAAATATTTAGCTTAATGATGACAGACGTTCATGGCCGCCAAGTAGCTGAACGGCGTGCACGAAATGGGAGTGGAGAGTGGTGGTCCATCTCATTCGGGGCGCTCGAACACTTCTTCGAACGCCGACGCCGCCATTAATTGTGGCTCTGGAGCTTCTCTTGAACTCTCTTCCTCCATACATCTGAGGCTGATAGTGGCGAGGTACATCGAACCCTAGGCGCAGAGTGGGCTCAACAACTTGATTGTTGAAAATACCATTTTCGTGGCTCAAATCGCTGCCGCCACTGCTGGCGGAATCGGCGGTGGAGCTCCGATCACGGGGTGTTTGTGTCGCTGAGGGCGGACTGATCTGTAAGGAGAGATCGGGCGTGTTTGAGCTCAGATACATGGACACTTGTTGGAAAGATTATACTTTGGGAAGAGGGAAATAATGGATTATGAGTGGAGAATGGAGTGTGATTATATCATGAGTACCTTATCATTTGCATGCCTGTCTAATTTCTATAGCTTTTGAGAGAGAGAGATGTGGTGTAGGCTTAGTTAGGCTAGGTTTGAAAAGATATCCCACAAGGAAAGGCTTAAAAGGAGTTTTGCAGAAACAAGCGTCAATAATTAATTCTGGGGAAAAAAGGAGAAAGGGGTTTTTGCAATCAGGAAAGAAAAAGTATGTGAAAAGGGAAATTTTGTATATAAGGAAGCAGAGAGAGAGAGAAGGGAGTGGGTAGGGGTGGTGTGGAGGAGGGAATGGATCGATTAGGGAAGAATGGTTGGTTTTCGAGAAAACAAATTAGAGATAATAAAATAGTGTTCTTTACATAACTCCCATCTCAAATAATAAATTGATTGACAGAGACAAGGCCCCTTATTTTCCTTTCTCTTATAATTGTACACTTTAATTTTTCAGATTTCTGTACTTTTGTGGAGTGGAATATGCCTAAATGTTTTTTTAATTATTTTCATCCTGCTAGGGTTCACCAGTTGTGCAATACCTCCCTTCTCCGATCACCCCTGAACTATTAGAGCATGTCCAGCGCTCGTGTCGAGCGTTGGATCGACGCGGGGCGAAGAGGGAGCAACCGCACTGGAGACGCGGCGTGATGCGAGGCCGCGTCGAAGCCAAGACCCGGGGCGAGCGACGAAGCAGTATGTCGCGTCCTTCGGACACGCCCAATTAAAAAAAAATATCGAAAATCATTTTTTTTAACTGACCGTTGGTTTTATTTTTTTTATTTTTTTTTAAATTCGACCGTTGTTTTTGGAACGGCTATTTTGATTTAATTTTATTTTATTTTTTTCTTTTTCCCCTTCTATAAATTAATACCACTATTTCAAATTCACCACATTCTCAACTACAATTCTCTCTTTAAAATTTTTCCCAACAACAATTCTCTCTTCTACATTTTAAAATGGATCGTGAATTCGATGAATACCTCGAGCAACAAGGCGGTTCGAGGCTTCCAATGATGGGGTTTGCTCCATTTTCACAAGCCTCCAATGTCTTGGCTATGGAAAATGTTCCCACGCCGGCGGCGAACGCCAACGTCCAAGAAGAGCCGGAGGAGGTGAAGCCGAAAGCCAAGGGCACTCGCGCTGCATATTCTAGCGAGGAGTCCGAGCTCGTGGCAATCTTGTGGGCGGAGGCAACCCACAATCCTATTTTGGGGACCTCCCAAAAGTTGCTTCAATATTGGGGAGCAATCGCGGAGAAGTTCAACGCGCTCAATACGTCGGGAGCGCCGCCGCGAAAGCTCGATCATCTCAAGTCCCACTTCGCCCGTGTCCAAAAGGAGACGAAATTCTTCGAGGGCTTCTACAACACTTGCAAGGACAATTGGGGGAGTGGTATGAGCGACGATCAAACCTTCCAACAAATGTTTGAGGCGAATTTCAAAAAGCAATTCTCTTACGTCAAAGCTTGGAAAGTGCTTCGTGAATGCCAAAGATTCACGTCGCAAGCCAGGGATGTCCACTCCGCAAAAAAGTCGAAGGGCTCCGATGGTGGAGCAACCACTACTTCTTCGGAGCCGAGTGTCACGACGAGACCCCAAGGCCAAAAAGCGGCAAAACGAGACAAGGGCAAGGCGAAGAAGGGAGAAGGGTCTTAGGGAGGAGGTTCGACGTTCTCCGACGCCCTCGAGAAGGTGGCCGAAAGCATGAGGGAGCATGCTCTCAAAACAGGGGAAATCGCCGAGGTAAAAAAAATGCAAGTCGAGATGAAACGGGAGGAGATGGATATGATCAAGCTCTTGAACAAGGACACGACGGGTATGACGGAGGCACAATTGGCCTTGCACAACCACCTAGTCCAAGAAGTGCTCAAGCGTCGAGGGCTTATTTAAATTAGGAAATTATGTTATTTTTTATTTTATTATCGTATTTTAATTATTGTAATGTTTAATTTTATTTTTAATGAAATTGGAAATTTTAAAATAAAAGTGTAGAAATATGAATTTTGTGAAAATGGAGATTTAAGCACCCACCTAAGACACAATGCATTGGAGAGGGGTGTGTCTTAGGTGGGGGACACCACCATTGGAGTTGCTCTTATTGTTTTTGTTTCATGAGGTTTCGGAAATTTCACTTAAAAGAACTACGAAATATGCATATACCGATATACGTTTCCAAATTGTCCGATAACAACTTCTTTTCCCGAAAATAAAATAAAAAAAAAAGAAGAAGGAAAGAATAACTTGGTTTGGTCAAAGGCCCTTGAAAATTGAAGTTTTCAGCGTCCCGACACAGAATATTTATATTTCTATGAAATCTGAGCAAACAATTTACAGAAAATTTTCAAGAGATTTGAAATAAATCCCCAATGAAAAATTTAATGCGATTCATAAGAATTCACAGAATAAACAGAACACGTATGTTTTAAATTATGGTGACAGAATTTAGAGGACAATAATTATATCCCATGACATTGTACAGAAAACTAAAAATCTTCAACATATATACATGTCAAACATCAATTTGTATGCAAATTAACCTATAACTATCTGCTTAATAAAAACCAGAAAAATATTTAATTATAATTTTATCATCATCGGTTCGATATAGTTAAGGGAGGCTAGATAATCCACGACCACACAGTCAAAGTAATTTCGTCAAAATAGATCGATGATTAGATCTATTTGCGACACACTCCGGCCTCTTTCAATTAACACTCATTACTTAGATATGTCAAGTTGGTCAATCCATTTAGGTCTGAGTTAGTCATATCAAAATTATCCAACTACTTCAAATTAAATTATTGCGGACTAAAAATTTTCTTTTCTAACCCTAAATCTTTAGATATTTATAATCTTAGGTAGTCAATCTTTACAGGCTGAAAACCATTAATTAAGTTAATGTTGTAAACAATTGTGTTTTTTAACATAGTAGATTTAATCGTGAGACACTCATAAGATTTTATAAACTGTGAAAATTTTACGCCCTATGCAATCTACTTTCAACTACTACATATTGACTAAAAAAATATTGTTATGGCCAAAAAATACGTAAACTTCGAAAAAAGTTGTAATTTTCACTTGAACTTTCAATTAAGCCTCAAAATACATGAATTTATATTTTTGTTGCAATTTTCACATAAGTTTGACTTTCAACGAAATTAGAGCTTAATTGACAGTCGGAAATTCACCTGATGTAACATGTTGATCTAACTCCTAATGATGATGAGTATTTAGAAGCTCGGAAGTCTAAGAAGGCAAAAATTAATAATATTAATTGTCAATTAAGCTCTAATTTCGTTGAAAGTCAAACTTATGTGAAAATTACACAACAAAAATATATTCATGTATTTTGGGGCTAAATTAAAAGTTGAGGTGAAAATTTCAACTTTTTTCAAAGTTCATGTATTTTTTTGTCATAGCCCCTTTAATTAACTATATTAACAATATTGCACTGTATGTCCCTTCAAAAAAATAAAATAAAAAATTGCACTGTATGTTTAAGTGGTCATTTGGATTCTTTCAATTAAAATTATATTCGGTATTACATATCTCATCTAAGTGATGATTCATTCTAACCCTTTTTGGAAGATTTCATACGTACAAATACAAAGTTTAATTGTAGTTGACTGATAGATCTATTCATATTAGAACCAGAAATAAATTGGATTATTTTATATAAACACACAAATCTATATAATAGATATTGAATCCTTTAAAATAATTAAATCTCATGTTTTTGAAGTGACAAAAATATTAAAATTTCATACGTATATCGTAAACATTTAATGCACGAGCTAAATTGCCGCCATTAGATATATAGTAAGGAAGAATAAAAAAACCGGGTTATGAGAGGTGGGCACAAATGCAACGTTATGAATAAACGAAGGCCTTTAGGAGGTAATTAAAATTTATATTGATCTAAATATTGGGTTAGCCGACGTTGAATTGAGCCGACCCACCGACAAAAGGCATACAATTATGTGAAAATAGTGTAGATCGATGCAGAATACCAAAAGTGCCCCTGGTTCCATGTTTGGAGTAAATTGAAAAAAGAAAAGGGAATTTGTGTGTTTGTATATATATTGAGGTTCACGTCAGTCGAAACGGCGTTCATTCCGCTGATTCCTTCCTTAATTTCTTTTTTGTCTTCTCTACCGTATTCTTCTCTCTAAACAAACCTATATCATATTCCTAATCTAGTTTTTAAGCAACACATATATGTATGTCTGTATTCCCCACGCGCGAATTGCTATGAACCATACTATTATCTTCCTTTTATTTTATTTCTAGGATAAAATTATTCCTCCTTATTTAACGTTCATACACTAATTCCGAGTCATCAATATCAAACCGATCATCAAATTAATATATACATATTCCTCTTGCTCGATTACCAGAACATGTATGTATAGTTTAATTTATATATTGTGGTCGAATTCAATGGAAAACCAAACCCATGAAGATTCGCTCTTATAAACTTAAAGGTTAATTGCCTTTAAATTCAAAATGTTTATCAAATTCAAAAATTGCACTTATGTTTCTTTTTTTTTTTTCTTCTTCTTCTGGATTTATAACATTTTTTTTTCTAACTTAAGTCTGGTCAACGGTTTCCCTCAAATTAAATCTTTCGTGGAGCTCGGAATTGACACTGTGAACACACCAGACTGTGATTTCAATTAAAATGATGTCATTTTGCTTCAATTTTAACATCTGAATTAACCCCATTTCAATTTCACTTTCGAATTAGGGTTCTTTGGTGCAAATTGAAATGACACATCGATAACCACCGCGGTTTAAGAGAACTCGACACATGATTTCCTTTGAAGTGACTGCGTATGCGAAAGGGAGTCAGTCAGCGACATCATGAGTAGTGAAATGGATCCGTCGTAAGTGTTTTAGATTTTTTTGTTGTTCTTAGCGTTTTTGTCAAGGTTGTTGATTGCATGCGTTACTTTTTGTTGAATGCAGTGAATCATTTACTCTTTTTATTCACCATGGAGGATATTTTGAAAGTATGGGTCTTTCGATGTTTATATGAAGGGGTATCTTGGGTATTTTTTACTTGCATCTTAGGAACTTTGATTTCGGAAAGCTTACTTGAGCAATTAAATTCATAGGTTATGAGTCATGGTCTAAATTGTATTTTAGATATCCTAGCACACATTGTTTTACTTTAATTCAAGGGCATGAAGAAGTGAGGCAGATGTTGAACCCCCTCAATAAAGGGATTATTGTAATTAGTGTGTATGTCAATGTGGGGTTGATGATAATTCTGGTAGACTTAAAAAATATATGAAGGCTGTAGATGTAATCGATAATCTAATATTTAAAATGATGGGAGTGTACCAAGGGATAAAGAACATTAAGGGCAGTGAATGAGGGGGAGGGGGTAGAAGAAGTATTTGTTGATGATGATGTAGGGATGGGGTACTAACTCAAGTATAAGATGTGGCTAGAAATGGTACTCAAGTGAAACTTCATGAGGGGGCTAGGGATGGGGTACTAACTCAAAAAAAAGATGTCGTGGCCGAGAGTCGAGTACATGAAGAGGTTGTGCTAGAGAGTCAAATAGAGAATCAGAATGGAAATGAGATATGTTGTGATAGAGAGTCAGGCTGGGGATGTGACTCTATTAGATGAGGATGTAATAGAGAGTGGAGTAGATGACATAGACATTGATGAAATTGTTGATCAGGTATGTATAAAGTTCATTACTCAAGAGAGGGCTAATGAGAGGGCATAACATGGGGTAGAGGGGAACACTCAAGAGGGGCCTGATGAGGGATAAAGAGTGATGATGGCCTAAATGATGAAGACATAGACAATGATGACCCTGAATACCTAGATGCTAGGGAAGAAATAGAATAATATTAACTTCAATTTGATTCAATTACATACCTAACTACAATATAAATCGTTCTCCAATCACATAATATTCTTTATAGTTTTTCAATCACTTAGATACAAACCTCAACATTACAGTTTATACTAAGTAGTAAATATGTTGATCATGTGACATGTCAAATCACTCGATTTTGGACCAATCCTCATTGGCTTGGACTATTTTTTGATTATGTTCAATCTGATAATTTTTTTTATGGGCAAATTTTTTTTTTTACCATAATCTTAAACGTTTTATTCAGGTGAAACCTACAATCATTCGTAAAGATCTCCTTAGAACATCTATAATATATCCAGTACGCTTGACAAGACTATCTGGGATACTCGTCAGCCAACTATAAATATCCTAAGAAAAGAACTAATACCTCTTTCTTGGTTGGATAAGCGCACCTTCTCAACTGTCTTTTCTACGTGTTGACCAACTAGTGGGTCACCTCTTTGGCCATTGGTTAAAGAGAGAAGAGTTACACTCGTAAAGCAACAAGAAAACTCGAGATGAGAAAAACAATACGAGAAATTCTTATCGTAAAGCAAGAAAACTCACTTTGACACCACCCCATGCAATGCACGTTAGGCTATCCAACCTGTCACTGGCGTTGTAGCGCGCGAGTCTGAGCCAGGCCAGGGAAAATAGCAAGTCGAACGTTGTTTTCGAGGAGCTGGGCAGAAAGAAAATTACTATCGGCTTTATCGACCAATGTAGACTTATTAAAAACACCTTGTGATTCTGCCCTAGTAGATTGAGGTCTTATCATCGGTCTCCCATCAGGCTCATCTTCTATATTTAAGCAATTGGGCTATCTCTTGCTTTAATTTGCAGTAGCTGCAAGTCAACTCCACAAAGAAGCCTCAATCTTGATGTTGAGATATGCCTCAACAATTGAGTGATGCCCCAAAAATGAATGCGTTAATGCTATATGGCTTTTGCGCGAGTGCTTACGCCTTTCTTTGACCCCTTGGTTTGACCATGTCTTCCGAAAAAAACTAGTACATGTTGGGAATCCGAAATCGGACTCGCCGTTTCTAACCTTAGCTAGTCTAACTCCTTCAAGGTATTAGGATAGCTAAATGTTATTTCCAGAAATACAAACTTAGCTTAAAAGCTCATCTTTGTAAAAGCAGTCGGCTAGCCTAACTTCTACGCATCTACACCCGTATTGGGGGTAAAACCTCTCCTTAGGGACATTCGTCACTTTATTTGGACCGGTGATATTACTTGTTAAAGGGCGGTCACCATGGCATGGTCTCGTATCTGCGCTCTCAAAGCGGAGGGCGGGCAAGGTATTCATTGATAAACACTCATTTTGCATTGTTTTTATTGATATTCTAGTGCTTAAAGTGTTTAGGATTATGCTTGATTGTGATGTTATTTGGTATGAGTTTTATAATCTTTTGTGATATTACATTTGGGTATAGTTTTGGCTATTTTGATACAAATTTGAGAGTTTTGGAAGCTTAGCATGGATTATGAAGGTCCAAGGTTCAAGTGTTGCGGGTGCAAGAATCAAGGAAACAAGCTCGAAAAACTTGAAAAAAAAAATCAAGAAAACGAGCTCGAAAAGCTTGAAAAATAAAAAAAGTTAAAGTATATAGTGAAGGCGCAACGACCGCCGGGGCGACCCCCGCATTGTGGAGGAATATTTCACTAAAGCTGGCGATCCAGCCAGCGACCGCCGTTAGGACCGCCAAAAATTCGTCGTGCGCGGCGGATGGGTCGGCAACTGCTGGGAAGCCAGCTGCGAGATAATGACGTCTTGTACTGAGGGTGGCAACTGCGGGTCGCCATGTGTCCGACTGTCTTTATTTTATGTGTTTTTTTTTTAAATATTTTTTGGGGTTTTTAGATTGAGTTTTTTTTCCCGTGCATGTAAATAAGTCTCATTATTGACCTATTGAGGGTTCCAAACTCTTATTTTTCAGTTTCATAGCTGTAGAATTTATGATTTTCTAGTTTTTAGAACATAGATTGGATTTCGGCAAGAGTGAAGATTCAAGCTGTTACTTTGGTTTATTCCGAGTTTTATTTAATTCAGTTTTTACTATTACTTTCTTTTCAAGTATGTGTATGTTTTCGTCTGTGATGTCTAACTAGTTTCTTTATCTAATTCTAGAGTTTATACATAGTTGATTGAATATGTGTTTTTGATTTATTGATATCAATTTGCCCTCCAACTTGTGATTTATGATTCCTGGTACTTGTTTTCTTGTGAATTATCTGGTCAATAGTTTGCATGTCTAGTTGTTTAGTTTGAGACTTGAATGTGATGATTGTTCATCCGATTCAGGAATGCATAATATAGTTTTACCTTAAGACTTGAATGTGATAGGTTGGCTATATGAAGCTATTGTTCGTGTGCCTTTGGGAGTTAATTTATTCCTTTGAGACTTGAACGTGATAGGGAATTTATTAATCCATCTTAATTTCATAATTGTTTGTTAGAGAAAATTATAAATTGGACTGTGATTTTTCATGAAGGCTAAATTAAAATTGGTAATTGAATCACTGGGTTGAGTGCATGTGTTTAATTAACAATAGTACATTTCCTAGGGTCAGTATATATCTTTATCATTTGATTTATTTTTTGAGTTTATTTGCTTTATTTTGAGTTTAATTATTTTCTCCATCATATACTTCTGCTGCATGGATATTACTTTAGGATTTATTATGATTACTCAGAGTGTTTTCGCTTATCAATTCATATGGATAAGATACTCGTTGGCTATTTATACTACGATTACATAACTGCAGTATTTTTGTTGCTAATAAAATAGTGACCATTCGTTCACTTGCAACAATGAATCGGGTAGGTCGCCAAACTACAACTCCTTCATATCCTTTTGAAGGGTCAGTCGGCTAAAGATCAGAAGTCTCAAAACTAAAGGAGAAAGGCTCCATTTACAAGCTCACGATCATAGGATCTATGAACTTAAGGACTTAGAGCTAATCATCTCCTAACCCTTAGTTATATGAATTGGAGAAGTAGCTCAATCGGCTCTCTAATCGAATCGTCGAGCTCTGGTTGTTAATTGATCGTTTCAACGAGACGAGAAACTTCCTCGGGGTACGCATTCCTCTAGGGCAATAGAGGAGTTCAACTTCCCACTTTCCTTTCCTTTCCTCTCTGGCTGGCCCCTAGCGAAGAATAAAGAACTGAAATGGATAAGGGTTTTGCCTCGCATCCAAACGGCCCATCGAGCAAAAATTTACCTACAAAATTTAACATATATAAAATTTCTTAATATTTATATTCTTTTAATAAAAAATAGGTTATGTGTTGTTCTTAAATTCACAAGCAATGGTGTGTTGCCCTGAGAAAGTAACACGTATGAAACTATCTTATCGTCTAGTGTTTCAAAACTATATAATTTTTCTCCGTGTTATAATAAAGTGGTCAATGGTCTTTATAGTCAAACTTATTATTTGTATCGCAGTATATTGGGTAGGTTCCGTGAGAACCTTTTTATTATAAACACTACTGAAAATTATCATAATTAACTTATACGATCAGTACAATAAATTATACACGTTATGCAATAAATTAATTTTATATACATCAAAAATCGTGAATTCAAGATATGCCATGAAGTTAATTTATTGCCAACAAATATAATTTACTGTACTATACATTTAAATTATTACAGTTCACATACTTGTCACAATAGAAAGGTTTTTATTTGAAACCCTTTTCGGGCATATCTACATATATGTTTACATTTTTTTTTGTTGACTTGGAAAAGTTGGGGATGAGGAGCAATGGAGTTTGAATCCGGGACCTCACTGTGAGGTCGCACCGTTTGGTGTCCCCTTGGGAACATATATATGTGTTTACGATTAAAAAATTAATTAAGCTCGTTAATTAATTCCGTCTATAATATAATGTATATGACGTATTATTTCTTAGATCCAAATAAAAGGGAATGTGCTTTATAATTAAATATATTAGTACTACTTTTTATATCTATTTTTCTAAAAATTTAAATACTGCTTTGGCTTTCTACTTCTCAATGATTCTGGTTCTCAAGTTGCTTTCTTGATAGAATAGTACTAGCTTTTCAGCATATGCAATTTGGCTTCTTGCGAAAGTCCTATTCATAATTCATTTAGTAATCGAAGAGTACAATATTGTACATAGTTTAATCGCAGCCATGAAACTAGACGTAAACTAAAAGATAAAGGTAATTAAACTGCATTTACAAGCAAAAAAAAATGATGAACGTCATTATTGTACTGTATAAAAGCATGACTACATATAATTAATAGAAGCATCATTATAAAAGAGGATACTCTTACAAATTTTAATTTTCCTAATATATTCCTATTACACGCGCGCACACACATATATGCACACATATATATATATATATAAAAGTGGTCTCCTGTACACCCAGGTGTACCGTACATCCAGATTATACCAGACTCGGATCATGATCCAATTGGACTATCCCGACCCATTTTTTTTTTTTTTTTTGAAATAACACTAATATTAACACGGAATGACACTAACACTAACACTAACACTAACACGATCTTGGAATGACACTAACACTATTTTATTTTACAAATGACACTATTTCGAAAATTACACTAACACTACGTGTAAAATGACACTAACACTTGACATTCGGTAGGATAGTCCAGTAGGGTCAAATTCGGGTCAAGATTTGGGTCGAGTACGATTTGGGTGTACCATACACCCAGGTGTACAGGAGATTTGTTGTGTGTGTGTGTGTGTATATATATATATATATATATATATATAATATATATATATATATATATATGGGAGGGCTACAGTAAAAACACTTCTTAAAATATAAATATAAACGTTTTTTAATGTACGAATTTTATCCAACAGGGTTACGAATTCATCCAACATGGTTACGAATTGTGAAAAATAAACACAACCAGAATCTGGCCGAACACCGACGGAATATTCCGTCGGTAAGAATCAAAATTCCATCGGTAAATGGAGATACCGACGGATTACCGACGGATTTCACACGTCGTGAAAACGCTCGTCGGTAAATGATTTACCGACGGATTTTTTCTGTCCGTCGGTGGATACCGACGGATTACCGACGGACATCACCGTCGGTAAGTCTCCGGCGCCGGCGTTGGCCGTGGTACGTGGCGCGTTTACCGACGGATTACCGACGAAAAATTCCGTCGGTAAATTATTTTTAATTTTTAATTTTTAATTTTTTTTATCAACATATCTTCGTATTCTACAAGTATTTCATATTTCTAATGTATTTTGAACTTAATTGCATATGATTTAGCCAACTTCCCAGTGGGTCACCCATCTTACTAGTGCTCTGAGTTAAGCACGCTTAACCTTGAAGTTTCTTTCGAGTGGTCGCCAGTAGAGAACACGCATATTATTGATATAACTAGCACCTATTAATTCATTTAAACTCTATTTCAATATACAATATCATTTATTCATAACCTTAGAATATGTCGAGATGATATCTAAGACTTGTGGTGCCGGCGAAAAAATGACGGTAAATATATGATCGAATTTAAGATAATAAAAAAATTAATATTATCCGTTTATTAAAAGAAGAAAATATTATTGCTAAAAAATAACTATCAATTTTTTAAAATATTTCAATAATTTAAAAACATAATCATACTATAGAAAAATTACATTAAAATAAAAAATAAAAAAATCATAACTAAATAAAAAAATAAAAATAAAAAAAAATAAATAATACAAAATATTTACCAACGGACTTTATCCGTGTCGTTACTCTATTTTAAAAATAATTTAAATATATATAAAATAAATAAAAAAATAAAAAAAACAATAAAATACACTATAATAATATTTATTGAATTACCGACGGACTAATTTCGTCGGTAATCCGTCGGTTTTAAAACATTAAAACTAATTATTAAATTCACAAAATTACCCAAATTTTCCGACGGAGTTTAATCCGTCGTTAGGAATTCCGTCGTTATTCCAGTCGGATTTAAGTTAAAAAATAAAACAATTATTTAAAATCCACAAAATATCGAATTTTACCGACGGATATTGTCGACGGTAGGTGGCCGTAGTAGTGATTCCGTCGGTCAGTCCGTCGGTATTTTGATCGGAAATAGATGCTGGCTCCGGCGATGTTGCCGGATGACGGTCCGTCGGGGATCCGTCGGTATCTACCGACGAAAAATAGTCCGTCGGTGATTTCCGTCGGTGTTCGACCAGTTTTCTTGTAGTGAAATTTTTGCTACCTTTGGGATTCGAACCTAGGACCACGAATTCATCCAAAAAGGTTACGAATCAACCGTAGATCTTGATGATCTAAGGGCTGAAAATCATTTATATTTTATACACTTAAGAGTGTTTTTATTCTAGCCCTCCCCTATATATATATATATAGGGGCGCGCTCCTGTGAGACCCCCTATTTTTCGTGTAACATGAGGACAATGAATAACACATATAATACTAATGAACAAGACGTATATCTAACGAACAAGATGTATATATTGATGAAAAATTAAATTTAAAAAATTGGTAATGAATAAGACATATATACTGATGAGCAAGGTAGTATATACTGATGAATAATGCAATATATACTGATGAATAACAAAATTTAAAATATTCTGCTCTCTCCAAGATTCGAACCCTGTAAAAAAAAACTCCCTCCAGATACAATATCAGCCATAGGATTGATAAAATAAACACACCAGATCGTGCCTTATATCTCACTAAAATTAGGGGGTCTCATTGGAGCGGCCCCCTATATATATATATATATATATATATATATATATATATATATATATATATATGCAATGCGTGTATATTTCAAAAAAAATCATATTTCATATATATATAGTGGGCTAGAATAAAAACACTCTTAAGTGTATAAAATATAAACGTTTCTTAATGTACGAATTTTATGTAGAACACGTATGAATTTATCCAACAGAGTTACGAATTACGAAAAATAAATTTTTGTTACCCTTGGAATTCGAACCCAGGACCACGAATTCATCTAACATGGTTACGAATCAACCGTAGATCTTGATGATCTAAGGGCTGAAAATCATTAATTTATATATATATATATATATATATATATATATATATATATATATGGTGTGATTCTAGAGAGAATTATATTATTTGTGAGAATGTGAGAACCATCAAATCTAATGCATCAACTGTAAAAATTAATGTATTCGCTGTTAAAATTAATGCACTCAAAAAAATGAAATAAATTGCTCCCTTCAGGATTCGAACTCAGGATCTGCATTCATCCAACAAGATGATGCATCCACCGTAGATCTTGATGATCGAATGGCTGAAAATAGTTCTCTGTTTTTTTTTTTATTTAATAGTTCTTTCTTAAACATCTTCCTATATATATACATATATTAAGGGTAATAGTGTGATGTAATATTGAAATTTTCACAAAAATCAATTTTCATAATAGACAAGCAGTGTATTCTAATTTAACTATGCGTACGTAATCCTTATATATTAAAATTCTTCCCCTAACAAAATTTCATCATCACCTACTCAATAAATCTAAATATTTAACTGTTATATATATAGATTCAGTAATATTATTTTCTTTTTTCAATGATTTTTTATGTCAATCCAGCCAACTTACTGGGTTTCAAGCCACTCTTATTGGGTTGCAGAGCTATACATGTTGCAGGTTATTTGGGGTTTTTTTTTTTTTTTTTCATGAGTTATAAGTTCTCAATTATATCCTAAACTTTCGGATTTCGGGCTAGTCCGTCGAGCTAATTTGATTCGATTTTTTTTAAATTAATTAATACTACTTTTTTTTGACAATCTTATTTTGTAACAAACAAATACACGCATAAATAAATGATATTTTAACATTGACTTACATAATGACTAATATGCAACTCTTAGAGATATAGAGATGCAAGAGAATACTATACAACAAGAAACCAAGAGAGAAAAAAAGGCATTCAACGCGTGAACAGAGCCGCCGAATTGGAGATTCAGCCTCCGCTTTTCGGCGTCGACGACGTCTTCTCCGGCGTGTCTGCCAGAGTCACGAGGACCGCCTCCTCCTTTCCGTTGCGGCGCGGCTCTTCTTCTCTTCCTCCAGCGAGGAGCTTCTCCTCCGGTTTAAGCTCTGGGCGGCGGCTCGACATTTGAACTCTGGAACAGCAACGAGGATCCAACAGAGGTCGCGGCGGGCTGCTGGAGGTTAACGCCGACCTCGACTCCTGCAACAGCTCTGGGCGGCGGCTCAGATCTGGTTTTGAACAGTTGACGACGGCGGCTCATTCGACTCTCTCTCCGCCGCGCCGAGCCCATCCGAGCCTCTTTCCCACCGGTCCGGCCGTCCACCTCTCGATATTTATGTTTCTCTTGCACTGAGAGAGAGAAAAAGAGAGATTGACGGAGAGAGAACGCAGGTGCTCTGCGTCTGCGCGGCGCCGGCTCCGTTCCGGCGAACGGCGTCCCTCTGTGTCTGCGCGGCGCCGTTGTGGCGAGGGACAGATCGTTGACTTTACAGAGAGAGAGAGATAGAGAGAGAGTCGCAGGTGCTCTGCGTCTGCGCGGCGCTGCCTCTCCCTACCGTACCGGCGACCGGCGTCATCTGCAGTCCCTCTGTGTCTGCGCGGCACCGGCTATCCACAAGCCCGGCGACCGGGGTCCCCTTGGCAGCAGTCAACCAACAGGCGGTGGCTGCGTTTCTGGTGGCCAAACTCTGGTGGCCGGATCCGACAGCGTGGTGGACCGATCTGGTGGCTAGTGTCTCCTTGGCGTCCCTCCACAAACAAGGTCCCAAAAACAGCACACCAGCTGTTTGACAAAAAGCACCAAAGACTGATTTTGCTATGCATTGCTCCCTTGTTTAGCTGCTGTCTGTTTGCTTTTCTGGCTCTTGCTGCAGGAGTTTTTTGGTACCACATGACTTCTCCGGGAGGTCTGAATCTCCCAATAGTTTCGAACAATTTTGCCTGCAATAATTCCCCGATGAATGACTACACAAAGACTGGTGCGGGCTTGGCTGGCGGTAACGGAGCAGATTCTGCTTTTGTGGAGGAACGAGAAGTTGCTATCGCCACAGCTATCTCAAACCCTAATGATTCGGATGTGGGGGCTGATAACATGCCCAAATCCAAATCGTATGCTGATATCACGATGAACAGGCCACCGAGACGTCCCGACCTAGCTGCTCATCGGTTTCACTCATTACGTCCCACCAAAGAGGGAGAGCAGTTCTTCTTAAAAGTTCCACAGCACCTATATGCGCAAGAAGTCAGTAAGGAATTCTCTCATGCTATTATTGGTCGTCTTTTCCTTCGTAAAGGAGACAAACCTCAACCTGCATTGCTTCTCAAGGCAGAACTTCACAAAATTTGGAAATTAGAATCTGAGTGGCAACTTATTCCTCTTGGGAAAGGGTATTATACGATGGTTTTCCGGACTCCTGATGACAAAACTCGTGCTAAAGCCAAGCCGGTCTGGGAATTATCTTGTGGTCATGTACGTCTTCGAGAATGGTCCAAACACTTTGATCCATTTAAAGAGAA
The DNA here is from genome assembly GCF_028751815.1 of Salvia miltiorrhiza. Classification (NCBI taxonomy): domain Eukaryota; kingdom Viridiplantae; phylum Streptophyta; class Magnoliopsida; order Lamiales; family Lamiaceae; genus Salvia; species Salvia miltiorrhiza. Next base: position 55,481,003 of record NC_080388.1, read on the forward strand.
TTCTTCCATGGCGAATGTATGGGTGAGGATACATTATTTGCCAATTGAGTATTGGCATCCTGAGATTCTAGCCGGGATTGGGCGGTACATTGGTCATCCTATTAAAATTGACGGAGCCTCGGCCCGTCGTGATTTTGGGCAGTTCGCGCGCCTTCTTATTGAGTTAGATATGTCCAAATCCTTTCCTACTACTCTCTTAATTGATAACGACTCTTTTTCGTTCTATGTTGAATTCACGTATGAGAATTTACCTTTCTATGGCTCAAAATGTAAACTTACAGGACATCCCACCGAAAAGTGTAGGAAAATCTCCGTTAAGAAGACGGTTGTGGAAGAGGATGTTCAAGATAGAAGTCAAATGCCTTTGGTTAAAAATGGGAAACAGTGGCAACCTATCTCTGGTGATGCTAGAGACGAGAGAGAACATGAGCAGGAGACAGCCAAGGGAGATAGGCCGGTTGAGGTGGGTTCGAGAAGCGACATACAGGTTTCCCCAGCTCGTTCGGACCCGGGATGTTACTCACTTCAGAAAAATGATCACCATAAACAGTTAAGCTTGCCGGTTTCGGCGTCGAACAACAGTTTTGCCCTGTTGGATAACGAAGGCACTGAATTGCTTGAAGAACCGGAGCAGCAGCGGCGGGTACCTCTTTCTAGGGGTAAATCTTTGGATGATTCCAATTCTGCTGAACACTACGGCCCTGATAGGTTGGCCGAGTGTCTAAAACCTTGTAAAAACTCGGTGTTTGATCAGCCAGTCAACATTTCTGCGATCAATGATGGACATATCTCGGAGGAGGTTTCGGATGATGATGAAGAAGTGAACTATGACAGCAGTGGCAAGTACGTTTCCACAACGGATGATATTGCTGTTAATAATGCCTTGAAAGCTCAAAGACTTGAGCAGATTTTGGCGATAGCTAAAGCGCCCATGCCAGAAACAGTTGCTCCTGCTAAGCGACGAGGAAGACCATCCAAACAGGACCAAGCTGCTAGGGCAGCGGAGAACACAGCAAACAGGCCAGCGGACACAAGCATTAAAAGTAGACTTCGTAACACGGGGGATACGTCGCGTACTTTTGTGATTGATACAAGTAATAGAGACAGCGCTCTAGCCATGGAGAGCGTCGCCAAAGAGAGCTGGGCGGAAGAGGTTGAAAGAAGCGGAGCTGCCTCCGCTAACATAAATTAATTCTGATGAATATTATTGCATGGAATGTCCGTGGTTTAACGGATGAATCCAAACGTTTGCTGAAGGAGCATTGTAATTCTTTTAGCCCGGTGGTGTTGGGCATTCTTGAACCGAAACGGGCGTTTCAGAAAGTTAGACAGAGTTACTGGCATTCGTTGAATCTTGTCCCGGTGCATCAAAACTGCCGGTCTTCTCGCTGTTCGAATATTTGGGTTTTTGTTCACTCTTCTGTTGTTACTAATGTTTTATTCTCTTCTGATCAGGTGGTTGTGGTGGACTGCCTGTGGCATAGTTATGATTTTTGTATTGCTTTTGTTCATGGTTCGAATGACCAAAATGACCGCCGTGATCTCTGGCATGATCTTCTTCGTTTCGTTTCTGGAAAAATGGTTTTCATGGGCGATTTTAATGCGGTGAAAGGTGCTCATGAGCGTCTGAGTTTAGCTTCGCCACATAGAGGTTCTTGTGAGGAGTTTTGTGATTTTATTGATGACTCTGGCTTTATTGAATCCCCTACGGAGGGGCTTCGATTCACTTGGTCGGGACGTAGATTTTTACCACACCATGTGGAATCTGTTTTAGATCGTGCTTTGTTTTCGCAGGGTTTTGCTGATCTCTGGTCGTCGTTGGTTACTGCTGTCCTGCCTCGCCTCACTTCGGATCACTCTCCGTTGGTGTTGCAATGCAAATTGACAAACCCTACTGGTCGGAGGCCTTTCCGTTTTCTTAATATGTGGACCTTGCATCCGACCTTTCAGGAGATGGTGGCGACATCTTGGAGGGAGACTGTCAGCACACGCTGCCCGATTTTATGTGTTATGTTGAAATTGAAAAGGCTTCGTAAGGAGATTGGGGTTTGGAATAAAGAGGTTTTTGGCAATGTGGATTCCTCCATTTCTTCTCTCATGAAACAGCTTGAGACTACTCAGGGGAAGATTTCTGCTTCTGGATATACGAACGATCTCTTTGATGAGGAGGTTAGTCTTCAGGCAAAGCTAAATGTATCGTTGACACATAAGAACTGTTTGCTTCAGCAAAAAAGCCGTGCGAACTGGCTTCGGGATGGAGACAGGAATACTGAGTTTTTTCACCGTTTGACCAAGTTCAAGAAACGGAATGCGCCTTTCACTCGCCTCAAGATTGATGGTAGAGAGACTTATGATGCCACTATTATTGAGAATCACATTATTGACCACTTTACGTCTCTTTTCGCTGATGATGGTCGACCTTCTGGAGATCAGTTAGAGATTGATGCGTTTTTTGAGTCGGGGGTGTCTGATGATCAGAATGCGCGGTTGGTGAGTATACCCGATGAGAGTGAAATTGCGGCGGCGGTTTTTAATATGGATGCTTCAAGTGCTCCTGGCCCTGATGGTTTCTCTGGTAACTTCTTTCAAAGTTGCTGGGATGTGATTAAAGCGGATGTCATTGCGGCTGTTCAGAATTTCTTTCGCCATTCTTATTTACCTTCTGGGTGTAATTCCAGTACGATGATTTTGATTCCCAAGAAGGATTCAGTCGACACTGTTGCTGATCTTCGCCCGATTGTCCTTTCGAATTTCTTATTCAAGATTATCTCGAAGATTCTTGCCTCTCGTCTTGGCGTGGTGGCTGCGTCTCATGTTTCTGACAATCAATTCGGCTTTATTAGCGGGCGTAATATTCATGATTGCATCATGCTCAGCTCGGAAGGTTTCAACTGTATGAAACGCACGGACAGGGGACGTAATATGGCTTGTAAAGTTGACATCCGAAAAGCCTTTGATACTATTCGATGGGATTTTATCTTGCAAGTTTTGCGAGCTAATCACTATCATGAGAAATTCATTTACTGGATTTCTATTATTTTCAGCTCGGCGAGGCTCTCTATTCTCTATAATGGTCAGCTGCGGGGATATTTTGCTTGTTCTCGCGGAGTGCGTCAGGGAGATCCCCTTTCTCCGATTCTCTTTGGAATTGCGGAGGATATCTTGAGTCGTCTTTTTAGCAGCTGCGTTGATTCTGGGCATCTAGAACCTATGCGCTATAGTCGAACTTTTCAGTTCCCTACTCACTTGTTCTATGCGGATGACGTTATGATCTTTTGTAAAGCTACGGTTCGGAATGCTAGAAAAATTCATCAGATCTTTTCGTACTATGACTCTCTTTCGGGTCAGCAGTGTAGTCTGGAGAAGTCTTGCATTTACTTTGGTTCGGGAGTTCTCAATGACAGGAAAAGTGCTATTCATCGTGAGCTCAGTTTCACTACCAGGAACCTTCCTTTCAATTACTTGGGAGTTCCGATTTTCGTTGGGCGTCCGAGAGCTTCTTTCTTTCAGGCAATTCATGATAGGATTGTCCAGAAGTTTGCTCGATGGAAAGGTCGTCATCTTTCTATGGCTGGGAGGCTTTGTTTAGTCAAGTCGGTTATTCAGAGTTCGATTGTTCACTCCATGATGGTTTACAAATGGCCAAAATCGTTACTGCACTCCCTTGACAGGAAATGTCGTAATTTCGTTTGGTCGGGAAATATTGATAAACGGCCCAGCTGTGCTGTTAGTTGGGGTAGAGTCTGCTCCCCCTTGAAAGAAGGCGGCCTCGGCATTAGATCTTTTACGTTAATGAACAAATCTTATTTGATGAAGCTGGCTTGGAAGTTAATTCAGGGAACTGTTTGGGCGCATTCCATTCTGAGATCGAGATATCTAAACAATTTTGGGGTTGCAAAGGATTCGGTGTCGAACTCTTCTGTTTGGATTGGGATGAAAGAAGAAGTCAATCAGTTGGTGGATGATTCTTATGTTTGTATTGACCGTGGTGAGCATACTTACTTTTGGCGGGATGATTGGCTTGGGTACAAGCTTGTGGATAAACTTAAAATTCCGATATATATGCATGATTTTCTGAGCTTCTCGGTTAGTGATTATTTTTATGATGGTGTTTGGCATTTCACGACATCTTTTGTTTCTCGTTTTCCTGATATTGTGGATGATATTCTGTGTATTCCGATGGGCGGCCAGAGGGATACGAGATATTGGAAACAGTCGGTTAAGGGTGAGGTTTCGGCCTCTTTGGCTTTTTCTAATATTTGCCATCGTTTTCCTGCTGCTAGCTGGGGCAAATGGATCTGGGAGGACTTTATTCCGATGAGGCGATCTATTCTCTGTTGGCGTGTCCTCCATGGGCGCTTGCCTACTATTGATGTTCTGATCCGGCAAGGGTTAATTGCGCCCAATGCTTGTTCTTTGTGTCTCCAAGATAGTGAGACGATTTCGCATGTGCTTTGGGAGTGCTCGTGTGTTCGCCCTATTTGGACTGATTTTTTAGGTTGGTTTGGTAAAGAGAATCTCTTGGGGTGCATGGATATTCATTCCTTCTTAGTTCTGGCTTGGAATCTCTCTTGGAGTTCCCAAATTGGTTCTTTTTGGAAGGCGGGAATTATCACTCTGATGTGGCGTATCTGGTTGGGACGCAATGCGCTTATTTTTGAGGATTTGTGCTTTGATAGACGTGCAGTTTTGGCCTTTGTCAAGGCTTACTTTATGGAGATTGATGGGGTTTTCCGGAAGTTGGGTAATATTTCTAATTCTTGGGCTGACTATTCGATCACTCGTGCGATTGGGGTGAGGAGCCGTGCTGCTCCTCCCCCCTGTATGGTGGAGGTTCACTGGTGGCCTCCCGTTGGTCAATGGATTAAAGTTAATACAGATGGCTCGGCGGCGGGAGCTCCTGGAGTTATTGCTGCGGGTGGGGTTTTTCGAGACAAGTGGTCTCATGTCCGAGGTTGTTTTCATTTTAAAGGCGGCAACGGCTTTGCTTTCGAGGCGGAATTGTTGGCTGTGATCTATGCTATTCACATTGCTCATACCCGAGGCTGGCGGCATCTGTGGGTTGAGGCTGACTCTATGTATGTGGTTCACCTTTTGTACTCTCGCTCGAGTGATGTTCCTTGGAGATTTAGGGCGTTTTGGCAGCATACTCTTCGCCTGCTTCGGGATTTTTCTTTGATGGTCTCGCATATTTACCGTGAGGGTAATCAACCGGCAGATATTATGGCCAATGATGATCGGCAGGAAGGCTGGTGGCCTTTTGCGATTGAGGAGATTAGGATTGCGGTTGCAAGGGATATGTCGACGCATAGTCATATCCGTATGGTTATATAAGCAGGTTCGTTGGTTCCCTTAGGCTTTGGTTGGGTTGTTTTCTTTTGTTGTTGGTCTCCTGTTTTCTTTCTTGGTTCTTCTTCTTCCGGTTTTCTTGAGCCGAGCTTCTTAGGGGTGATGGTTAGGCCGGAACTCCTGAAGTTGTCTCTTCCCGCTCCTGAACCGAATGTGAGTCTTTCACGAGTACTCTTTTTCCTTCTAAGGTCTCTTCTTCTTAGAAGGTTTTAATGAGGCTCGGTCTTTTGTTTGCTCTCTTTTGCGCTTTCTTGGATGTTTTGTTCTCTTTTACTTTTCCATTAATACAAGCCTTATTCTCATCAGAGATATAGAGATGCACACACTTTTTTTAAATGATTATCATTTTCTAATTTTTACATTTATGTATTTTAAGTTAAGTAGTACTATTAGATTAAAAACACAGGTAAATAAAAATGACGAGGATACCTTTTGAATATTGAATCAAAATACATTTTACAAAAATTTGGAAGAAACATTTTATCACATTAACTTTCAGAAGCAAAATAAAAAAGTTACATAAATAAAATAGCTAGAAAATTTTTAGGTCAATCCTATGATCAAATTATCAGATTATTTAGTTATGAACTGTTCAGTTTGAAATTTTAATGAGCTAAAACTTTTTAACTCTAATTCTTTTAAATAGTCAATCTAGCTATTTGGATCAGTCCATAAATTTCGGACTGAATTGATATTCCTATGATATATTTTCTTCGCCCCAAAACAGGCCAAGAATCAGAAGAAAGGGATGATGTTATAACTTTTTGACATATATTCTCGAAACCAAGGCCAATACCGCAGCCAACCTAAGTGAACCAAAATAATAATAATAATAATAATAATAATAATAATAATAATAATAATAATAATAATAATAATAATAATAATAATAATAATAATAATAATAATAAGTGAACCAAAACCACCGTTCAAAAAAAATAAAATGTGAACCAAAACATTTCAATTTTGATGTGATTTATGCAATAAAACATTTCTTCTCTTTTAAGTTAAATAAAGAAATTCAAAGTTATTATAAGTGAAAAATAAAAAAATTATTATTAATTCTCTTTTAAGTTAGGAAAATTGAAAAAAAAAAATTTGATCTCCAACAAAATCACGAATATAATTTCCCCTTTTTAGGCTCTTTAACTCGTTGACTCAACGTCCCCAAGCCAAGGGGACACCAAGCAGTGCGACCTCCTGTGTGTGAACAGTGAGGTCCCGGGTTCAAACCCCACTGCTCCCCCTCCCCAACTCCCCCAAGTAAAAAAAAACTCGTTGACTCAACCAACTTCTTAATTAAATAGATTCCATGTATTGACTTTTGCTGCGACGTATATTTGTGCAGTCCACATATCGTATTAGCAAGATCCGCTCCGGCCCAGCACATTAGTAGGTATGGAATTAAACTAAACAAAACATAAAAAACTCATGCCCCATTCCAATGCAAATTAAATTAAAGGAGCGAAAGAAAATAGAAACAAAATTAGAGTAGGACGTAATTTTAAAAAAATAAATAGAATAGGACGAAAAACTCTCTTAAATATTATGTGCACATACTGCAAGTCGCAAGTGATAAAGAGGTGCGGACAAACACAAAGAATATATAGAATATATAAGCTCATATAATATCTACACTCCATGTCCTTGAGACTCTCTCTCTCTCTCGAGCAAACTTAAACCAAATCCAAAAAATAAATCGAATTGAATCAAATTATGAGTTCGGTTCGGTTTGAAAGAACAATGATTTTGTTTGGGTTGAAATTGTGAAATCCAGATTATTTCGCTTCAGTTTCAAGTTGTATCCAAAAAATTCAGTTGTAATTCGAACCGAACATCTGGTTTTTAGTTATCAATTCTAAGAATAAGAAGTAACTATTAAAAAATTATTGTCTTGGAGAAATTGAGATGTCACTTAATACCAACTATCCAAACCTTCAATTCATATTTAGTTATTCGATTTGATTTTGAAAATATGTGTATTTTTCAATTCATTCAGATTTATTTATCCATCACACTGGTTGAAATTGTATTTAGTAACTTGGCTAACTTATTTAACATAAGGTATAATAATGTGATGCCACTAATATATATGTAGATGAGTCATGATGAGATGTGATGTGCAGTTATATAGAAAATGAAACATTATATCTAATGTGAACTTGAATAACGTGGAAAGACATATTGGGAGAGAGAGATCCTTGATATTTGGTAGAATCCAAGCAGAGGGAAAACGAAACGAGAATAAAAAGATAATGATGGAATGGGAAGAGGTTGAAATCTCTCATTTCCCGGAGAATCTAGAGCGCATCAGCCGCTGACCCTCAGGACTATTAAATTACTACGTAACTTCCTTTATTAATTAATTATTACTAATATTTTAATCACCACGATTCTTTCTGTCACATATGGAGATCGAGAGTATGTGTTTCCTTCTTTTCTGTCATCCCATTCCCCTCCTATATTCAATTAAACAATTCACGAAATCGGAACACAACTTGCACTATTTAAAACTGAGTCGGGATTAGCTAAAAATTAGGTGCATGCAATAGAGTCGTTACCTAATTAATGTAAAAATCTCAATTAATATAATTATCAATACGATTACATATTATTCTGTATTTATGTCTCAAAATTTGATAAACCTATCAATATTTTGATTCAAACTATATAATTATACTTGTATTTAGTAGGACGATGAAGTACAATTTAATTGACAAAATATTTTCTCTCTAGTTAGTAGATTGGAGATTCAAGTCATTTTAAAGGATGTGTAATTAAAAAAAAAGTGAAAATTAGAGGGTGTAGGAGGATCACGTGAGAGCAGCATGATGAGGGCGAGGAATGTGGTTGCGAATATCGACGTACGTGCGCGGTGAGGGAGATGGAAATTAGAGTGTTGGAGCGAGGAATATTTGGACACGGGGAGGGAATATTGGTGTTTAAACAAACATTTTTGCAATCACCAAACCCCATCTGCTTACTTTTTATTCATCATTTTACGCAACTACTCCCACTCGCACCATGCACATCTTTTTTCTTTAAATATCGCTACTTCTTCTAAATATATACATATACTCTATTTTTTCAAATTTCAGACATGAATGTTGGAGTATTATATATTCGAATAATTAAACTCAATTTCGAAGTTAGAAAGACCAACCATATAATGGATGTGGTTCCGTTCACACATAAGGGATAGAGTAGTTTCTAGTATTGCGAACAATAACATGTGCCACAATATTGCGTATTCATTATAGGGCCGATTCTGGCTCTAGACCCAGAGTGTGATCGCCTCTGGGCCACATAAAAAATATTACTCATTTCATTAAATTGATTATTTTTTTTGGAAATGTCCCACTTGATTTAACGTGTTTTCTCTTCAGATAATCACTTTATATTATACTCCCTCTGTCCCACAAAAACATGAACGTTTTGCCATTTTGGGACGTCCCACAAAAACATGACTCTTACTATTTTTGGAAATTATCCCCTTATTTTTCATCCCTCCTTTTTACACTTATTTACAAAAAACCCATTATGGCCCACCACTATCTTTTCTTAATTAAATCATTAATCATTAATTAAAAATTAAACTTAACCCATTAATCCACCTACCCTATTAATTATCTCTGTTCTTCCATTAATCACTCAACCACCCATTTACGTGTTTATAAGAATTTCTTACCCAAATCAAAACCCTAGCCGCAACTCATTCTTCATCTTCTCTGTCTTCACAGACGATCTTTTCGATCTGGGATGATCTTCTTCATTTTCTCCACTGTTTCTCAAAACCCTTGCTCGATCTTGCTTTTGGGACGATGTTCCCCGAGATAAACTACGAACCTTACTTTGCTTCTCCTGGTGATACTGAATCGCCGGAGACGAGTGTCGACCCTTCCCTGGTTGATTCTGATACGGTAGTCCCGGAGACGGAATTCGATTCCGATTTTTCTGCGAGAAACGAGGGTGTAGAGTCCTTCGAGCAATGGCCTGAATCGCAACCTCATCATCTTCCTCTTGTCGACGAAGAGGAAGAGGTTGCCTTGGCAGATGGTGAACATCCACCTGAATGGTACATGGTGGTCCCAGAGACGCCGGAGTTCTGTGAATCTGGTGGCGTCGAAGCCCCCGCAAATACTACATTTGGATCTGAAATTATTCAATGCCCCGGAGATCCTACAATTGGATCTGAGAATCGTCGATGCCCTGCAGATGCTACACTTGGATCTGAAATTATTCAATGCCCCGGAGATCCTACAGTTGGATCTGAGAGTCCTCAATGCCCGACAGATACTACATTTGATGATCTGAGTCCTCGATGGTCCGAAGAAAAGAAACGTCGATATCTCAGAGTGCTTCCAAATTGGTTTCTAAATGTTTTTCAACTCCTCTGAGGTATTGTTCTTCCATTTTATCTGTTGAACCCGATGAGGTGATTCCTGAGGGTTGTGAATGTGTGGTTGATTGTTGACTGCTATGGCTGTGAATTCGAGTGCTGCCTTATGTGAATTTGCATGTCTGTTGAACCCAGTGATGGTGATTCCTGAGGGTTGTGAATTTGAGCCTTAATTGTTGCCTGCTATGTTATTGAACTTGATTGTTGTGAATCTGTGGTTCATTCTTGATGGTTGTGAATCTGTGATTGAGTGCTAAGGGTGACTGATGTTATAGCCACCACTAGGGATTAAAATCCCTAGTTAGGAGGTTTAACATTTGGACAGATTGTTCTCAAAATGAAGTCTATGTGAATTTGCATGTCTGTTGAACCCAGTGATGGTGATTCCTGAGGGTTGTGAATTTGAGCCTTAATTGTTGCCTGCTATGTTTGTGAGCTTGATTGTTGTGAATCTGTGGTTCATTCTTGATGGTTGTGAATCTGTGATTGAGTGCTAAGGGTGACTGATGTTATAGCCACCACTAGGGGTTAAAATCCTTAGTTAGGAGGTTTAACATTTGGACAGATTGTTCTCAAAATGAAGTCTATGATGCAAAGTTAACTAGTCTGAGACTTTAATTACAAAAAGGTTACAAAACCATCAGTTCATGAATTCTAGTTCAAATAGAATTTACAAATCAAAATGAACTATCCTGAACTGATGTTTGCAATCTATAGAGGTTTAGTCACCTTTAGTCACGACCAAAATAATTCCAAACTGAGGTAAGATCATAGCTTGACCCTGTGTCTAGTTCAACTAGCTTCAAATAATCAACACACTCCTGCACGAGACCCACTTCAACTTGAATACTGTCAGGTAGTATACCTAGCCTTGAAATTCTTGCTTTGTTGATGTGTGGAATCTTGTAATTGTTGCCCCCCTTCACTGTCAAGATCTCTGCATAACATCCTTGCAGTGTGAGAAACACATTGTTGAGTGTTTGTGCTGATAGTTCTTCAAACGCACTCTCTACATTTTTTACAAGATCATCCACATTCTTGGCCGGTTTATCATCTTGCAGACTTTGTATTGCCCTGAAAAAGCCCAAATCATTTATGTTTGTATCTGGAGAATTAGGAGGTTGACATATCAACTGCATTCTGAATCCATCTGAATTTGCTGCAGCCATAAACTCTGCATCATTGCTTGAGATATGTGGTTTGGCATTGTCTTGTTGAATTACTATGTTCTTACTTGATGTGCTTGGCCACTTGGCTTTGATTGCTGGAATAATCTGCCCAAAACTAGATGATGAATCTACATTCTGATAGTGAAACACATTAAATTAAATTGAAATGGGATGATAAACACATTACCTGATTTATGATGCATGCTTTGATGACATCTTTCGTTATAGACTGAATTGGTTTAGTCTCCAACGTCCCTTTATCTCTGTTCTTCGAATTTCTCTTTGCTGGCTCCTTCATTATGAATGGAAAAATCCCAATTTTTCCATCAAATGTGCATACACCATCACTATCAAACTGTGGCCTTGCCACAGCACACATAAACATTACTTTTGTTATAAACCTCTTTGATTGGCATGACCTATAAGGTTCATCTTCTGAGGGTAAGAGGTAGTATCTGTCAGAGGTTTTAGTCAAATAGAACCATTTCTCATCAATGTGAATGGTATTGCGCATGTCTTCAAATGTAATTGCATTTCTCGCTTGGTTATCAAACTTTAAATGGCTCAAACTGAATTTGAGCCTTGATAGTTTGTTAGCCTCAGAAAGTTGTGGTTTTATAGCATTCGTATGTGGCTTTAAATGCTTACTCTGTATCCATCTGGTCAATGTTGTTTTAGAAACACCTATCTTTGGAGCCATCTTCCTAATTGATGATCTTTCAAGAACTGACAGTGACTTAACCTTCTCCTCATCAAGTGTTAATCTATCTCGATGTTGTATACCTTTTTTCTTTGACTGAAAAATTACAGGTTCTCCACCTTGCATTTGTTGTTTTGCTTCAACCCAGATGTTGTAAATAGTTGTTCTGCTGAAACCAAACTTTTGTATTGCCTCCTTACGTGTGCCACGTTGAAGAACTCCATTTTGGCTTCTAAGAATGAGGAATTGAGCTACTTGAGTCTTCTCAGCTATGGTGAGATCTGGCTTTCTTCTTGGATCTGCCATGAAGAACCTCGATGCTTTAGATAGGTGGTTTTTTGGAATCTGAAAAGAAGTGTAATTAAATTCTGAAATGAAGTGTATTTATTGTGTATTAGTCTGAAATTCGAATGTGATTTGGTGGGAAATAGATTAGCATATGTAATTCCCTCCAAAAGACTACTGATTTTGAAAATCGTGTCAGTGAACTCCATTTCAGCAGGGAATTGTGTACAGTTGTTAATTTAAAGCCTTAATATTCCCAATGGTGTACAGTTGTTAATTTGTGCCTTAATATTCGTGTACTTGTTAAAGTGTTTGGCTGAAAATTTTGTGTATTAAAATAATCCAATTGGTTAAATTAATTTAAATAATTTAACCGTTTAAATTGAAGAAGATAATTAAGGAATTAAGCATCTATAATTAATTAACATAACACTCTATAAAGTGGGACCCTTTTTCCACTCACTTTAACTCTCAACTATCATTTCTTAAAACCCGTGCCACCTCCAAACGTTCATATTTTTGTGGGACGGAGGGAGTATTATATATGGATTCATGCATCTCTATATTATAACTTTACCCTTCTAAGTAACTGTGTTAGCAAAATTGGGCCAAGTCGGCTAGGACGGAGGAAGTACTATTGTATTTAAGCAAAACACATTCTTAAGGCCCCCTGCTTTTACTTTTTATTTCAATATATATATATATATATATATATATATATAGGGTTAGCTTATATTGAGATTTTAAATATTTTGAGATTTTGAGATAAATGAACATATCAATAAATTCTTTGAACATAACCAATATAACTCATGAACATATGAATCTATTTAATTTATTTAAAAAACACGCCACTTGTAGGGATTGAACCCCAGACCAACGCGCGTTCATAAAAATTAATTGACAAGTTCATCAAAATGTACTTATATGTTCATTTATCTCAAAATCTCAATATATATATAAATCTCAATTGAACCAATTCCTATATATATATATATATATATATATATGGGCGCGCTCCAGTGGGACCCCCTATTTTTCGTGTAACATGAGTACAATGAATAAGACATATAATACTAATGAACAAAACGCATATCTAATGAACAAGATGTATATACTGATGAAAAATAAAAATTAAAAAATTCGTAATGAATAAGACGTATATACTGATGAACAACGCAGTATATACTGATGAATAACAAAATTTAAAATATTCTGCTCCCTCCAGGATTCGAACCCTGCGAAAAAAAATCACTCTCCAGATACAATATCAGCCATAGGATTGACAAAATAAACGCACCAGATCGTGCCCTAGATCTCACTAAAATTAAGGGGTCTCATTGGAGCGGCCCCCTATATATATATATATATGATATCATCAAGTCCTTATTTGAAGATATTCATGAATTTATTTATTTTTTTATAATTTCATTGCTATCTCATAATTCAAACCCATATCATATTCTAGTTAATTAGAAATTTAATAAAAAAAATCTAAAATCCCAAACAATAATATCAACAATTCTCTTTTTCCTCCAAACATTTATCCGTATATTTTTTCTTGTATAATTTCTACAAACTTTTGTACATGGATTTATAAAATAATTAGAACTGCCGAAATGGGGAGGAGGAAATTATAATGTTCAAAATTTGTAGATATCAGGAATATAAATATATAATAGAGAAGTGTTTGGGGGAAGAAGAGAACCGCTGCCCATGATTGTTTGAAATTAAATATTTCTAGGTTCTATTTATTAAATTTCCAACTACGATATGATATGGATTTGAATTATTTAAATATGGAATAACATAGCATTAAAATTATAAAATAAATTCATTAACAGCTCTGACAATGGTTGTTAGGTTGTAAGCCTCATTTTCCAGGTTTAGTTTGCTCACTTATTTTTCCATATATTATAATTGAGATATTTTATTGATCTCTTCAAATCAAAGTAGAAATTTTATTGTTTTGCTTCCTTGTAAGTCAGTCTATGTTATGATAGAAGATTGAAGTTAAGTTGGAGGAAATTTGATAAGTAAGAAAGGTGCATGTGGTTTGAGGCTGACACACATATTCTTCTTATTTGCCTTTATTCCCTGCGATGCTTCTTGCAACACATACAACACACAAGCTTCTACTACTCGCCAATCCCATGTTTACAGCTACCCACTACCTGCACCCAAATAAAATATTTTTGATTTATACTTCACTTTTAATTAAATTGAGGTTTTGCTAAATAAAATCAGGAATTATTTCAAAATTACATTTTTAACGTAATTTCTAAAATATATTAATTTGCTATATTAAATGACGACTATTAATTTTATTATATTGATGGTTTAGTGTTATTTTCTAGTTTGACTAATTAAATTATTTACTTTAGAATCTATAAATATAATAATAATAATTATTATTATATGTATTTAATCATTATTATTATTATGCAATACTTAATAAATTTAATATTATACTCATTAAGTTGAACTACTTTAAATCAAATACTAGCATTATTTAAATTAACATATGGAATATTTTTTTTATAAATTAATCCAACTCATAAATAATAATATTTTTATATAATTTTAAAATTTAGAAATAAATAAATATATCATGACTTATACCTCGCACAGGAGGACGCACTAGTTTTATCCATTAAGTTTGAGTCCAAGAATTTAACGCCAGCCCCCCCTAAAAGGCCCAATTACTTAGTCTATGAAGTGAAGCCATGTTACTTGACCCAATATTAATTCAATCCAAACTATTTCTTGTTGGCCTAATCTCTTGAATTTGCTTGCCTTCCCCGGGTAAGGAAAATATCAGGCATGGAAATTAAGAATGTCCACCATTTTCTTTGCCATTTATTCTAATCATCTAAAACAATTTCATCAATTTAGGGATTTGATTCAAAAAAGTGGAAATCTCCCATTCATGCATCAAAACTAATATAAATGCCCGTTAACTTTGTATACTCAACAAAAATTGAGAATATGTGTGACATGCAACGTGAGTCAATTTATTACAAATGCATATAATTTATTATACTGAATGTATAAGTTATTATATATAGTTCTAACAATAAAAAGATTCTTATTCGATCGAACCATTTTCCATATATAAATATATATAGGATTTAAAGCTTAGAGTTCTAAAATATATAGAATTTCAATTCTCCCCTACTATTTTCCTTTTAGAGTGTCAATGTCCCTCGTGATTCCTTTGGACTCAAAAATTGTTGAGCTGAATTTTGGGCTCGACATCAAATCCTAATTAAATACACTTGCAACAGACCTAGTCGGAACGGAAAAATATTGTTCAACGTAGGAAGAATACTAAGAGAAAAATGAATTTCAATTTAGTAGCCGTATTAAAGTGGGATAGCTTAAGTTTATGGTGTATGCCTCTTTATGCTGAGGAGTATTTCCGCTATTTTGATCGTCTTCACGTACTCAGTGAGGATGTGTGACTTGGCCTGTCACTGTTGTTGAAGATCCTTTCTAACGCTTTCCCGATTGCGCATCTCATAAGTGTCTCGCCCATTCTTCTGCTCTATGCTCAAATCTACATCTTTCATATCAGAGTAACGACTTAGTTTCCTTGCTATCTTTAGATCTCAATACTCGCATTCTTAATTCATCCTTATTTTACACTCATATTTGTGTTCTTAGCTTTAATTCCCTTCATCTTATAATCTGATTTGCGCCTAAAATAATCATCCTCATCAAACATATAAACTAAAAAATCCACGTAATACCAAATAATATAGTGAAAACATCAAATAAATTGAAGGAACTTGTGGTAGACATTTTCAATGATGTGTCCAATAATTATTTTCTTAATCAGTGTCATCTTTAATTAAAAATGGTAAATAAAAAATATTTTTACTTTTTTCCTTCATTTTACTTGTTTTATAGAGGGAATAAATTTTCCGGTGCCCCATGAAAAAGAAATCCATGTAGCACGGAAAAGAAATTTGATAGTCTCGTTTTCTTCAATTTTACTCCAATTTACGATAATACTATATGAGGTATTGATATGATAATATTTTCTCTTGTTTCATCTTAGAGAACATGAAATTAAAAAAAAAAAAAATAGTGTGATAAAATTTTCTCATCTATAGAAGCTTTAAAATTTGAGGGAAAATGATTTAGGTGTGAAAATAATGTAGGAGTAGATAGGTATCTATAGAAGGAAAAAGAAAATGTTAATAAATAAAAAAAGAGAACTAGACGCTGGTGAATGGAACAAAAAATAAATTAAAGAGATTGAAAATAGTTGTTGGCCGCCAACAATTCAAATTTAAATATTCTTTTTAGTAGGCGCGTGTAATACACACACCATTTATAATGGTCATTGAGCGTGACTCGTTGGAACGAGTCGTAACTCGAGTCAGGGGGCTTTGCATCGGGTGACTCATCACATTGGTTGACTCGATATTGTGAGTGCTCTAATATCGAGTCATTCGATGTGGGTGCTCTACTTCAAAATCGATCTTAAATTAATTTATGTATTTTTTTCCACAAAAAAATCTTAATAATATAAATTAAAATGCTAATAAATTTGGAATATTTTCCAACAATAATCCCGGAGCAAGCTTTTACAATTTGATGTTTCAATTAGACTAGTTCATGGACGGAAATATTATATTTGAAGTGATAATATGAAAGAATGGACTATAATACTAAAACTCGGCCGAGATTAGAATTCTTGTAAGCAAAAATAAAGAAATAATAGTCCTATATGGCTATGCCTGTATGTTGAACACATAATCGACAGATAATACTAAATAATTCCACTTGTAGGAAAACAATGCTGTTTTTTACTCTTACAAGTAGTACCGTATACTCATATTACATTATGAAATTGGACAAGTGTCCGTGAACTATAGCCTTGCAGTCACATCGTGGTTTCCATTTAGTTGGCCGTGGGTTGATGCCCATTTTCACGAGAAAGTTTTGTTTAGGAGTTTTAGGAAAAAAATAATTTTGCTATCCTTAGGCTCCTAAATATAGCAAATAAATGGGACATTATGTTCTAACTAATTTGTTCAATTTTTGTGTCCTTAGGTCTCATCATATATGTTGTGTCAACACCTCATTTTATGCTCTCTAGTTATTTCTTCAAATGTAAATTAATTACGTTCTCAAAAAAAGAAATAAAACATAAAGATCGTAACACCAAAATGTTCTTTGTGCTAAATTCATAAATTTTATAAAATATTTTGATGTATGAATTGATGTCTACCAAAATGTTATGAGATTTGGGATTATGAAATATTGTGATGAATCACATTATTTGTCTGAGTCGATGTCTACCAAAATATGTTTTGGTGTGATGATTCTATTCATACGTGATTATGAAATATTTCATCAATCTTATAAAATGTGATTATGAAATATTTTGATGTATGAATCAATTTTATGTTCGATTCATTCATCAAAATTTCACAAATTTTATGAAATTTGTCACAATCAACTTGTATTAAACATCGATTCATACATCAAAATATTTTCCTTCCTTGAACCCGTCAAAGAATTGTTTAGATTTCTTGAA
Organism: Salvia miltiorrhiza; assembly: GCF_028751815.1. NCBI lineage: Eukaryota > Viridiplantae > Streptophyta > Magnoliopsida > Lamiales > Lamiaceae > Salvia > Salvia miltiorrhiza. The sequence goes on from NC_080388.1 coordinate 55,498,456, forward strand.
TCAAATGCTAGCTTAAACTATGAAAATTTGTTTGAAATAAAAATTTGACTAATCAACTGGTGATCATAATTGCAACAAATCAAAAAGTTAGGTATCGTGTTGCTAAGATTTGAAAGTGGTGTTGTAATTGCAATTTGGTGAAAAGCCTATATATGACTTATTATCTAAACTGTACTAAATTTATACAGATTTCTGTATTTCCTTAAGCTTGAAGTTGTGTTTTAATTCAAGTTACTACTATTATAAATAAGAGTAAAATTTTGAAGTAGCTAAAATGAAGCATAAAACACAATTTATGGTCACACATTGAAAAAACATAAAATTTGGTCATTTTTATTGATTTGGACGTTTTTACCCTTAATGAGGCGGACTGGGTAGGATCAGGCACGCGGGTCGTTTCCAACCTATGTTATATTTATTCTTACTAATCTCAGTTATTCGTCAATTGAAGTCTACTTAAACATGCAAAAAAATTAAGTTGGAGTATTACGAAATTTACTGTTCCGAAGTCAAACTATGAATGTCTTATAAAATTATTTAAACCTACTGTATTCTCCAACGTTCTGCATTTGCTATACAGTTTCACGAACATAGATAAATTTAATTATAGTAGATTGATGCATGTGAAACTATGATGATGTTTCCAAGTACTCCTATATTTGGCTCATTTTCCTAACTTCGAAGTTGAGATTAAAAAAAAATAAAAAAAAAGTGCGGTAAAGTCCAAAATCCCAAAAAACCACACTTAGCTTGAAAGAGAAGAGCAACGAGGCCTCAAATCATTTCATAGCACCAAAATAATTTCTTGTGGGCCCAATGAGACTATGCTTTATCTTTTGTAAATTTTATTTTTGTATGATCGAGCGCGTACATTTTACCAACGGTTCATTTTTATTTCTCACACATAAACACAATGGCGAAACCAATTTTCACATGGATGTACAGCAATTGGAACCTGAGCAAATTGTACTTGTTTTACACGTGGTTGAATTACACTTACCCAATGGGCCCTCATATTTTTATGTTGGCTTAATCGTAAATTAGCTCATGTTTTCTTTATTTAATTTCTGATTTTTATGGGACTTTTAAATTTCGGTAGCCGGAAGAAATTAAGGGCATTTATTCTAGTACGAATGCGAAGATGAGATTTTAATTGCAATTATTCATATTTCATAGTCATGTTAAAATTACAAATTATGTGAATGGTTTGTGTATTATTTAACAATTAATTAATCCCGTTTTGTTTTTTGTTTTTTATGCATGGCCTAATTGCAATGTATAAGTCATCATATTGTGTATTTAAATAGTGTCATGGATATAAAGTTATTAGTAATAATTAAGGTGAGGAATACAGATAAAATAAAAAGTAATATTCGAACCAAATCGATATGACCCTGGGCTACATGCACTCAAAACATTATTAATATGTATCATTTGCCATCTGTTCACAAAGATATAAACAATTCATCTATATATTTATTTATGTGACAAGTAGTTATTTTGTAGCTATTTTAGATAATAAGATATGTTTTGTAGCTATTTTGTACTTTTTGAAATAAAAAAATAAAACTGGACCAATAATTGATAATAATCTATGTATTTTAATTTATAAAAAAATACCTACAATTGAGCTACATTACACGGTTGGCTTTCAAGTTTCAATAGTACAATTCTAATTTATTACAAATTTAGAATTTTTTTCCACGATTGAGAACTAAGCACAGTAAAGTTTGATTACATTTTCGTCAAGGTTGACACGATTGACACATTTTGTATGTTATGTTCTTTTTTTGCGAATTATATTTTTTTAAATACACGATTAATTAAACACACTGGCTTGGTAGTATATGCTTAGCAATTGAACGATTACATATTCTCAATAAATTTTATACATGGTTAATTGTACCTAGTTACAAAGCAATCATGCACACAATATAATTGTCTATAATACCTACAAAACATTTGTACCTATAATGCAACCGTATCAAACGTGCCAATAGGGCACATCCTTATTTTTTTACGTAATTTGAAAAAGTAAAAAGTAACTTTAAAAAATATACTTTTATAAACATAGTTTTAAAGCACTCGCTCCATAAATTTATGAATAAAGGCTATATATGAAATCGCCCCTTTATTTATTCTGAACTAAGAAAGGGAGGTGTTGGCTTCTAAGTCATTGATTTCACCCGTAGGTGAGGAAACTTGATAAACTCTATAGTATAGTGACTATAGTCTAATATCCATGCCTATAAAAAATGATACTCCCTCCGTCCCATAATAAGTGGCCACATTTCCTTTTTCGTCTGTCCCACTATAAGTGGCCACTTTCCAAAAATGGAAATAATTTAACTTAATTAGATCATTAATTAAGTTACTAATTAAACCCTCAATTATGTTTAAAATAAACATACACACACAAACACACACATAGAGAGCAGATCCCGTCGCCGCCTCTCTCTTCTTCTTCTCCGGCGGGATGCCACCCCTCTCGCCGCCGCCGCCTCTCGCCTCTCCGGCCGCCGCCGCCTTTCGCCCATATCGCCGTCATCGCCACTCTCCCTCTCTCTCGTTACAGATCCCGTCGCCGCCTCTCTCCCTCCCGTCGCATCCTTGGGCGATTTGGGGGATTCGAAGCTCGCCGCCCAAATGCGTGAGGTCGTGCGCCGATTTGGGGGCTAGGGCTCGCCTGCGCCGATTTGGGTGAGGTCGGCGCATCCTGTGTGCCGATTTGAGGTCGTCGGGGAACGGCCGCGGCTTGGCGGTTGTTGATTTCTGGGGGTAAGATCTGGTTTTTGATCTGGTTTGGCGGTTGTTGATTTCTGGGGGTAAGATCTGGTTTGGCGGTTGTTGATCTGGTTTGGCGGTCGTCGGGGAAGAGGTCGACGGGGAACGGGAGATGAGGGAGGAGGAAGAGGTCGACGGGGAACGGCCGCGGCTTGGCGCGGCGAGGAGAGGCGAGAGATAAGGGAGAGGGAGAGAGGTCGACGGGGAACGGGAGATGAGGGAGGAGGAAGAGGTCCAAGGTGAAAGGAGAGAGGGGAGGCAGAGCCGCCAGCCTCCGGCGACGGCTCGGCCGTCCAGTGGCGGCGGCAGGAAGAACAAGGGACTAAGGGAGGGAGAGAGTGAAAACAGGAAGAAATTACTATTTTAATTAACTCTATAATTTTGATGGGTCCCATTCAATTAAAACATAACACTACATTTCTTAATCTCCGTGCCGAAAAGAATGTGGCCACTTATTATGGGACGGAGGGAGTACATGTTTCACGTAAAGGCCCTATCTATTCCATTTGATGTGACGTGATATGTTTGCAAGACCAAATTTATTTACTCTTGTTAGATTATATGCATATGATTAATATGTAGAATGATCAAATAATTATGGATGAGAAGAGTATCAATACTTGTTTTAAGAAATTTACTATTTTCAAATTACAAGGTAGAGTTAACTTTCAGCCTTCTTCTTCGAATATAATTTGGCGTCTACTTTCACTATGAAATTTCTCAATTCATTCAGTCATATGTTAAGTGAGATGTTCAATGAGAACTAAACACAAATAAGAACATAAACATAACGCACAAAGTTTGCATTGGTAATCACCCGCGTCCCAGAATCTTTACGTTGAAGGAGAGAAGTCATTTTTGAAAATTGAGATAATCATATGCATAGAATTATTTTTTCTAAGTTCAGCCCATTACTTAACTACATCTTTTTATCAATGAAGTTTAAATTGAAGAGTTATAAAATGAACGGTTATATTTTCCTTCACCTTAGTTGCCTTAAAAAATTATTGTAATTAAAATAATATGTAAAACACAAAATCTATATCTACTTATTTTTCATTTGAAATTAAAACACAAAAGCAAAATTAATTAAAATATAGAAATATAAATAAAATTATTATAGAATGAACAAAGAGTAAAACGAAGAGAGTATTAAGGTGATACTCCCTCCGTCCACGATATCGTTTTCACTTTGTGGATGGCACGAGTTTTAAGAAAGTGATGGATAGTAATTGATAATAGTAAGTATTGTTGTGAGTGGAGTTTGAGTCCCACTATTATTGTGAGTGGAGATTTGTGGATCATACTGCTATAAATAAAATTGAAAACGATATCGTGGACAAACCAAAATGACAAAAGTGGATATCGTGAACGAAGGGAGTATGATATATAAAAATCATTAAAGAGAGGAGAGAGGAAAAAAATGAAACTTTAAATTATCATATATTATCATTTATATAACTTATTCATTTCAAAACTATCATTTTATGATTTTTACACAAAATTAACGATTTTTTCATGATCTTTAATTTAAGATACATATTGAATATTTTTTTAGTGAATCAAACTTGACAAATTTTTGAGAGAATAAAAAAAGAATTAAAGAGAAGGAGAAGATGAGCAATTTGCTGGATAATATAGATGGAAAAGAAAGAAAATGTGATTGAAAAATATAGTCGTTGCAACTATGTTTTTATATGTTAGGTCCCGGCGGGTCACTGAACTGGTGTATGGGGGAGGGGGAGAATACACCAGTGGGTTATTTTAAAAATCTTTTGCAAAACTGAAGTGAGTATCAACTGATACTGAAAGAGTTTAGACTGAAGTCAACAATAAAAGAGATTTCAGTTTAGGAAAGTGATTAGACTGATACTGAAATTGTTTCAGTATTTGATTTCAGTTTAGGCACGAAGCTTTAACTGATAATCCACGGAAGGTTTCAGTCTAGATTTTGAAATCAGAGAAGTGTTATAAATCTTACTGACTATCTAAGGATTTGTCAGTTAGACTGATAACACCAGCAGCGAGAAATTAAGCTTTAAGAAATAGCCTTTGAGATTAACACTTTGTCAGTTTTAATTTTAACTTTTCAGTTAACCAGTTTCAGTAGGATATAGAGTTTGAACACACCAGAAGAAAAGAAATAAATGAAAGCAATAAACAACACAACAACTTTTACGTGGTTCGGAAAATAAGTTCCTATGTCCACGACTAGTTGATCAAACTGACAATCACTCTGGGCTTATGCTTACGAGTGCACAGCATACCTTAAACTGAAAATGTACAACAAGATTTTAGTGCCAATACACTGGATTGGACTTCTCGTCTCATTCTCAGCTCGCAGTTTGCAAGGACAACAAACGTCTTGCTTGCGGGGGCTAAGAACTCTTGAGTTCTGATAGCAGTCTAGAACTCTCTCTCTCACACTCTCTTTTCGCTCTTTTGAAAAGGGTTCGAATACCAACTAGATTACAGAAAACAGACTCTCAATAATCGGGACTTAGGCTAAGGGTTTACAATGAGATTGCCTAAGATTGTAAGAGAATTTAAGTAATTAGTGAACTGATTTGGCTTTGTATGTTCTCTTTTTCGATTCAAACTTTGGAAAGCAGTGAGTAGGCTGAGTCGCAAATTTGGCAGAGCTTCAGCTAGAGTGTTTGAATCGGTGAATATTGAAAGTGATCCTCGAGTTCTATTTATAGGCGAAGTTTTGAATAGATCCGTTGGTGAGATGGTCTTCAAGATTTCTGCCGTTGTGAGATAAATTTGAATATTTGGCTGAGGCTTCAATCTTCAAGACTCCTGATTGGTTGAGAAATGGGCGTCCTTAGCAGTAGGAGCATGGTGCTTCTGAAAAGTTAGCACGAAATAGGAAACTTTGTTCAGGTGAGGACGATCTTCATATCTTCGCATTTAATACAGTTGTACTTGGCATGAATATGTGGCTTGTCTTGAATTTAAGTCTACAGTTCGAGGAAAAATGTCTACTGATACTTGATTTATGTATCAGTCCGCTATTTCCACGTGGCCTGCATTAGTATTAAGTTATAATTGAATCTTCAACGATATTTCGTCATCTTAAAATACTTCAGTACTTTGTCTTCAGCCTTTTCAGTTTTAATCTTCAGTCAAGCGTCTTCAGTTCGTCTATCTGCAGCCTAGCTAGTAAACTGAACTCTAACACTTGAGTTCAAAAAGTTCTAGTCTAGTAAAGGAAAATCTAAGGGTTTTGGTATCGTCAGGACAATGATATTTCATTAATTTCCCAACATATATTATATAAATGAATACATATTTCACTTTTTAAAAATTTATTTTTAAAATTAAAAAGTTATAAAATAAACTAGTATATTTTCTTTCTCCTTTGTTTCATTAAAAACTATTCTAATTAAACATGTAAAACACAAAATATGCTAGTATATACTTAAATTTCCTTTGAAAAACACAAAAAAATGCAATTAAAATATAGAAATAAAACAAAAGTAATATAGTATAAAAAAAAAGTAAATGTGTATTTAATATTAAGGAGATATGACATTTAAAAAAAAAATCAGTAAGAGAGGAGAGGGACTTTTTATAAAAACTTTACATTACTAAAAATTGAATTCAATAAATATTTACGTAAAAATTACAATGGCCGACTAGTCTAACCCAGGGACGGAGCCGGGGGGGGGGGGGGGTGGGCTAGGGGGGCTAGAGGCCCCTCCCAAATTTTGAGTTTTTTTTTTTTTTAATTTTAAAATATATATTTATACCTATTATAAAATAATTTTTTTTATAAAAGAGTATTTGGTTATTATATTCTCTCATATATATACTTAATTTAAGGATAATTCTGTTATTTAAAACTATATAATCTATGAAATATTGTTTGTTATTATTACTATTATACTTGTCTTTTAATAAAAAATGCCTAATATGTATGAAATGCTAAAAAAAATTATAATGTATTGAAACTAATTTGTAATATATAGAAAATATATAATCTATGAACATGTTATTTGTTATTATTATTATTATGCTTGCCTTTTAATAAAAAATGTCTTAAATATACGGAATGTCCAAAAAAAATTTTGTGATATATTGAAACTATATAATCTATGAAAATATTGTTCGTTATTATTAGTATTATGCTCGTATTTTAATAAAAAAAATACCTTAAATATACAGAATGCCCCCAAAAAAATTCTCGGGGGCGGAACCCCCGTACAATTTCAGCCCCCCCCCCCAAACTTAATTCCTGGCTCCGTCCGTGGTCTAACCCATCTAGCTCGAGGCCCTTTTGGCAAGGCCATTACGACTGCATGCTCTAACGCATATGCACTTAGGTCTTTCTATTTTCACAGGAAAATCGGGTATTTCTAATTTTACACAGAAATTTCTAGAAAATGTGATACTACGTTTGTCCCATTAATAACGTTTTAAATTTACTTCTGAGTTGTCTTATTTATTTATCATATATCAATTCAAAAAAAAAATTATTTTATCTATTTTTTCTATTGTTCCCTCATTTACTTTATCTTCATTTATTTTTTATTATTTTTTTCTGTTTATCTCCTCAGTTACTATCTATATTTTTTAATTTACATGCTCCAATTTTTTGGACATTATAAATGAAATAGAGGAAGCGTGTTTAAACTAATATTTAAACTAATCTTTTAGATTTAGCAAGTGTGTTTAAAGGTGAATTTTGAGAAAATAACATTTTATAGTATTATATTTGAAAAAAAAAATTTATTTGTACACAAATATATGTCAAAGTTAAAAAAAGTCCATTTTCTTTTTATGCAGTGTTAATTCAAATTGGTCGATCCTTGAGCGCTGACATTGCAACCACAACAGAAATCCTTTTGAATTGAGCTGCAAAACTCTTGGAACTAATTTTTGAATCCGACATCGAGCTAATGTCAGAATTCCACCTCATATAGTTAGACCGTAAATGGATAAAGTTACTCGCAAATTATTTGAGATTCCATTTGAAAAAAGTTTGTTCGGAGTTATATGCGCTAGTAAACGAGTCGAGCTCGAGCCTGATTTCGCATTCAATACTTTTATCGAATCGAGTTCGAGCCTAACAACATTCAATTCATTAAGCTCGCGAACATGTTCAGATTCGATTGTTCGTGAACATGTTTGCGAGCCTATTCACGAACCTTCAATCGAATTAGTACACGAGCCTTAAAATGAGACGAGCTCGAGCTTGAGTAACATATTAATTAAGATTTTTTTCTTAAATTTTTAACGAAATTCGAGCTCAAACATCATGTATACGAACATCTAACGAGTCGAGCTCAAACTCGAATTCGATATTAGTAAGTATCACACGCTTGACCCGAGCTCCAACAACAAGATAAAAGCTCGAATCGAGCTCGAACACCCGAGTATTTAACACAAATCGAGCTCGAACCTGCTAGTATTCGGATCGACTTGACTCGTTTACAACCCTACAAATAGCCACCAGAGTCTAACTTTGTATCATCAATTTCCTAACGTGTTCTGGGGTTCGACCCCCTATATGTTCAACATAAAAATTCGTTGAACATGACGTGAATAAATGTTAACCGTTTGATTAGATAAGATCAACGACTGAGATTTGTTCTCTGTTCTTTGAATATTTAGTGTTCTCCATTGAACTCTTCCATATATATATATATAGGAATGGGATCATATAGATCCCAATGCTTATAATAGATCCCTAGATCCATATCTTGACCACACATTTATGACATGTGGCGCATCAAGATGGTGACACGTGGCAAGGAGCTTCCAAGCATTCCAAGGCAAAATCTGGAGGGGTAAAATTGGAATGTAATTTTCGGATTTAATAATTAAAAAAATATATATATTTTTTTAGATTTTCTCAAAATAGATATATTTTAGATGCATATAGTTTCACACAAAGATGCATAAAGTTTTCACATGAAATGCATAACTTTGAACAGAAAAATGCATTTAATTTTTCCAGTTTTGGTATTTTCACCACCCCACCCCATACCACCCCCCAATCCAGCCCACACCAGCCCCCAACCCTCCCCATTACCACCCCCCCAAAATAGGCATGTTTCACATGCATATAAAATCAAACAAAAATGCATAAAGTTTTCACATAAAAATGCATTAAATTATACAAAAAATGCATTTCATTTTAATAAATCTGGTAGTTTCGCCACCCCACCCCTGCCCCACCCCCCCACCCCCCAATTTTTTTTTTTTTTCGAAAACTGATTTTCTGATTGCTGGCCCACCCCCACCCCCCCAAAAAAAATTTATTTTTTATTTTTTTTAAAACTGATTTTCAAAAGCATACGATGTCATTTTCTAAAACGTGCGATGAATACACGTCGATATTTCGACTTGCCACGTCATCTTTAATTTGAGCAAAAATGAAATTTGGGACATCGTATAGGACATCTCTAAAAGCTATCGCATAAGACATCTCTAAACTCGTAAATCGTAAAATTTTTATGGAGTTCGAATATCTAATATTTAAATTTGTGATAAAATTGCTACAACATTAAAGTTCATGTATTTTTTTACACCTTTTAAAGTTCATGTGCAAAACCAAACTACCCACAAAGTTAGTATTTACGCGCTAATAACCCTTAAAAAAATTCATAATCAGGTTCAAGGTGTTTTTCGTTGAAGCAATCGAAAGCTCAAGTTAAACCCAACGTTCGATCCACAAATAAGACGAATGGCCTTTGCTTCAATGGGAAAAAGTCTAAAGCTCAAGTCAAGTCCAATGTTCAATTCGAAAACAAGGCAAAGCCCTCTGTATCAACCTTATAAAGTTCAAAGTTCATGTAATTAAATTTACAAATATTTAAGTTTTACGTAATTTTGTAATAATTAAATTAAATACATAAAATTTATGTTCATACTTGCGCTATGGATTTCAAATTCCCTTAATCAAGTTTCAATCACTACAAGAAAAATGCTGATAGAAACCGGTTTTTAACCGGTTTCTATTAGCACAAACTACCGGTTTCGTAGCTAGCGGTTTCGTAGGGGTAGAAATAAAGGCGCTGATAGAAACCGGTTAATAACCGGTTTCGTAGGTATGTAAGACACCGGTTATTAACCGGTTTCTATTAGCGCATTTTTTAGCGGTGTGTTTTGCATTGATAGACACCACTACATAATAGGATAATAGAAACCGGTTTTTAACCGGTTTTGTAGGTTATTTGTGGGGAAAAAAAATTATTTTGTAGCCCCTATAAAAAGGGCTTTTAATAAAATAAAATAAAATTTATAACAAAAATAATAAACAACAAATAATTAGTTCCTACAGCTTCCTATCATTTTCAACGGTGTCTATTATCTTCTCCGGATTGCTCTCTTTCTCGATCTCGTCTACCAGTTGTTGCAGCTTTCTATCAATCTCCTCAGATGCCTTGTTTCTTCTGTCTTGCTTTACGACTGGGCTTTTTCTTCTGAGCTTTTAGTTGCTCGAATTCCACTATCTTTTCGGGGCAAGCTCTGCAAGATCACACTCCACAATATGACATTTTTAGAATCTTGAAATGGAAAAGAAAGTATTCACATCATACCTCTCCACAAGATCAGCCGGTACAATCGATGCCTCGACTCCGTCCATGTCTTCCCATGAAACCTTAAAATAGTCCCTTCCCTGGATTTTTCGTTGATACAGGACATTTCATTGGCATCTACACTCACAACCAAAACTAATTGAATATACAGCCATGTAGTCTTAACCAAACGGACTGCTCCCACATACCTCATTAATTGGCAAACGGAGTTCTAATTCCGATGAAGTCGAACGAAGGTTAGCAAATTGCCTCAAGTTTCTTTCTGCAATCTTTGGAAGGATGTACTCATCTTGCAATCTTTGGAAGGATGTACTCATCTAAACCAAGAAAAATACAACCTTTAGCAATGCACAAAGACAACGCACAATAGATTTTTCATTCTAGATAGCTGTTGGAAGACAAGTAATCCAATTCCTTCACAATAAAAACGAGCACAATAGATTTTTCATTCTAAGAGTAGAAGGGGAGAACATAATTCAAAAAACATTCACAGACATGCTTTTGCTTTCAAGATAACATTCCTCTTTTGCTTTTATAAGAATATGGCAGCAACAACAAATGAAGCAGATTTTGCTAATATGAAGCAGCAACAACATATTTAATTATCAAAATAGCATGAAAAGTTGTCAGCAAAATTTTAGTCGTTTAGCATGCATGAATAAGGTAGCTCTCAAATTTTTAGTTGTAAGAACTTTGAACTATATCAGTATCTTTTAGCTCACATCATCTATCCACACATAGGCCCCCCCAACATATAGTGTAGAATTATAAAACTAGAAAGCCAATTGAAATAGCATATTGCAAGGCAACAAAAACACATGGAAGAATTAGATCGACCTTTTTTGGCCCAGATTGACGAATTTGATCCAGTATTGGAGCAAGAGGTGGTCAGGTATTGTATTCATCACCAAATACAACCCTAGTACCCACAGGTCTGTGCACATTCATCTTCAACACACAGTTCACCATATGATTAAACCTTTGAAGTAGAAGTAATGAAATTCAAACATGTTAATATAATTTAAAATAATGATGATAACTTACATATCATCTCTAGTATCAATTTCATTTTCTTCTCCCAAAGGTTGGGCTTTCTTTTCTAAAAGAAAACCCTCTTCCCTTTCTCAGGCCTCATCGTAGTTCCTCTTAAGAGTTCAGAAGGATTCACATCAGAATGGCTTTCTGGCACCAAGCAAGATCTTCAGAAACCTTTTTACCCTTAACTTTTTTTGTTTCGAAAATCGAACTCTGGAAGTCAGGGGAAGACCTTTTGATGCAAAATATCCATCTGTGACATCAAAAAATGTTTTATCGCGCTGTTTAGTGACAACCAAACTCAAGAAACTCAAAAGAAGATATAAACACCTGAGAAAGAATGCGGAAGAGAGAGAGGAGGGTGTGAAGGCAGAGTAGAGCGTCCTAGAAGAAATCTGCCCCTAGGTTTTCCTTCAGTGAAAGAGACGCCAAATTTTTCCCTGAAAGTTCACGGCAGGAGGCCAAATACGCCGGTGAAACTCACAAAATCTGACTTCAGTGATGAGGAATTGACGATTTAGTGAGGGATGGAGGCGAGGCCAGGACGTGTAGCGTCGGCTAGATATGGTGGCGCGGGGAGATGGAGGCGGAGAACATCAGTTGTGCGGCAGATGAGATGAATTTCAAGTAGGGTTTTAGATTTGGGGGCAGGCGACAGAGATGATATTTTGTGGTTGCGTCGGCCGTTGAGATAGTCGGGGTGAGATATGGAGGCGGCGCAGGGGACGTGTGGCGTCGGTCGGGGTGGGGCGGCGCCGGAGAGGTCGACTGAAAGGGGGAGCTCGACTGAAACTTCGAGAAGAACATAGTGGGCGGCTGTTGGTGCTGAATGTGTGTTTCAAAGTTTGATTGTCTATTTTTATTTTTTTTAATCTTGAAAAGTTCTTTAAAACCGGTTTTAAACCGGTATAATATGATTTAATTAAAACCGATTTCATAACATACCTACGATACCGCATAAAAGAAACCGGTACTTAAAAACCGGTTTCTATCAGCGCTTTTTTTTAAAATAGAAACCGGTTATATCTACAAAACCGGTTTTTGAAGCTATGAAACCGGTTTTAAGTAAAAACCGGTTTCTTTTAAGTGGTTTCTATTACAGTTTTGTTGTAGTGAATTTTGACGTCAAAATTTGAACTTTAAACTCGCACTAAAAAGATCTGTGCAGGTATTTTTGGAAAACTCTCAGGTAATATTTTAGATTTAGTTACCATTTACACAGGCATGTGGACTTGATAGGGTAAAATTGTAATAATAATAGTATATATATTAATTTGTAAATTAATTTGAATATACATTGTAGTATATATAATTGTGAACAAGTTCAAAACGTTGTGTTCCAACCTCAAACTTAATAATTTAGCGCTAGTTATTATAAAATAAAATTTAATTATGAAATAATTAATATGATAATTAACTTAAGACTAACTGAGTGAAATTGAACAAATTTATATACCCAAATTATAAAAAACTGAACATAGATAGTTGAAATAGGAGAAAATTAAGAAAAAGTAAAGATACTGAAAATGGTAAGCGAGTCGAATATTCAAATTGGTATATATAGAGGACAAAATTATTGGGATGGGGAATCTGAATTTGAGAGATTAGATTAGAGCATGGGAAAGCACGTATACGGTTTGTGGGAATATAATGGCACGCTGGAATTAAGACATGATATATGAGACAATTATATGATTGATTGTTAAAATTGTGATGACAAAAATAGTGTGAGACGTCCAACGTCGACCATACATATAACAACTACCAGTTTTGACAGTTTGAATCCAACTCCAAAATTGATATGGCCGTTAAAATCTCCCCGCAGTCCTAAAATGTATCTCCATCACTCTCTCTCCACCTCCAACAATCCTTCTTCTCTCCTCCTTAGCTTAGCTTGTGTCTCATTTGTCGATAATAGCAATTAATGAAGCAATGTCGTCTGCAGAGAAGAACAGCATGGCGGGCAACATGGTCCACCCGGATCCCAACTTGTCGTCGTCGAGCGGCGACATAGACGAGTACCGCAACAGCAGCTTCAACGGGTACGAGCCGAACCGCAATAGCGGGGAGGGGTCCCCGATGATGATGTCGCCGTGGAACCAGCCCGGCGGCGCGTGGTCGGCCCCCAGCAAGAACTCGTCTCAGCAACTGCAGAACAGCCTGATCGGCTCCCTGGTCCGCGAGGAGGGCCACATATACTCCCTCGCCGCCAAGGACGACATCCTCTACACCGGCTCCGACAGCAAGAACATCCGCGTCTGGAAGAGCATGAAGGACTTCTCCGCCTTCAAGTCCAACAGCGGCCTCGTCAAGGCCATCATCATCGCCGACGACAAGATCTTCACCGGCCACCAAGACGGCAAGATCCGCGTCTGGAAGATCAGCCCCAAGAACCCCAGCGTCTACAAGCGCTCCGGCACCATGCCCACCTTCTTCGACATCTTCAAGGCCTCCATCAAGCCCGGCAACTACGTCGAGGTGCGCCGCAAGCGCAGCGCCGTCTGGATCAAGCACGCCGACGCCATCTCCTGCCTCAGCATGGACAAGGACACCGGCTTTCTCTACTCCGCTTCCTGGGACAAGACTTTCAAGGTGTGGCGCCCCGAGAATTCCAAGTGCATGGAGTCCGTCAAGGCGCACGACGACGCCGTCAACTCCGTCGTGGCCAGCACCGCCGCCATGGTCTACACGGGCTCCGCCGACGGCAAGGTCAAGGCGTGGAAGAGGGAGCAGAAGGGGAAGGCCTGCAAGCACACGCTCGTCAAGACGCTGCTCACTCAGGTACTAATTTCTATGAATTATCCATGATTATTTGCTTGGCATCCTCATCCCCATCTCTTACCGTGTCCGGCATGCAGGAGTCGGCCGTGACGGCGCTGGCCGTGAGCGACTCGGACAAGGTGGTGTACTCGGGGTCGTCGGACGGGGTGGTGAACTTCTGGGAGGTGGAGAAGCAGCTGTCGCACGGCGGCGTGCTGAAGGGGCACAAGCTGGCGGTGCTGTGCCTGGCGGCGGCGGGGAGCTTGGTGTTCAGCGGGTCGGCGGACAAGACGATATGCGTGTGGCGGAGGGAGGGGCAGGCGCACACGCGCCTCTCGGTGTTGACAGGGCACACGGGGCCGGTGAAGTGCCTGGCCGTGGAGAAGGACAAGGAGTCCGCCGCCGAGGAGAAGTGGGTGGTGTACAGTGGGAGCCTCGATAAGTCTGTGAAGGTGTGGAGCGTGTCGGAGATGGCGCCGGACATGCAGCAGATTCAAAATGGGAATTTTGATTGGGATTCCATACCGTCGGCCAAATATTGACGACTCACATCAATTCTTGAGGTAACTATATATGTGTAATATCGATGACTCGTAGATTTCAGTTTCTACTGCTACCTATTGTATTTAGTTGATTATTTTCTTTCCCAACTCTTTTCCTGTTTCCAACTTACTTTTACATCTTTTTATCCTTTATGTTTACTTGTATGATTCCACATTTGCACCAAACAGACATACGATCGATTAATAAATATTCCTTTAAATGCGAATAAATCTGAATTGAAAATTTAGTTTGTTTCAACATTTCATTCCTTTGGTGGAATGAGGCCTAATACGAAGAAACCATGCTTATATAGAAAGAGTACGTACGAGATAAGAATCAATAATGAGGTGGATCGAAGAAATATTTATAAGTTATATCATGGGGATGAAATAAGTAGGCTCCAATTTTAAAGTAGGTCCTATCCTCCAAATGAGCCCTTACATATATTAATAGAAATCAACGTCTCCAACGTATGTTTTGAATCATTTTCATTCTGCTCCAAAATTCATTTTTTACCAAGCATAATACGACGTTATTTTGATGCTTAGGTGGATAAAAGAAATCCCTGATCATTATTATGTGACCGAATTCTCTAATGCTGGATATAAATTTATTTTTTTTTCATTTTTTCTTTTTACCTTAGGGATTTTTAAAGTGAAACTGTGAGTTGGAATTTTTCATGAAAAATATTGAAAGGGGCCACAAATCATGATTAAATATTCTAACTTGCAATTATGTTTCAATCCATATTGAATTAGGTTAATTAAATTAATATGAATTGAATCAAGAAACTCCGGTGATAGAAAAATATAATCACTTGAAAGAAAATTAATGCTCAAAACATGCAGATCTTGAGTGCCTAATGTGCAATTATTTCCAATGGGTGTAATTTGCAACATATTTGATTATAGGTTGTGATTATTTCGTCAAGAAATCTTTTCTTATATAGATTAACTATATTAAACAAAAAAAATATATTTTTGGCCATAAACATTAACCACTCTACGCTTGACTAACACACACAATATATTTTGTGAACAAATCTTGTTCTAAAACAGCTGGTTGAAATTTATGTTCACGTAGGAAAACTTTATCGACCATAACCTATTTATAAAAAAATATTGATGTGGTAAATAACATACTAATTAAATTCAAAGCTTATGTCATTATTATATAGATTTAAAGTTTGTATTTAGCCCACGTTTGGTTGGGTGTTTTTAGAGATTGAAAAGAGAATCAAGTAATTGAATCCATTACTTGTTGTTTGGTTTGGATAATGAGATAAGTATTACCCTTACTTGAGGGTAACTCAATCACCCAATTCGTTACCCCTCAAAATAGAGGGGAAACAAAAGAAATGGAATCCCTTACTAATGATTCATTTCCATTGTTAAACCAAACACTCAATAAAAGTAATGGTTAATGATACCATTTCACTCCTTTATTTGATTCCATTCCATTTCCATTCCTCTACTTGAACCAAACGAGCACTTAGTTGGCAAGTTGAATCAAATATTGTGATTTTGGGTGTAAGTAGCCCCTGTTATATAATTATGTGGCTTCCGCACAATCTTCAAAATGAAAGATAAGACAAACCTAATTTACACAAATTCTGTTGTAGCTCAGGATGTATATACAGTGCGGCCGGTTCATTCCGATTCCATCTAGTTTATCCAGTCTAATTGTTTTAATTATCTTTTACGAACCTTTTTCAGCCCACATATAAAACGTATTATTTGCGTACATTAAAAATATACATATATAAATTATCATTTAAATTTATATATAATATCATTTGTAAAATATCATTTGTTATCAAAAGTATAATTTTCGGTTATTAGAAGTGTCATTTATAATGTATAATTTATTTTGATATAAAGTATCATTTGCTTTTATAAAAAATATCATTTGTGAAGTATAATTATATTTAATGAAAGTATCTTTTATTGTTAGTAAAAATATCATTTACATGGGCCACACATTAAAAAAAATGAACAAAAAGAAAATAGTTGCAGGCCGGGTCGGATCTGGGCGGAGTCGGATCTGTTACACACTAATATAACTCGTATTTAAAATAATAATTATAACTTTATTGTTCTATATCCTATAATCTATAACTCATAAGTTAATGTTTAATAAATATTTCTTCTATTTATAAATAAGTGTCCACCAAGGAGACAATTAAATTTACACTTGTAACCTTATTTTTTATTTTATTCAAATATTAGAAAAGTATTGAATATAGATTTAATGGGAAGAGTATGGATAGTTTATTTAAATTTTTGAAATGGAACACTTATTGAGGAACAAGCAATAAACCAAATGGGCAACACTTATTAATATACCAAAGGGCTCATTTGGTACGGGTGATTAATGTTTATAATATACATATGACACTCTAATATCTTGTTTGATAAGAAATACACCGTCCTTTAAAAATCAAATTAAAGCCCGAAAACATTATATAGATTTGGTATGGGTGACTTTGTTTACTAACCAGGGCGGATCCAAGATTTAATATTAGGGGGTTGAATTTGTTGAACTACAACGTCTTTGAAAACACTTATGCCCGGATTCGGGGCCGGGAGCCCCCGAAGCAATTTTTTTTAGCATTCTGTACACTTTATTTTCATATTTTTTTTAACAATAACTTAATATAATAGATAATCATTCGCAATTCATTTAATTCAACATCAAGTAGATTGAAAGCATATAAAGACATATTTTTATGCACTATTTTTAAAAGAATATTTCATATTCTAAACAAATAAATTAATTTTCATTATTGTTAATTCGTAATTTTACTTTTAACTTGAGAATTGACTCAAATTCAACATTAAAAATTAAATTACAAAGAAAATTAGGATAAAAATAATATAAATGTAATAAATCAATGTACAATATTAAACAAGTAATATGGATAGTTGGATACTATAAACAATAGTATTTTTTTATTGTATTTCTTATTTACACACACACACACACACACACACACACACACACACACACACACACATATATATATATATATATATATATATATATATAGGGGCGCGCTCCAGTGAGACCCCATAATTTTCGTGAAACACTAGGACAATGAATAAGACATATAATACTAATGAATAAAACGTATATCTAATGAACAAGATGTATATACTGATGAAAAATAAAATTTAAAAAATTCGTAATGAATAAGACATATATACTGATGAACAGGGCCGTATATACTGATGAACAATGCAGTATATACTGATGAATAACAAAATTTAAAATATTCTGCTCCCTCCAGGATTCGAACCCTGCGAAAAAAAATCACCCTCCAGATACAATATCAGCCATAGGATTGATAAAATAAACGCACCAGATCGTACCCTAGATCTCACTAAAATTAGGGGGTCTCATTGGAGCGGCCCCCTATATATATATATATATATATATATATATATATACATAATAAAATAATATATATCTATATTAAAAAAGACTAAAAAATTGGGAGGGGGTCTTCAGCCCCCCAGCCCCCTTGGATCCGCCACTGATACTAACTATTATTAACTTTATATAATCTTAATATATTATACTAAACAATAAATTATATTTTACATATATTTTAATGCATACTATCAAATATGATATTGATATGACATATGATAAAATAGATATATCACAGTCAAACCCTTATCCCACATCATGTACTAAACGAGCCTTAGGAGTAATGGATAATTCTAACAAAAAATCCATAGCCCCCAATAACCTTCCCCATCGTATGCCCCTGCTTCGAGTGGCATGAAAGAGTCAATCCCTTATTGTAGAGCTTCGCAACCCTTTCCTTTTCATTTTCATGGGATATCATTTCGCATGTTCATCAAATTATACATGAAAGCTACATGTTGATCCAGACTTTTCTTTAATATGATTTTCATGTTTTGTTTAGTGATTATTAATTTGTTGGTTTCAGCTCTCCTGTGAAATGTAGAAGAATAGAACGAATAACGAATAATATTGAAAGTTTCAAAAAAAAAAAAAAAACGAATAATATTGAAAGGTAAAACTGCTTCACGTACAGAGGCCTACAGCCAACCTGCTGTAACAAACTAATGTGATCACAAAAGTGAACGATTCCTAACCCAAAACTGAACTATACGTAAATCAAGAAAAAAAAATCCTAACTGTTATCAAAAAAGAAAAAAGAAAATCCGAACTCTAATGAGCCCATGCATAACGTATGAGCTTTTATTCTAAGTGTGCGTGTGTTTGCCAAGTGGTAAGGGGTTAATGCCAGAGGTCAAAGGTCTTGGGTTTGAGTCCTCTATGGCGCGGCCTTTAAAAAAAAAAAAACAAACAAAACGTATGAGCTTTTATTCTAACTAAAAGACAATTGACCCAAAAAAATAAAAATAAACTATTTAATAAAAAAAGACTAATTAAAAGTAAAGATAAATAAAAATAAGGTAAGACTCAATCGTAGTCTATAACAGCCCGCAGTCCTCTCGCATACATACGCCAATATCACATGCTATAAACCAGTATTGGTGCAATTCTAGTCAAATTCAAATGTTGATGTAATAATAGTAATAAAATTAATGATTTGAACAAGTTTGCATTGCAGGACGTCATTCAGCTCAAAGTTCATGAGTTAGCTCAAATAGATTACTAATCATATACAATTAGGATTGAAATTTTTTTGTCTTAACAAATTAAAATTCAAATGGTCTGTAATTGAATAGCCCACAATTGGATAAAGTTAGTCCGAGTCCAATAGAATTGGCCTAAAAGCCAGTAAATTGGCCTAATTGATTGAAATTTTTTTCGTTATTTGATTTTTGGCTTTCATTACTTTATTTTTAAAAGTTAGTAAAGATAAGTTTTTTTTAAAAGATATTCGAAAATTGGAAAATGATAATCATTTAGGAAAAATATGTGTATCAATATTTCTTTAAGAGTTACATATTATTGTGTAAGTGGATGTTGAAATAATATTCATTTAATGTGAATATTAGTTTATTATAAATATATTTTTTTAAATAAATATATTAATTAAAATTTTAAAATAATTTTTCTAACCTGGTTGACCTGAGGGTTAGCCCAAATCCCGAAAATTTAGAGTCAGGATGAAGAATTGTCCGAAAAAATTACATGATTACATGAATGAAATAATGATAACTTGAAATAGTTGGCCCGCGCCAAGCTAGTTGGCCCAATTTACATTCCTTGCGGTAACCTCACGAATGTCAAAATGTGTGAAGTGCGCAGATACACGAAACATAACTCTGCACAAATTGAGGAAGTGTCCCATTAACTTGGGCCGAGTCCATAACTCTTTTCACAATTTTGTGTTTCTACCTTTGTTGCATATACAAATGAAATTAGATGCGAACATATAATTATTTTTCACTTTTTCGATCATCAAGATCTGCAGTAATTGCATTACCTTGCTGAATGAATGCATTATTTAAGTTTGAATCATGGAGAAAGTAAAAATTTTACTACTTTTTTTAGAATACATTAGTTTTAATAGGGGGATGCATTAATTTTAACTGTGAGTACATTGTTCTTACTCACAAAAAATGCAGTTATGAATGTCAATCCAGCGTGTAACCCGTCAATCCGAGAGGATTAGCCCGTAAACGAATAGCCCGACACCTGATGGGGTCGGCCCGAAACTAACCCAAAATTCTATAGGGCTGACCCGAAAATACTGTGCCCGCTTAATTATATGAAGGTTTTCTCGTTATTTGATTTTTAACTTCATTACTTTACTTATGAAAATTAGTATCATAAGATAATTTTTTCAAAAGTTTGTGAAATGTATTTTGATTCAATATTAAAAATTCAATATTAGAAAGTTATACTCATCATTTCACTTCTCTGTATTTTCAATATAATATTTAAAACAAAATATTGCATATGTGTATTTATTTATTACAAATATAATATTTCAAAAAGAACTATAGTAGTTAATTTTTTAAAAATAAAATTTTAAGCCCAATCGATGAACTAGCCCGAAACCCGAACATTAGGATTGAAAATTTCTAACCCAATTTTTTTTTCAATCCGATTAAACCCGCACCTGAATAACCTGTAACCTGATAGGGCTAGCCCGAAACTTGGTGGGTTGGCCGGATTGACATCACTTATCATTATAAGCACACCACATTGTGAATATATATACTTGTATACATCGTACTGCAGTGTACTATTTTGCCCGTGGGCAAGCGTAGAAAAGATGCCATCTTTTAGTGATGGACTTCAAAAATATAGAATTGAAATTGGATTAGTTAATAGTTAATGATATAGTGTATGACTAATGGAAGCAAGAGAGCTGGAAACAGTCCAAAGACGAGAAGATAAAGAATTGATAGACACCAGAAAAAATAGATATTTTTTGGGACAACAGTCGTCAGGGATTAGATAAACAAACATGAAGCAAGAATTAGTTGCTCTCATATCAATTCAATTCACTCTAAAGACGTGCCGGGCAGTTCATGTATAAATATTAGTACGTATTCATATGCATGTTAGGTATTAAAAAACATAGTAAAATGTTGGGATATTTTTTTTAAAACGGTCAGGTATTAAAAAAAATAGTAAAATGTTGGGATATTTTTTTAAAAACGGTCAAATATATATGCTAGAATGTAAAGTGATATTTACCTTTATTATTTCTCTTAAATGTTGGGATTTTTTTAATATTATGTACGTAATTTAATTTATGCTTTTTTTTTTATCTTCCTTTATTCCATTGTGGACATACATATATATTTGACCCATTCCAACTTGGTTCTATATATATGTTTTTAAATTCTTTTTAATGTGCGTTCTGTTCATTTTTATTATAAATATATCTTAAGAAAGAGGAAAATTTTGTACGATATATCATTAATTTTTTTTTAATCTAATTTTCTGAGGGTGGGTGCGTTTATTTTGGATTGTAAAATTTTCATTAGAAAATGATGGATAAGAAAAAATAAGAAAATGTTCTCATTTTTTATCATTTCTTTACAAGAGATGAAAAGATGAGAAATGTTGAAAAATATCTTCACACCACTACGCCCAAAGATAATATTATCCAACATTGTAGATAAAATGAGTGAAAAGGAGATGCCCAATAAAATATTACACCTTATCCGAAGAAATTTTTTATCATAGTAAATATGTGAAAATGATGAAAAATGGTGAAAATATATATTTTCTCTTATTTTCCATCAAAGTAAACGCATCCTAAGGAGAAAAATATGAAAAAATATTATCACAATGTCTCTTTATGATAATATTATCATGAATTGGATTGAAAAGAAGGAAGAATGGGTTGCTTAATTTTTATTTATTTTTCATTTTATTTGAAGACTATCTATTATATAATGATAGAATATGTGAAAAAGGTGGAAAGAAGTGTCATTCTATATTTTTCATTATTTTTTATCAAAGAGAATTCACCCTGTGGGGAGTGTTATATGCAGATTTTGGGTAAATATATATATTAGTATTAGTATATGATAAAATATCTGATCGGAAATACTAGCTTCTACTT
Source organism: Salvia miltiorrhiza (assembly GCF_028751815.1). Classification (NCBI taxonomy): domain Eukaryota; kingdom Viridiplantae; phylum Streptophyta; class Magnoliopsida; order Lamiales; family Lamiaceae; genus Salvia; species Salvia miltiorrhiza. The sequence goes on from NC_080388.1 coordinate 55,520,659, forward strand.
GAGGGGATACAAATATGATACAAGTATGAAATATCCGTTGCGCACATAATTTTCAATGAATGGTGTGTCGTACTCGTTGTATACAATCTTCATAATAGGTTGGAATGCCGTGTGTGGAATTGTTGAATCCACCGACCACGCCTGCATGAATTATTGATTAATTAACACATTGATATGTGTGTGTGACATGAGATCCAAACATTTAACGAATTATTATTATTAGTGGTAATTCAAACATTTAATTCTAAATTGGAACAAATTTTGAGTTCTGTGTACATATGCTGAGTGGATCCCACCTGCATCCACCAACGACTTTCGGTTTTCTGGTTTAAGGAAAAAATAGATATGTATCAATTGTTATTAATTTGATTTTATTTGCGTAGTCTGATTTTCCGAGTGAACGTTGTTGAGGGACACGTGTTAGACGTTAGAAACTAATGCAAGTATCCCCCGAGGTTCGATGATCATCTTTTAATATTTTGTGGGATGTTCTTTCTTCTTTGCACTAATTTTCTTAGTATGCTCTTAGAGCATTTACACTAGTAGGTGTTAAGAAGATGCGCTAATTGATCGTCCTCATCTTAGTGTGTCTCTTCTTTCCTATATTGGCTATATAAAAAGTGTTATAATTTTTATTTTTATTTAATTTTATTTTTATTTTTATTATTTTAAAATTCAACATTACATTAATTAAAATAAAATATATAAAAATAATTAATATTAAAATTACAATAATTTTTTTTATGGCTCAATCGGACCAAAACGAGACCAAATGTGTTCCTTCAAATCTGAAATGAGGCGAACGTGAAGGTCGCTGTCTCGCATGGAGGATTGTCGAGCAACATACGCTCGAAATTCCGGCGGAGCTCCGGTGCGAGGACGAGTTGTGGCTGAGCTACTTGAAGCTTCGTCGTTGACATCTTCTTCCCATTCCAATGCGTACTCTCCTTCGTCTGGATGATCATATTGTGCAAAATAATGCACGTGAACATGATATCGCTCAACTCCTCCTTCTTCCAAAGATGAGATGGCCCTTTGATGATTGCCTAATGAGCTTGAAGCATGCTGAAAGCTCGTTCAATGTCCTTGTGAGCCGCTTATTGTATCAACTTGAATCTCCTACTCTCCTCGTCCGACGGAAATGGAGGACTCTTCATGAAAGCGGGCCAATCGGGGTAGATGTCGTTGGTCAAGTAGTACTCACTCGTGTAATATGAGCTATTGGCAAGTAATAAGTGCATTGAGAATGTTGATATCGTTGTATAAACTAGGAATCCCAAAAAACGCATGCCAGATCCACAGATCTTGGGATGCGAGGGTAATGGTTGGCTTCCCCTGATCACCTTATGTGTATGTTCCTTGCCACACCATCGGACAATTCTTCCACACCAAGTGCATGCAATTTAGGCTCCCTAACATCCCCTGAAACCCGTGCTTTTCCCCGTGCAGTGCAAGAAGCATTTGGTAGTCGGCGGACGTCGGCCTCCTCAAGTATTCTGCACCAAAGAGTTGGACGATGACTCGACTGAATTTGCTCAAGCACTCCAACGAGGCAGACTCTGCAATCTGCAAGTACTCGTCGTACTGGTCATGAGCTGCACTTTCATTTGCAAGTTGACGAATAGCAATTGTGCATTTCTACAACGGTGTACGCCGGGTCTGCCAAGTGCGTCCGAACGTTGTTGAAAGTAAGGATCGGACTGCACGACATTGACAATGTGCAAAAATAAGGGGTAGCTCATACAAACGGCGCCGGAAAATCGAATCGATGTAGATAGGATTTTCTGCAAAATAATCCTCATAGAGATGTTGTGCTCCGATTTCATGATCCCAATGAATGTAAGCTTTCTTCTTCGGCCTCCTTCGCCCAAGAAGGCTTTCCTGCGGACACAAGTTGGGCAAAATGTTGAGCACGTCGCTCATTGCCGCTTGAGTCGGAGAAAGATGATGATGATGATGGAGAAGCCATTTTGCCTTGAGAGAACAAGAAAATATGGAAGAAAAGAGATGTGTGATTTATTTGAAAGAGTATTTATAGATATTAATAAAAAAAATTGAGAGAGAGACGTTGAGCTGCCAACGATTATTAAAAAAAAAAAATTGAAATGTCAGCCAACGGTCTAATTTTTTTTAAATCTTTTTTTTTTTAATTGGACGCGTGATTAATTAACACGCGCCCCATAAATCCGACTTTTGTGCCCGGCACCAAGGGCTGTGTCCAGCACTCTAGCGCCAACTCCTCCACGCGAGCCGACTCAGAAGGAATATGTATCAAGATAGTTAGAACGACTTAAAAAAAAGGGTAAATATCATGAAAACCCCTGAAGTATATCTGCTTTATCAAAAATACCCTGAAATTTTTAAATGTTCTCTAAACCCTCAAACTATCAGACTTTTATCAAATATATCCCGCATCTATTTTTCGGTCAACAAAAACGTGATGTGATTCGCCGGATGCCACAATATAATTTATATTCTATTTTTTAAAAAAATGCAATGACAAAAACAACATCGTTTCGTACCATATCATCAAAAAAAAATTCACTCATATCGTGTTTGAAATTCACGCTAATAACCTAGAATTAGGAATAAATACGATAGAATATGGTAAGAAATGAAGTCGTTTTTTCAATGTCATTTAAAAAAAATATATATAATATAAATTACAGTGTGGAATCCGGCGAGCCACATCACGTTTTTGGTAATCGAAAAATAGATATGAGATATATTTGATAAAAACTTAATAGTTTGAGGGTTTAGATAACATTTTAAAAATTTCAGGGTATTTTTAATAAAATGAATATAGTTCAGAGGTTTTCATAATATTTACCATAAAAAAAATATGAATCAAGATAATTGGAACGTAGTAGTAATTTTTTACTTTTGTTTTTGTGGGCGGCCCTCTTTATTTCATCCTAGAACGGATCAATAGACTCTAATTATGCAAATGCAACAGATGGATTCAAAGTTAATGTGCGGGTAGTAGTTTATCAACGAGGAGAAATTACATTATGATATTATTCCTAAAAAAATTCAGTTTAATACCTAAACTATTAGCATTTTCACAGTTACTTATATTTTAAAAAAATAGTAACAATTAAAAACTTTAGTTATCAAACTTTTAACAATTACGTCCCGGTATTCGATTTATGGTGACGAAAATCCTACGTGGCACTAGAAACTGACTTGAATTTTAACAAAAAAAATGATTTGACATTAAACTAACGTCGTTTGATGCTAATTTATTTTTATTTTTATTTTTATTTTTGTTATATCCAAGCTTTGCTTTCAGTGTGCCACATAGAACTTTGATCATCAAAAATCGTATCACAAGATGCAATTGTTGCAAATTTTATATTTCAAATATTTAGATGCTGCTTTTTCTTAAAACGAGACGTCATTATTAAAAGGGTCTGTTTATAATTTGGGCATTAAAGTTTAATTTTCTAAAAACAAGACACCTGTGTAAATAAGAAAATTTTCCACACATTGATCATGTATTGTTGTGTATGTGTATTTAAGTATTTTAGTTTGATGAATTAAATGATTGCTAGCCTTTGAGATTTAACTTGTTGGTAAAAAATGATTGAAAATTATTATTAAATGACCAACCCCACCAAAGTTTGAATATACGACAAAGAGAGCGTAGAAAGAAGAAAAGTATACATCTCCAATTAACATGTATGTTTTTGAGCTTTTAAAATTTCTCTTTAATCTGTCCCAATTTAATTTATGCCTCTTCATCAACATCCATCCAGATGCAATGTAGACGAATTTGTCCAAACTTCTCCACTCGCTCTCTTCCTCCCACCTTCAAATATTGCAATTCTTTTAACAAACACCTAATTCTGCATTCATGTACATCAAAAAATGAAATTAAAATTCCACACTTGTATCATCTTTATTGTAATTCATACAGTTCTCACGATCACATACTCATCGGCAGCGCTGTGCAATCACACATGCGGCGGCCGGAAACTCCCGTTTCCCTTCGGCTTCTCCGCCGGCTGCCAAATACAGCTCAACTGCTCCGCCAACGGCACGATTCTCGCCGCCGGCTTCGCCGTTCAATCCGTCAACGCCGAGACCATCTTAGTCAAGCTCCCGGCCCTCTGCGGCCGCTCCGTGGAGGCGCTGCGCCGCCTCTTCACGGCTAACTTCGCCCCGACGTCCCACAACGCAATCCTACTCCACGACTGCCTGAATCCGAGCAGCGGCTGCTTGATTCCGACGACGATGGTGCAGACTCACTTCGAGCAGCTCGACTGCGACGCGAGGAACGCCACCATCAGCTGCTACTCGGAGCCGGATAATGCGACGTCGTTCATCGACTACGGGAATCTCACGAGGAGCGGATGCAGATCGCTCTTCTCGGCGATATCGATGGCGGCTTATTCAAATAGTTCCTCGGTTTCGCTCGATGTTGAGGTCGTCAGAGTGGGCTGGTGGCTCCGCGGCGATTGCCGCTGCTCCAGGAATGCTAGGTGCGTTCCTGTTTCGCCGCCGCTCCTCGGTGGCGACACGCCGGCGTATCGGTGCGAGTGCTTTAAGGGGTTCGCCGGTGATGGATTTCTCGACGGAGTTGGCTGCCGGAAAGGTACAAGTCTGACGTGGTATATATATATGCTTTTTTACTTTTTTGTTCTCTCCGTTAATTATGCTTCTTTTGGTTTCTCTTTTCTTCATATTTGACTTGACCATTCAACTGCTTTCTTTTACTTTTAAAACATGTGGCGTGATATTAGGTAGTCACTCATCATCAGATAGATGATTAATTATGCTCTAACATTTCAAATTGTAAAACATTCATAATTACTTATTTTTTTCTTGTCAAACAAAAAGATAAGACGAATTAATTTAAACGGGAAAAAAAGAGTTTGAGAAACTTAATTTGCTTGTGATCTTTCGTTTCAAGAGGCTTCTTCAATTTCATCAAAAAATAGAAAGAAAAAAAGGCTTCTTTTAATTTTCAGTACCTAGCATCTGTTTAAGTTCAATATACTCCTCTTATCAATATCCACATAATAGATAATTTGAAAAAAAAGAGAAACGAATAGAAAATTCAATCTTCTTCGAAAAACAGGAAAGTTCTACAGGTTCAGATAATTTTATTAATTAATTAATTTATTTATTTTGTAAGTTAATTCTCGGGTATTCCTATATCGATTTATAATATTTACGTATGTTTCAATAAATTAATTTCACGCACTTAATCATGATGACGTGTCATGGAATATTGACTCGTGGGCAGATACACAGGTATTAGAGGTCTACATTATAAAAATTCATTATAAAATTTGATGGTATCATTTGGTGGTTGTATAAATCTGATCCACTATATAATGTGCCAAATTTTCTTTCATCATTCTGTCGTTGAAAATTTGTTTTCTTCATCATCTTTGATTTGATACACACGTAATTTAATAAAATATTAAGTAGTTACTAGAATGAAAAGGAGAAGTCCGGAAAAATGCATTAAAATGGGCAGTTGAATTGTGATGTTAGTATGTTTCAATTTGGTGGATTTATTAGGCGATAGGATTCAATATTGAAACATACATTTTAATTTTACTACACCGGTTAATATACGTTTCTGGTGATAATATAATAAATATGTTACTAGAATACAATTTTTAATTTATAACTTATTGTTTTTACATTTTAATAACACATACGTGCTCATTTTTGTGGTATTATATTGTTATAATATCGATGACGACAATATTGATGTATAATCAGATAATATATGATCACTAGTATATGAATGCTATGACGTTGGATATATTATTAGATATTGACCACTTAATTGCGTTTCCAACCACATTATTAGACTTCGCAGCAATAAGTGCTGCAAGTAACTTGTAACTCTAAATGATCTCATCAGGAAAAATACATATACGTCTTTCCTAATTATAGGCAGGTTTGATTCGTTTAAATAAATGTGTTAATATGAAACATATACTCTCTCATTCTCAAAGCATAATTTGGGTTTTTAATTCATTCTTATTTTACAACCAATATCGCTTGTCCCAAAATCGATGTGATATGACCGTCTGAATTTTAGCTACATCGGATTATTATGAGTTCACAATAATATCAATTTTAGGGTAATTTGGTCTCGGTTGCAAAATAAAAAATCAACTGAATTAAAAGTCTTATGGACATAAGGCTTATTATGGTATGTAAATTAGAATTTGGTTAAAGTTGAGTAAATTACTCACTGTTATCCCATATATTTATGATAAACTAGGAGCTTTGCTAAACCGAGCGTCCAGGGACTTCTGTAATTTACAAATGCTTATTCCACTTTGATATTTTGTTGAATGAATTTATAGGCTTGAGTTCGAATTTCATAGGGAGAATTTTTTTATTTTTTCAATTCATCACTTTTTACAACGAATTAATTCATTATATTACTCACAAAATTCATCATGATTTAATGATTTGTAGTTCTTTATTAAAAATGGGTTTGTAGCATAACCACTCCCTATATTGAAATAGTCATATTCATATGGGTAAAGATTAAAAATAACAGTCACTTTTTTAGTTTCTAGTACTATTTTATCCTTAATTGGCGAATTAATTAACACTAAATTTACAAGTTTATAAGTTGGTGACTGCAAAATAAGGTTAGTTTCAAGGCATGCATTTCACGATCAAGAATACGTTTGAGTGTAAATTTCTATTTAAATAGGGTAATTCACGACCAAATCTATTCTTGGTCTTAAATTGCCCTATTTAAAGGGTAACTCACAATAAAGACTACAATTAAATCTATCCTTGGTCGTTAATTGTCTTATTTAAAGAGCAATTCACAATTAAATCTATATCTATTCTTGATCATGAATTAAGGGATAAAGTAATAAAAATTATACTTTCTTTTATCCTTTTTATATTAGTGACTATTATCTTAAACTAGCTATTCTATTAACTAGTTTAATCTTGATTGAGTTTATACCTCCATTAAATCGAGGTGTTTACTAATTTATCTACTTGTTCTGACAGAGCTTTATTATTTGGAATTTTCGTATAATGATACTAATTATACATATGTCTGACAACAGAATCACAAGCATGCAATCCTTCGAACTACTTGTCTGGCAAATGTGGAGGAACAACCAGAGTTGGCGTTCTAGTTGGAGGTAACTTTCAAACATGAGACATGAGATGCAAGCAAAGCAAGGATATATATAATGATGCCTCTCTGCTTCTCAGGTGTTGGAGCAGGTGCTTTGTTAATGGTGAGTTTAGGTTTGTTGTTCTGTTTCATTCGAAAGAGATCAAAAGTGAGAAGCAGAAGCAAGAAAAGCAGGAAACTGTTGGAAACGACAGGAATAAATATCCCCATATATTCCTACAAGGAAATGGAGAAGGCCGCCGACTTCTTCTCGGAGAAGAGAAGGCTCGGCAACGGCGCTTACGGCACCGTCTACTGCGGGAAACTGAGCAACGACGAGTGGGTCGCAATCAAGAGAATCCGGCACAGAGACGCCGGCGACACCCTGGAGCAAGTGATCAACGAGATCAAGCTCCTCTCCTCCGTGAGCCACCCGAACCTGGTCCGCCTCCTGGGCTGCTCCATCGAGAAGGAGCAGCAGATCCTGGTGTACGAGTTCATGCCCAACGGGACTCTCTCTCAGCACCTGCAGAGAGAGAAAGGCAGCGTGCTGCCCTGGCCGGTCCGCCTCACCATCGCCGCCGAAACAGCTCAGGCCATCTCCTATCTGCACAACGCCACGCACCCTCCCATCTACCACAGGGACATCAAATCCACCAACATCCTCCTGGACGCCCAATACCGCGCCAAGGTGGCGGATTTCGGGCTGTCGAGGCTGGGGACGATGCTGGAGTCGTCCCACGTCTCGACGGCCCCGCAGGGCACCCCGGGGTACCTGGACCCGCAGTACCACCAGCACTTCCATCTCTCCGACAAGAGCGACGTCTACAGCTTCGGGGTGGTGCTGATCGAGATCATAACGGCCTTGAGGGTGGTGGACTTCGGGCGGCCCCAGAACGAGGTGAATCTGGCGGCGCTGGCCGTGGATAGGATCGGGAAGGGGCGGCTGGATGAGATCGTGGATCCGTTTCTGGAGCCTAGTGCTGATTTGTCAGTGCACAAGGTGGCTGAGCTGGCCTTCAGGTGCCTGGCGTTCCACAGGGACATGAGGCCTTCCATGATGGAAGTTGCGATTGAGTTGGAACAGATAAGGCTCAGTAAATGGAGTGTTGCGGTTGCCGAGAAGCCTTTCAATCTGGTGGTTAAGAAGCACGACTACGACAGCAGCGGCTTCTTCGGCAGCACCAATTCCGTAGATACGGTCACCGACTCTTCCCCTGTTTCTGCGGCGGATTCATGGCAAAGTGATCAAACCTCGCCGTCTTCCAATACTCTGCTAAATCGCTCAGCGACCTGACCTAATTTTACTTGTGCTTTTTAGCTATTAGAAAGTTTGTTTTGTGAATTTTGGCAGAATGAGCAGATATGTGCAGTGATTGCTAGTCTGATATTTAACAAGTATATTTGTCTTACTAGCAGATAAATGATTTGTGATGATTGTAAATGTGTTCGCTAAAAGAGTACAACGATAATTCGATAGATAAGGTTATATTGGACAAAGAGTGCTCAAAATGATTATTATTCTAAACTGTAATCCTTTACCTAGATTATGGAATTGTAATATAAAATTATGACTAAAAACATATAAATTAAATAAACTAAAATACGGAGACAACGTGTATTCAAACAAATGAGAAAATATCACAAAACTTAGTTTAGTGATAGGAGTTAGGATTTATTTGATCTCTCTCTTTAGCACTACACATTATTTCCCTAGTTTAAGAATTGTTTTGTTTACTTTTGCTATAGCTTTTGAACTTGGCGACTACTTTGGAGGAAGTGTGGCTTGGTTCCAATTTGGTTATCTATTTCCAATTCAATTTCTTATTTATTTTATGTTTGCCATTGATTGTTTTATTATTTTTAGTTTAATTATGAGTAGCTAAACTTTTAATTCGGTGAGAATAATGAAACCCTAATTTATTAATCTGTGAGACCTAATTGGTTTTAAAATTGGTCCCTATTGATTTCGATTTATTCCTAGGGTTTAAAGATAATTATGATTTTATTTAAGTATGGCCAACTTAGGTTTAATTGGATTACAGTCAATTAGCACCTCCAATCCGTAATTGTTGGAATAGGGCTGATTAGTAATAAAACTACCGTGTTCGTAGTAGGAATAAATTGGTAGATTAATTATTACTAGCGTATCTAGGATAATTGGTCTAAACTGAGTTCCTTCTTCTTAATGCTAGCTAGGTTATATTTTAATATGGGAATAGGCAGGACTAGCGTATCCAGCCGTCTATCGACACAGTAAGTAGGAATTGGGGTATGTCAGTGCGTATCACGGTATCCTATAACTAGTTGGTTGATAGGGATAAATTAATTCTTGCGTCGATGATCAGAGCTTTGAATCAATGTGGATTTATTCGAGCCGAGTTACCTTTTATTGATTATTTCAAGAGTTATTTTATTTGATTTAATTTGCTTTCTTAGTTATAATTAATTTTTTTCCAAATTTAAGGCGTGGTGGCATCACCAAATTTATAGATTTTTGGGGAATTGAATGATTTTACCTGCTCTCTATGGGATCGACCCTGGTTATCATTATACTAATTAGTTTTGATAATTCTGACTAATTAGTTTTGATAATTTTGCAGGAATTATTTGGTGGATACGACGTCCACCAAAACTTCAGTTTCAATAGAATCGCAAAATCAAACAAATTAAGATCAATTAATCATTCTCAAACTTAATTAAACAAATAAAGTTTAAAATTACCCTATAGTGAATAAACCGTAGATTATGTGCAAAACTAATGTCTTCACACTAATCTCTCAACTAATATTGAAAAGCATGTTCCATGTTCCAGTTCAAATGTTAATTATTACTTCCCGATATCAAATTAACACAGTAAATTATTCAAAATTTTTGATAAATCAATTAAGCAAATAATAAAATCTAAAAAATGAAAAAGAAGAAATTGTCTAGATTAATTAATCAAAATATGTTCAAAATGTTATCATTTGTCTCCTCGATGATCTTAGCATAAAGGATTACTAGTCGGACATATTCATCAAAACTAGCAAACAGTAATTGATGGAAAACAAAATAATTCAATAGTAAAAATCGTAGGAAATTTCGCAGAATTTCGCGATCTCTAGACTTGAATCCATAAATTTTCTATTCTCTCTTCTCATCTTCAAAGCTCCACAAAGTAAAAATCTATCTATTATACTAAAGGAAAGTAGTTTGTCAAAATTTTCCCGCCTAAATACATTTGGATAAAATAGTCTTTTCATATTTCTCTCTAAAATTGGTGGCCAAGTCTTTTCATCTACCCAGATTTTTTCAGTTTTCACGCAAGACTGTCTTATCCCTTCTTTCTCGATTTTCTCTATCGGCTCCTCTCTCCTTCCGACTCAGTCTGCGGCTCCTCCATCTTCCGATTTAACTTTCGTTGCCTCCCATCTTTCTCTTTTTCCGATTCAATCTACATTTCCATCATCGCCGCATAAGGAAATAGCTTCATAGGTGACACATATTTCTCCTTCTCCGATGAAAACAGAAATTGCGATAGCAACTCCTCATTCGCCACCGACCTGATGGGATGAGAGGAGATGACTTCTCATTCGCCGAAGATAAAATCAGGAACACCAACCGCGATTCAGCTGACGCAAATAAAAGGTTTGAAAAAACACCGATAATGACTTCTCTTTCTCCCGCTCTTTGCTTTGTTGGTGTTAATGGGTTGTTTTTGTTTATTGTTTTGAACCGAAGAGATCCCCAATTTCTCCAACAAAAATAATAAATTATAGTGGATGATGACTTCTCTCGGTTTGCTTTTTCTGGGGTTGTTGATTTTGATATATTTCTAACAAGTTATTTTTGTTGAGCTTTTTTTGCTAGATGATAGTAGTTGGGGCCATTTCTCTTAGATGATTGTTGCTTATACTGAGGTCGAGTAGCAGGAGATTTGGATATTGAATCAGGAATGAGGGCTTTGAACTTTCTCTTTTCTTTCCCTGCAACTCACTTATATAGTTATATTCAAGAGACGCATCTCTATCTATTTCTCATATCTTTCTATATTGTCTTTATACCTATTCTTACTACAAGTCTTAATCTCTTGAATATAAGTGAGTTGCAGGGAAAGAAAAAAGATGCTACGCTCTGAATCTCTCATTTCTCTCTTTCAATTCTCATGTTGCAGTGCGAACTAATGGTCATAATGATGGGAGGTGATTTTGGGATATCCGCCTATCATGAGGAAGACAATATATTTTGCTGGAAATTTGAGACATCTTGCTTCCATCCTAACGTCAGATGTTTTATGCTTGGACATATTACAGGATAAGTGGCCATCTTCCTATGATGTTAGAACTATCTTAAACTATCTTACACTTTTGAACTATCTTATACTTTTGTCTTGCTGGAATTGGTGTTTAGTAGTTATTGATAGAAAGTGAATGTTTACTGCTAAGTTTAATTTTTAATGCCCATATTGTTTTACTTTTTTATACATTGTTAAGTTTAATTTTCTTCTTTTATCCATTCTCCCTCCCCTTTACTTTTTTATATTAGTTAAAAAAATTGTATTTGTTTGAGCAATTATTTTTTGATGGATTGTTTGTGGAATGCAAGTTTGCTTAATGATGAAAAATGGGGGTTGTGGTGATCGAAACCTTAAACAAATTCTGGCAATTGCTCTTTCCTTTGTTCCATTTTTAGTGTTTGGAACATTACACAAAGAGATTAAAATTTTTATATTTGTAAAATGTAATTGTTGCATACCACTTGTAGCTTTCTCCTATGTTTACTGTGCCTTCATTGAAATATAGGTGAAGATGGAAGCAGTAGTAGATGCCACCACTCCAGTAGTAGACGCCCATATAACTTGTGTAGCTCATGATGTAGGTTTCTTGAAAAAATGTTATTGTATCTGCAAATCCTGAAAGCCCTCTTAGATGATCATTGCTACTTTGATATTTTCATATGCTTATTTGAGTGAATTATGTGTTATATGTTGGCGCCATGAACCCTAAACCCTTGGGTTTACAAGAATTTGACAATTGTAGATCCTTGATACCGGTACTTGGAACTAAAATTCTTATTTTGGACATTTGAATTTACTGTTAGTTGAAATTAAAAAACATATTCACAGGATATATTTATACGCTTTCATATTCTGCTAGCATTTAAGGAGCTGTATATGAGGCAAAGAGGCTAATGTAACTTGCAGCTACCAGGTTGAGCTGGTGAGGTGAAATCAATTCTAAACTTGATCTATCACCTTGAAATACTTTTGTATCTGATTGGATGCAGACTTTTAGTTATATTCAGTAACATTTTTTGTTAATTTGATTCAGAGCCATGTGACGTTACATGCAGCCATCTTTCTAGCCTCATGGCATTCATTTGATGGTCAATCACCAATAAAGGATTATGGTCGATAAATTTAAGGGACAACACCTTCATTCCTTATGTCATTGTATGGGAAAGTTAACATTTATGGTTGTTTAGTGTATTTGTGATCATGATTCAAATCTTTGCTTGTGTATTCATATTGTTGTGTAGGTTCATTACTAAACATGTCTTTTTTTGAAGCTGTTGCAACAGTTTTTGATGCTGGAAGGTATTGAAAACTAGGGTTGAGAACATTGATCTTATTATGACAGAAGTTGAATTGCCATCAAGTGGATATGCTCAGTGCTCTTCTCACTTTAATTATCGAGTTCAAATTATTTTATTTACTTGAGATTATTTTGTAAGATAAAAAAAAAACGTATATCAAAATTGAGCCATTATATTGTAATTTATTGGGGAAAATTAGAATGAAATTAATCTCTCTCTTTTTTTCTTTTTTGTTCTCTCTTTCTTATTGTATCTAACTAAATTATTCTGGTATTATATATTCAAGTAAATTTTAGCTGGGAAGACACTATAAAGAAAGTGATATTAGAAAATAGTTTACCTATATTATGTGCAAATTAAATTATGGCCAAAGATGGCTTATTTTGGGTGAGCAATATGCTTCATTAGTTGAATGATTATTATTGTGGCAAAATGATACGCGACCGTTTTGTTCCCATGCTTAGTTTTTGACATTTTTGTCCACTTTTAAGATGGAAATATGTCAATATATTGTTAGTTGATTTTAACATAAAAATTAATTAATTATACAAAAACTTGAATTCTTTCCAGATATTTTATTCTTCCTTATTTTTCTTATCAAAACTAACTGTTTATAAATTCTAATATCTTAGTATATATATATATATAGGGGTGGGCTACCGTGAGAGCACATCTTAAAATAAGAAATAAGTGCAATTTTTAATGTATGAATTTTATGTAGAACATGTATGAATTAGCTGTATAAAGGTATGAATTGTGAAAAATAAATTTTTGCTACCTTTGGGATTCGAACTCAGGACCATAAATCCATCCAACAGGATTACGAATCAACCGTAGATCTTGATGATCTGAGGGCTGAAAATGATTCTTATTTTATATCTTAAGAAATGCTCTTATTTTAGACATTCCCTATATATATATATATATATATATATATATAAATTGTTTTATATTATTATAAGTGTACTCTCTAAACAAAAATAAAAAATTATGGGCATGGTATTACGTAAAACGTCGTTATCTTACCAATCTGGCAATACTTTTAATGTTTAAAAAAATGAGTTAGTTTTGTTTATATTAGAAACTAACACATTATAATTTTTTTATTTTTTTTATAAATTAAATACATTAAATTAAGTATTAAATTTAAAGACTGTGTGATGGTGAATTCAAATCCATGATCTTTGATTTAGGCATTAATCACTTTATGGCTTGGTCAACTCACGCATACTTTATGAATGATTCATTGATTTGTAATGAGTTATATTACTACTACTTTATGAATGATTCGTTGATTCGCAATGAGTTATATCTATAAGTAATAAATATGTAAATTGTAGGACATCAAATTATTGATTCAGTAAATAGGTAAAATTTATGATATAAATGTTACAAAAATATTTTGTTGTAATTTTAAATCAACTAAAATTAGAAGCTTCTTGATTTGTAGTAAATTGTAGGACATCAAATAATTGATCCATACTTTTATTATTACAGGAAACTTACAATATATTCAAATGTTTTAAATTAATTTACCAATCTCTATACTTCAAAGTTGTAAAATTGTAAAACTAAAACAAAAAAAAGAGTTGACCGTGCGAAGCACGGGGGCAACACTAGTCATAACATAAAAGCTAGGTGTTTTTCTTGAAACGCTCAAGGGTATTTTATAGACTAGAATGAGAAATAGTAAATTTTTCTAAGTTAAATTCGAATTTAGGCCTAAAATCCTCAAATCTCGTCTTTTCACATGGCCTCGACACCATAGACATGCGACCGCGTACCTGAAATACGCTCAAATTAACGCCAAACGCAGCCACATGTTATGTCAAACTATAGGTTTGATTGTGACCGCATGCTTGAAAAGCGCAAGAATGGTGTTGCACGCGGCCGGGTGTTTTGGCCATGTGCAATTATTTAATTTGCACAACATTTTTGTTTCAGTCCATTCTCTCTTGTTTGTGATCTTATTTTTAATTTGTTTTCCATACGAATTCGTATCGAGATAAACTTAAATCCTATTAAGCTCAACATTTTTGATTTGTATCTAATAGTTTTGCATATTCATTCATACAATAAGAAAGTAATAAGTTTTAGACAACAACCAAATTAAAATAAAATTAATCATTAAATACATAATTTCCTACAAAATTAATTTCATATTGATTTTTTTTTAGGGTCAACTACATATTGATTTTAGAAACATAGAAATACGCGCGTTTATCAAAATATATCACGTTGGATTGTCAATAAACATTCAAACTTACACCTTTTTGTCTTTTGAAAAGATAATTTAAAGACTTTATTTCCTTTTATTTATGAGAAAATAATTGTCACATTGTTTCGCAATTGTGAATGCCAAAAGTTCAATTACTCTATATTGAAAACATTAATATAATGGATCAACGATCACGGAACGCATTGTTGCATTTAATTTCGTGTTTTATGAATGCATATAGTTGACATAATTAATATGCCAACTATTTTGGGCTCCTGGCCAACCGGGCCCCTCATGTCTAACCAGATCCACCAAAATTTTCGGGCCCAAATTACTAGTTTTTAGGAGGTGATTGGTATGGTGGAATGGAGGTGGGAATGGAATGGTGATTCCTACCTCCATTCCATTCCTATGCTTGGTATAGTTTTATTTTAGGAATCACCATTCTTAAGGGAATCACCATTCCTTTACATATAGGAATCATCATTCCTTCCCTCCAACATGGTATTACCCATTCCATTCCATTTCTAATTCCACCTAAATTTAGGTTTTGACAAAATTACTCTTATATATTTTGCACCCTCATCCCCAACCCCCCCCACCCCCCCCCTGCCCCCCCAAAATTTTTTATTTTTATTTTTTTTAATTTTTCTCGCCACCCCACCCCCTCACCCCCCCCCCCAAAAAAAATATTTTTTTTTAATTTTTCTCGCCACCCCACCCCCCCACCCCCCCAAAAAAATATATTTTTTTTAATTTTTCTCGCCACCCCATCCCCCACCCCCCCAAAAAAATATACTCCCTCCGTCCACGAAAAACATGCCACTTTGCTTTCGGCACGGGTTTTAAGAAAATGTGAGTAAAGTTGGTAGTGGAGTAAGGGTCCCACTTTAAATGTGAGTGGAGTTGTGTGGACCCTACTACTAAAAATGGAAGTGGCATATTTTTTGTGGACGGACGAAAAAGGAAATTGTGGCATATTTTTGGTGGACGGAGGGAGTATTTTTTTAATTTTTCTCGCCACCACCACACCCCACCCACCCCTCCCTCCCCTCCAATTTTTTTTTCTCCCCACCCCATCTGCCACCCACCCACCCCCCCCCAACATTTCATTTTTTTTTTCTCGCCACCCCTCCCAACCCACCCAAAAAAAAATTAACCTTTTTTTTTAGTTTTTCTCGCCATCCCCCACCCCCAATTTTTTTATTTTTTTAAAAAATTTTCTCGCCCCCTCCCCCCCACCCTTACCCCCAATTTCTTTCTTTTTTTTTTTACTCGCCACCCCCACCCCACCCCACCCCACCCATCCTTCATGATGCCGAAATGCGACAAAGATACATGCCCCATTGGTATTGCAACTCAAGAAGATCCAATTCTTAGGGAAAAGTTTGCTGGTGAACCTGAACATGCAATAAAAAAGGGGTAAATTTGGTATAAAATCATAATAAATTTCTAAATTTTAGTTTTTCCCACAATCTTTCATTATTGTTTCAAAATTCATGACAAATCATTTTTTTTTGGAATTTCCCACGATGACATATTTCGATCAAAAATTTAAATGACGTGGCAATACAATGTAATTACATGAAAATTATGTGACATGACAATCGAATTTCCCCCTGCGTTTTAACGGTGATTGATCCCATTAGAGCAGCGCTTGGGCCGGCCTTTAAAACGTGGAGGCATTTTGCTTTAGTTTTGAAACGTTGAGGTAGTAAACAACGTCAACCCTGACATTAGGGTGTTAAAGGTGACAGGGGTGTCAACGTTGAGGGGGAAAGTGGTACTTAACCCTTAAATATGCCACATCATTCAAGTTCGGCGCCACGTCATTTAAAAAATTCGCCGAAAAATCACACTATGGAAAATTTCAAAAAAAGTGATTTATTATGTATTTTGAAACAAGAATGAAAGTTTGTGGGAAAAACCAAAATTTGAAAATTTATTAATGTTTTAAACCAAATTTACCCTAAAAAAATTGGGAGGTAAGGGGGAGGGAGAGGCGGGTTAGTGGGAGGTGGGTGGGAGTGGCGAGATTTTTTTTTAGAAAATAAAAAAATAAATTGAGGGGAGGTGTGGTGGTGAGTAAAATAAACAAAAATTTGGGGGAGAGGGGGGTTGGGGGTGACGAGAAAAATTAAAAAAAAAGATAGGGGGTTGGGGGGGGGGTGGGGTTGTGGGTGGCAAGAAAAATTTAAATTATTTTTCGGGTGCATGTTTCTGTGTAGTAGTAATATGCATGGAAAATAAGTCAGCTTTTTTTAAAAAAATTTAATTTGATTAATATTCAATTTTTTTTTCTTTTCGATTTTACCCCAGTGCATATTTTGATTTATCCCTATAAATATAACACAAAATTGAGGTGGAAGAGAGATGCAAAATAATGCCAATTTGATAAATTATGATGTAAATGTTAATTTAGCAAAACAAAATAATTTCATTCCATTCCTAAAATTTATTTTTAGATACCAATCATAGGAATTGAATCAAACAAGGAATTACAATTCCATTCCTTTTGTATTCCTTATGCATACCAAGCAAAGGAATCACCAAGGTTTGTCATTCCTTTCCTCCCTTCATTCCATTCCTACCTCCATTCCATTCCACCCTCATTCCATTTCATCATACCAATCACCTCCTTAGGGTGTTACACGACCCAACTTTGATTTTTTTTTTTTTTTTTTTTTTTTTTTTTTTTGCAAAATCTAAGCTTGAATTTGTTCCACATATATATTCAATATTCCGCTACGGGTGATTCTATTCGTAGCGCCCATTTTACTCTTTATAGCCCCTTATCTAAAATAATAATTAAAATTTTATCAATTTACCATATACTTGATAGCCCCAAATTAAATTAATTTATCATCCCCTTCCACTTTGATCTCTGTTTCAGAGAAATTTTCTGTCCGGCACCCTTGCTGGAGCCCATCGGACAGCTTCAGAATGGCGGCAAGACGACGGCGCCGCGGGCGGAAACCTTTCTCCGGTGAGAGTCGGGGGTGCAAAGTTGGCCTCGAAGTTGAACAAACAACAAATAATGCACACAACAATGTAGAGCTCATTCTGAAAACTCTGACGTTGAGGAGGAAATCAAGAATGGAGAGCTCTCTGGAAGAAAGGAAAGGAAACATGAAGTTGAGGAATGGTTGGGAAAAGTCAGATCCATTGAAAAACAAGTTGTTGAGTTGGGGAGTCAAGTAAAATTAGGTTGATTGATGGAGTATCACCGGAAAAATTAAATGGTTGGCCAAACATTTAATGAAAATCTGGAAACAATTTTAAAACTTTTGGAGACTATACAAGTGCCGAATATTGGTGTTTATGGTATGGGGGTGTGGGCAAAACGGAATTGGCAGATCGACTCCAGCAACAATCTTAGGGAGGTGTAATTTGGGTTACATTACAATCTTTCTCAAGAATTTACTGTTATGAGTTGACGAGATAAAATTGCTGCACAAATCGAAAAATTTGGTAAATTAATTTAATTTGGAGGCTATAAAATATATAGGGTAAATTAGTAAAATTCTAATTATTTTTAATTATTATTAAAATGGGAGCTATAAAGAGAAAAATGGAGGCTATGAATAGAATCACCCTTCCGCTACTTATTTCAAAGCAAGCCAAAAGTTACTTTAAAAGCTCGATAACACAAGGCTGTGAGCCGGTTTGCGTCGACCTTTAAGCTCGGCTAGATAAATTTCTCCAGTTTGATTGGAGGTTCGAGTCGACCTGTTCTGCAAACTAAGAGGGTGTTTGGCTGAGCTTATAAGCTCCTCAAAACAGCTTATAAGCTCCTTCAAAATGTTTGACAACATAACTCTTCAACAGCTTATAAGCTCTCCAAAAAATAAGTTTCTCTACCCCAACTTATTTTTTTATAATCTCATATGCAACAATCTTTTTACAAATATTTTTCAACTATAATTTATTATTTTCATCATATATCATTTAAGTTCATTTTTCTTCGATTTTCTCTCTCTAGCAAAAAAATTCTCTCTCTAGCTAGCTTATAAGCTCAATTATCCAAACACTTTGACAACCTATAAGCTCTTAAAATGACATTTTATAAACTCTTGAAACATCTTATAAGCTCTTTAAAATAAGCTTAGCCAGACGTCCTCTTAAATCTTTAAATCAAAATATGATTAGATTGCAAGTAACTTGACTTACTTACAATCCTATTAAATCTTATCGAGTTTTAGCTACTCACCTAAACTACTCATTTTATTTTGGGCGGCAAACTTCTAATGGTGTTGTGGACTGGAGATTTAAAATTATGGATAAACTACGAGGTGTTTACTGTAAAAGATATAGAATGGATAGATAAAAATAATTTAAGTTAATTTATTATTTATTTTGATAAATTGATTAATTTTAAATTTATTTGACCATTTTATTCTTTAAATACTCAATTATATATTTTATCAATCTATAGTAGCACTTTAGGGTGTGTTATTTTTTCATTGATAAATTTCAATGAAAAATGAGTTTTTTTTTCCCCCTCATTTTCTACAAAAGAGAATTTCACTATTTCTCATTCATTATATTCACTCCAAGAAATGATAATATCATCCCTTCATTTTTGGTGTGATATTATTTTCCATCTTTGAAGTGGAAATGAGAAATGTGAATGGTGAAATTATCTTTTGTAGAAAATGAGGGAAAAGAAAGAGAGGACTTACAGGGAGAATTATCGCTCATTTATTGATGATAAATTTATCAACAAAAGATAACACAACCTTAAAGTAAATGCCCTCTTAAGTGCGTTTTATTTGATTACAAATTTATCATGAGAAATTAAGAGATAAGAAAAGATGGAAAATTTTATCATCGCCATCTTTTTTATCCCATATTCTTTGAGATGGAAAATACATAGTTTATCATATCAATACCCTAAAGAAAATATTATCACATCAATCCCCCATGATAAATTGATAATACTATCATCAATTGAGTGAATACGAGAGAAAAAGGGCTGGCCAAATTTTTTCCATACTACCTGAGAAAAACTACCCTTCGTACAGAACATGTGAAAATGGTGGAAAAAATGTGAAAATATATGTTTTCCACCATTTTCCATAAAAGAGAACGCACCCTAAAAAGAAAATCAACTTTTTATTTCTATCAAAATTTTCATATATATTACTAATATAATATTTATTATATTTAGATTTTTAATCAATAATTTGGTCTATTTGACTCAAATAAATTAATAAATTCTATAAATTAATAATTTCTATGGGATATTTATCTGTTTCGTTATTCTAAAAAGACTTTCAAATATATATCAAATACATTTTAGATAAGCTATTGTAATTAATTAATATATTTTATCGCAGTTTAATTCTAATGAATTAGTATATATTTACTACTAATTAAATATATACTTAATATATAATTTACACAAGCACCCTTTAAATTGTGTAATATTTATATAATAGGCAATCTATATTTTGTGTGAAAGACACTTTTTATTTTAGTATAGATAAGTGTTTTATTATTGAATATACATGTTAGAATTAGTTTCATATAAAATATACAAATCTGAAAAATGTAGAAAAATGAAATTATATTCTCAAAAAAGAAATTATGCTCTGTGACACATTACTTATCAGCATTTTTATTATAAGCAAGTTATACCTAATTACAATGATAATCTCACCAACCATGACAATTAAATAATAGTGCTAGTTAGCTTACACAAAGTCCTGTTGAGCAATTACTATCTATTATTATCCATATAACTAATTTAATGTTGAGAACAACAAAACTAGCTTCTAGCTGAACACACTAGATGTAAAACATTTGAATTGATTAGGTTGACAATCAATCAATAAGGGAAACCAATATGTCAAAAAGGTTGTATAAATATTTTTACTTCTAGAAGGAATATGCGGCCATATGGTCAAGAACTTGAAGTGAAAATGAAAGTAAGCGTGAATAATTAATTAAATTTTTATGCAGCAAGACACGACTTATTGTCTTTTGGAAGCTTCTAATGTGGAGAATTATGGCACATGTTATTTTACTTATAATGAAGACTAAGATTGGCCTTGAAAAGTACAACTACAGGCAAAACTTCGGCGGCTATATATATTATAGTCTGTTATGAATTAATTAATTTTAATCAATGTCAGCATATCTGTCGACTAAAATTCATAAAATATAATTAAATGGTTTTTAATTTCTTGATCGGATCAAGATTGAATAGTGAATTTGCGTGTGTGTGCTACCTGTCATTAAAGGTTGTTAATTTTAGCCCAAACATAGCTTTATATGTTCTTGATTGCCTGACCTGATAGGCGGCGGCCGAAGACGACCCAACGCGACGTTGGATATAATTTTATGCAACAAAATATTGTCTCATCTATGTTTGAAAAAAAAAATATTGTCCCATCTAGAATTTTTATTACTACGCAAGCAAGCAATACATATTTATCTCTGTAGTTTCTAAATTATACTGTTTGTATATGAATAGAGTTTTACGAGTTCTCCTTGTAAAACATCGGAACCCAAGTGATACAATAATGACGCCAAATGTTTAGGGGATTAATATTAAGCAGGCATTGTAATTTTATGTCGTACTTCATATAAATTCTTTAAATTTATAATTAGTTCTTTAAAATAAGCTTAGCTAGCAAACACCCTCTAATGATTTGCAAATTTCTTGCTATTAGGGGGTGAGCAGCGGGTCGGACTCGGACTGACCCGTCAGATTTGATGGATCGAATTTTTTGAAATGTTGGACCGACCCTGACCGAATTCTAGGTGTGGATCGACCCGGGGCCGGACCGAACTGAACAACGGGTCCGGTTCGGTATGGGTCCGGTTCGGTCCAGGTCCGACCCGCCGACAATGTAATTTTTTTTCTCTGTTTTGCACTTAATTTTATTAATATTATTATAAATATTAAATATATAAATTTAATACATTACCGGTAGGGATGAGATTCTAGAGAATAATAGGGATTAAGGTATTAAAATTTATTAATATTATTATAAATATTAAATATATAAATTAAATAATTATATTTTATAAATGTATGGGTCGGTCCGGGTTTGATGGGTTCGAGCGGGCGGTCCAGACCCGGACCGATCCAAAATATTTCCGGTCCTATAAATTGGACCCGGACTGGACCACCTAGATATACTTAGCCGGTTCGATTCAGACCGAACCCATCGGTCCGAATAGATTCGACTGGTTCAATTTCGATTTGCTCACCCCTACTTACTATATATGCAGTCCCTCCAAATAATTTGCAAACTTCTTACTATATATGCAGTCATGCGTATATATGATACATTTTGCAATATATATTTAACATTGATGATGTGTTGAATACCCCTTCTAAAAGATAAAATCTAAAAGATACTTATTTTTTATAAAATATATAAATTATACTTATTTAAGAGTTTTTTTTTTAATTTGCACTGATTCTCAATTGGTGGACTCGATCGGTATGATTGAGTATGTTGATAAGAATGTTCGATTGCTCAACTCGCAATGATCGAACATGTTGAGCATTAATGTATTTACCCCTAATGTTTGGCTTGAAAAGGTCGAGCATGTCGAGTACATAAATACGCTAATGCTCGATACACTCAACTCGCAATACTCGAGCATGTAAAGCGCTAGTGCATTTACCATTAATGCTCGACATTCTCAATTTATTTTGGTTGAGCATGTCGAACAAAGTTCGTAATTTCAACAAAATTTGCGAATTTAAGTAAATTGTTAGTTTTTATAGGATATAATATATATATATATATATATATATATATATATATATATATATAGTAATCCCTCCGTCCCACGAAACTTGAGCAGTATTTCTTTTTGAGTTGTTCTGCGAAGCTTGAGCATTTTTCTTATATGAAAAAAGTTTTTCTCTTTATTCACATTTTCACTTATCACATTTAACATACAAAATACTAATTCTTTAAAATTCGTGTAAAAAAGAAATTGCTCAAATTTCACGGGACAGAATGAGTATTTTTTATTTTTATTTTTAAAAATAAGTAAAAGCGACCATTAACTCTTCATTCTATATAATGTACTGCAAAATTGAATCTACGGACACGTGTTTAAATAAGTTGTGCTGAAAAATAAATAGATTGATTAATTTACAATCTAAAAGAGATTTTTCACAAGAAACACGTTCACGCTATTTCAAATGTTCATTTAAGATGTGATTTTAAAGAGTTAATGGGCTCAATCAGGCCTTATTGTATAAAAAAAGGAAAAAGTGTTCACCTAAATAAAAATATGAAAAAAATTAGCCTTTTTTAATATAAATATATAATTATATCTTTAATACAGTTACACACTTTTTTGCAAAAATGTGTAACGTAAAGTGTGTAATTGCGAAAAAGTGTGAAAGTGTAAAAATACACTGTTACAAACTTTTTTAAAAATCGTATAATAATCGCGAAAATCTTGTAATAGTGTATTTTATACTATTATACACTTTTTCACAAAAGTGTGTAATAACGTAAAAGTGTGTGATTGCAAAAAAAGTGTGTAACAGTGTAAAATACGCTATTACACACTTTTTAGAAGCGAAAAAGTGTGTAATAGTATATTTTACATTGTTACACACTAAAAATATATTTTAGTCGGAAATGTTATTATTTCCATATTTTTATTTGTATGACTGAAATTTTCTATGACTAAAAGGTTTTGGCTACGTTAGAGTGTTGCCTCGATTTTCAATCCCTAAACTTTCATTATGTTATTCTTGGGATTGAGATTGAAGCATTGTATCATATTTGATATTCCAATTTGTGTTTTAATTTTCAATTTTGTTTATTTTTTATATATTTTTTATTTAATGTTAATTTTATATGCTTTAATTTAATTTTATGATTATTAATTAGAGTTTATTCCATTTAATTAAGATATATAATTATTTTGTATCATTTAATTTTAATTTTATTAGCTAATACTTCCTTCGTCCCGTGAAATTAATCACTTATTTCATTTTGGAATGTCCCAAAAAGATAGTTCATTTTTTTTACTTAATACTATTATATAAAAATATTATTTTACTAAACTAATCTTATTTAATGTTTCACTTAGATGTGAAAATAATAAATAAGGACATAAAAAATAAAAATATAAAAATTAGAAATTTTTAGATAAAGATTAAATGTATTTTTTAATATGTGTAAAAACTAAAAAGTGAAAGGGGACTAAATTGGAAGGATGAAAGGAGTAATAGGTTGATAAATTGAAACTCAAACTGTCTAAGCTAAACCTTGTTACAAATCCATTCCACCCCAAATTCGATCTTCACATCAACACTATTAGGGCGTTTACGGTTCCAAACAGAAACTACGAATTTAATATGTGCATTAATATAAATAAATAAATAAATTGCAGCTATGCAATGTGAAATTATATCTCTCCTGCAGCGATTTACAAAATCTAATGTAAATAAAAATATATGAATTAATATACAAATTAATTGGACATAGATTCTCCATGTGAAAACAAGATCTTATATGAACAAGTTGCGTAAATCTCGTTTAACATGAGAAATTGAAGTTCCGGTTTAAAGGGATTGATGATCTCTGTGTGTGTGGGTCAAACACCTTGTAACATAAGAATTGAGGAGGAAGAGAAGCACGAAGCTGTTGAGCACGGTGTTGAAGAGCCAAGCGCCCATGCCGTTGCAGCCGCCTTTCCAGAAATGGAGCACCAACACCCCCATATGCCACGCCGAGTTCGTCACCACCAAAGCAATCTGACAGAGCATCACAAACGGGAAATCGCTCCGCCCCAGCCCCATCTCGACGCCGAATCTGTAGCCGTACACCAGCGCGAACACCATGCTCATGGACAGAATCGCCAGCACTTGGAACGACTGCGAGAACTCGAGCCAGAGAAACGACATACAGATGAGAGCGGCGTGGTTGATGAGCTGGAAGAGCGGGAAGTTCCCCGGGCGGCGGAGGAGGACGAAGAGCGTGCGGAGGATGTGGAGGAAGCGGGAGAGGTAGAAAACGTAGGACCAGAAGAAGACGCGGCCGGAGGGGCGGGTGCCCAGGGGGAAGCAGAGGAGCCACTGGAACGGGGTCTTGTTCCGCTGCCAGAACCACCGCGTGTCGCGGATCTCCGCCACCGAGGAGCTCAGCATGCCGGCGAAGATCGTCGCCGAGAGGAGGGACATGGCCAGGCTGTGGAGGGCCGGCACGGGCCCCAGCGCCACCGGCTTCACCCGCCCCACCACGCGGAGGAGGATGTGGACGGCGCTCGAGATGCCAATGTAGGCCGCGATGGAGGTCATCAGGAACCACCACGTCGCCGCCCATGACTCCGTCGGACTCCACCGGAAGTGGACGATGGATGGGTGCTCCGCTACCCAGAAGTTCAGCTGTTGGATCAATTGTCGACTCATTTTCTTGACCGTAGTTTGAATTGTGTTTAATTATGACTCCTCAGTATATATATATATTTGAAAGCGAAGGTTTTAATATATAAGGATTTTGATGAGTTAGATTAATGTGGAATTGCTATGTCACTAATGATGAAATTAGTGGGCGTTTATGAAAGTAGTAGTTAGAGTTTATCCAATCAACAGGTTACTTATGTTTTGGCCTTCTTAAGAATTTCTGTACATTTTCTTTTCTAATTTTTTCATGATTTTTGTGGAAAAGTTTCGAGAACTAAGCATATTCAAGCTCAAACGTTTTGACTTTGAGAATTCACATGAGCTTTTCAAAGTATGCGATATGGAACGGTATAGAAAAAGTTTTGTGTGCTATATTCTTCTTGGAACATGTATACTTGAGTAGAGATCCAATCTTTAGAGCTACATTCCTTCTTTTGGATATTATGGTATTTCAACTTAAAAAGCGGCGTCCATATATTTTTATGGATTCTAGCCAAAATTGTATAATAAAGAAAAATTATTTATATGAATAAAATTATGAAAATAGCAATCATTGTGATCAAAATACCCTTATATCATGTAATAATATAAAATACATTATTACATACTTTTTTCGATTTAGTCGCGAAAAATGTGTAAATGTATTTTTACATTGTTAGACTCTTCGCAGTTACACACTTTTACAAAAATAGTGTGCAACAATGTAAAATACATTATTACACAATTTTTGCAGCTATATTTTTGCAAAATGTGTAACAATCGCGAAATTTTAAATTATTTTTAATAAATAATATTATGAAAGGTATATTGATATATTCCAAAAAAGCTACTAGTATTTCAAGTTTTTAAATAAAAAGTTACTCTTACTTATGATCTATCTTTTATCTTCACTTTTCCTGTTTTATATACTAATTAAAATGGATAAAAAACAAATCAACAAAATCTAGGATGAAACATGACCTTATAATCTGAAATTCAAATACAAAATCAAATTTCACAACAAATTATTCCTCTTTAAACCTAGAAAGCTCCTTCTTTATTTTTTAATCTCTTCCAATTGTACTTAATCCCGAGTTTGAAAGCTGTGTTGAGGTCTTTCATAGTGGTTAATGTAATTTTAATTATTAATATTGTTTAAGAATATATTTTTTAAATTGTAGTTAATGGATTCAAAGTTTTATATCATTGTTCTACATCGCTCGTCCTGAAAAATTTGCTCAATATGGTCAACTTGGTCGAGCTTGTAAAGCAAATTAAGAAAAGATGGTAAATGCATTAATGCTCGACATGCTCAACCACTTCAAGTTAAGTATGTTGACGAGCCCGTTTTTCGTACTCTTTTAAGTGCATTTTTAGGTCTATATCGAGTCGTTTTTGTGTGTGTGTTTGTGTTTGGGAGCAGAGACGGATCTATGCATACCAGTGTGGGGGCACGTGCTCCCACAATTTTTTTTTATAGCAAATATATATATAATTCATATTAAAATACATAATAGATAAACAACTTTTTAAACTCTTAATCCTTAATATATTACACGCTAGGTAGTATTCCCTTCGTTCACATAAGAGTTCCACTTATACTTATTTTTATTTGTCTACGAAAAAATAAGTTTCACTTTTTAAATTATTACATCTTATTTACTTATAAATTGTACTTTTATTTCAATTTATAACCAATAATTATATTTATTTCACTTTTTGTATTAACACTATTATTAAAAAAAAATTGTACATTTATTTTACATTTCTACTTACAATAACTTTAACAATTTAATTAAAATCGTGTTCAGCACACAATGATTTTTTTTTCGTGGACAAATGGAGTAATTTTATTTAACGTATTTTATACTTCTCCTGTCCTAATTCAATAGACCATAAGGTTCGGGCACAAATTTAAGAAATGAATAGTTTATAATAAAACATGTGAGAGAGTAAATTTTTTTAGGACAGAGGAAATATTTATAATTATTTTGTGCCCCCGTATTAAAAAAGTTCTGGATCCGTCCCTGTTTGGGAGGGCACATTGTAGGGCACAGAGGTGTGCGTGCACGTACAGGGCAAAACAAGCTCCATTCCGCAAGAAAGGCAAGTACTCGAAGCATACAAGAAAAAAGCATGTTCTATGCCCAAATCGAGTACTGTGCGGGATCAGGTCATATTCAGGGTGCCTAGAAGTCATGGACGAGACCAAAGAACGAGGGAACAAGGGCAAATTAATGAGAGGAGGTCAAGAGAGATGCAGCAGCAGGCGTACGAGGGCAGAGCACGGCACCATCTGACACAGCTCCGGATAAAGAAGGAGATGCACATACCTTTCATGGGAGATTCTTGCCAAATGCAAGGGAGATCCGCAGATACTAGGGTTTGACGCAGAAGAAAAGTATTTTCCGCCTAAATTTTGTGAAAGAAATTTTGTTTATAGGTTTAATTGTAGTACTTAATAAACTTTGAGGTGTTAGTTGCTATCAACGTTAGATTAGAGGCTTAGTGTAATTGGGGCGGTAACATTAGGGGTGTTTTTGCATATTAACCCATTAATTAATAAATATGCTATTTTAATTTTAAATATTAATCACCCTGTCACTTAGAATGCACGCGCATTCAACAAGTATTTTAATTAAGTGGTCAATATATCAATAGTTTATTATATACTCGTTCTTCAAGCTAAATTGGACACGTACGAGAAAGAGATAAAAAATCTCAATGAGCCCAAGCCCGAGCCCGAGCCCGAGCCCAAGTGTAGGACTTCCTCTTTAATATGGCGGCCCACTTAAATAGTACAAACTGCTTGTTCCACAAAACATAGCCATGAATCCTTTTCAAAATATTTTCGAAAAACCCAAAGCTTGTAATTTGTAATTCCTATTATCATGTTTCTAGACTTGATTCTCAAAATGGTGGCTCTATTATCTTGTGTTGTAGTTATCTTTACATTAATGATATTCTTAATGGAAATAATATTTCTTTAGTTAGTAACATTTTTAATTATTGCTCCCTCCGTCCCATTAAAAGTGTCGTGTATCCCATTTTGAATTGTCCCATTATAAGTAACTATTTTTATAAATGAAATAATTTACCTCCTAGAAAAAGTGTAGGTCCTATTACTTTTAATCAATTTACATCTTTTTAATTTTAGTGTCGAAAAGTTTTGATTCAATTATAGTGGGTAGGGCTGGTAAACCGGTCGGTTCGGTTATAACCGAACCGGTTTACCGGTTAACCGGAACCGATTAAGAGGAATTCCTCTAACCGAAAACCGAACCGGTTTTTCGACCGGTTAACCGATTAATGGTGCTTAAAAATCCATTTCCAAAGCTTGGTGCTTCTGCTCCCTTGCTTGATTCCCCTTTCGTTCATGGTAAGCGTGCAAGAATTCCCAGTTGTTCTCAAACCGGCAAGAATCTCAAAGTTCTCATTTCTAGCATCAGAAGCTCTGCTGCTCCTTCCTGCAGAGAAGAGTTGTTGCTTCAGTTCAATAAACCCCGTCTCACTCAAATCTCTCTCCTCAATCGGAAACATGCAGAATCTATCCAAATCCATTTGATTCGGTTTCACACCAAATCCATCTTCGTCATCATTCCTCCTCCTCTTCACGAACATACCCTTAATCCTCGAAAACCCACCGCTGTTCTTCACCCAAGGGATGAGCGCCGCTGCTGGATGAGATTCCCTCTGCCTGGCGGAGGGAGCGACGCCTGCAGATTGAGCGACGCTGGCGGAGGGAGAAATCGAAGGGAGTCGCGCTGCACTGCTGCTGCTGCCTGCTGGCGGAGAAAGAGAGGGAGACGCCGGTGCCGGTGGGAGAGGCAGCGGCGCCGGTGGGAGGCGGGGAGAGAAGGCCGAAACGTGGAGGGCCGGAGGGGTGGAGAAACGCCGGTGCGGCGGTGCCTGGAAAGTGGAATGGAACAGGAAAGTGGAATGGATGGAATGGAACGGCAGCGGCTGAAACTTGAAAGCCCTAATGTGGCCGATTTTTCAAGTTTAATAAATTAATTAAATTAAACAAAAACCGGTTAATCGGTTTAACCGGTTAACCGACCGGTTAAACCGATTAACCGGTTAACAGTGAGAGAACTAACCGATAACCGAACCGAACCGGGAAAAATCGGTTTTCGGTTAACCGAAAACCGATTTTTCCGGTTCGGTTACGGTTTTAACCGAAAAACCGGCACCGATTTACCAGCCCTAATAGTGGGACGGAGAGAGTATTAAATGATAAATTCCTCATGTTCCAATGATTAAAATTTGATAAAATCTCACATGGAGTCTGGATTTCCATAATCATTCCACAAATTCATTCACATATCAATTGAATTTGAACGTGAAGAAGTGACGCGGTAGGACCCTTATATACAAAGTGTTTTGAATGAATTTAGGGTCTCTTGTGAACTTAAATTTTGGATTTAAATTTTATATCTGTAAATATAAAAACATATGTTTTTTTGTTCCTTTTTACAAATTGTAGAGTTGTAACTCAGAAAATAATTGAAAAAAAAAATCTAATAAATTTTGTGTCGAAATACATGTATTTGTTAGGGCTCTTGTACAATTTGTAGAGTTGTGACGAGGAAAAATAAAAAATAAAATCTTATATTTATAAAGGATTTACTTTTCATGATTGATAAGATTCATAATTGAGTATTCTTATTTTCGTCACTAAAATTTCTCCAATTTCATTATTTCAATTGGATATGAATCATGCAAAATGAGCTCAAATGATACATCTTGTCAAAGGTTCCAATCCACTTAGTATATAGTGGATAAACCTAAATTTCTTTAATTTATCTAAGTTAATTCTTAAAACTAAACGCTACTTAATTAAATATAAACCAAGTATTCCCGGACCTCGTGTACAATTGGTAGAGATTTAATGAAGGATAACAAGGTAAAGAGAATAAATAAATTTAATAAGATTTACATGAATTTAATTAATATCTAATCATATATATGTGTATATATTCTACCATTTGTAAAGTTGCATATCTAGATATACAGAAACTAAAACTATAAAAATATGTATTTGTTGGTCTTGTAAGAAATAAATATGTTTTGGGGCCCTTGCTGAATTGTAAAGAGAGAGGAAAATAAAAATTAAACATGTCTTTTGGGGGCTCATGGTTGGCTCAAGGATTAGAACCGACTATAGTAATAAATAGGATTTTACAATTTTTTTTTGACTTTGGGGAGTTGGGGAGGGGAGCAGTTGGGTTTGAATTCGAGACCTCACTGCATACAGGAGGTCGCACCGCTTGGTGTCCTCTTGAGGACATGATTTTACAATTTTAATTCCATATTACAGTATTTTTAAAATTATACCTGTAGATAACAATTTTAATCTTCTAATTGAATTTATATACACATTAGTCTTTCTTTGTAAATGTTCAATTAGAAAATTTAAACCATTTTTCCGCCTATGTGGTGTTTGTAAATTGTACCGTCTTTAAACCTTCCGCCGCTGCTGGCTTTCCGTGCGCCACCGCGAGGGGCGGACGATATGGTAAATCTTGCCTCCCAAATCAGCCGCCTCTTAATCCTCCGTCGTCACGACGCCCTCAGAAGCCTCTCTTTCACTTTCTCCGACCACCTCGTGGACGCAGTGCTAAAAAATCTCAAGCTTCATCCAGTGGCCGCGCTTCACTTCTTTCATCTAGCCTCCAAAGAGAATCACTTCAGACCTCATTTCAAATCCTACGTCAAGATCGTCCATATTTTGTCAAATGCCCGAATGTTTGATGAAACGCGGTTGTATTTACGTGGTCTCGTGGAGCTGGCGGAGAGGGACCATCTTCCAGTTTCTCTGATATATGATGAATTGGTGGCTGTTTTTAGGGAATTTAGGTTTTCTGGAACTGTTTTTGATATGATGATGAAAACTTATGTGGAGAGGAGGCTGGTGAAGAATGCCTTGTACATGTTTGATAATTTGCCTAAATGTGGTCGTGTGCCGAGCTTGCGATCGTGTAATGGTTTGCTGAGCTGTTTAGTTAAGGACAAGGATTTTCATGCCGTTTCTTGTGTTTATGATCAGATGATAAGAGTTGGGGTTGCTCCGGATGTGTATACTTGTGCCATAATGGTGGATGCTCACTGTAAAGATGGCAGACTTGCTAAAGCACTGGAGTTTGTGGTAGGCGTGGAGAGTATGGGATTGAAAATGAATGTTGTGGTCTATAATAGCTTGATCAATGGGTATGTGGAGAAGAGGGATATGCAAGGGGTGGAGAAAGTGCTGGAGTTAATACGTCAGCAAGGAATTTCCAAGAATTTGATAACTTATACACTGTTGATTAAGGGTTATTGTAAAATAGGGAACCTTGATCAAGCAGATAGAATATTTAGAGAGATGAAGGGAGAGACTGGACTCACATTAGTTTTGGATGAAAAGGTGTATGGTGTATTAATTGATGGATATTGTCGTAATGGAAGACTGGATGATGCCGACAGAGTTAAGAATGAGATGCTGAGTTTGGGATTGGGAATGAATATGTTCATCTTCAATTCTTTGATTAATGGGTACTGCAAACTTGGTCAACTTCGTGAAGCGGAGCGTGTTATAGTGAGTATGGTTGAAGCTAATTTCAAACCGGATGGTTATAGCTACAATACGTTATTGGATGGATACTGTAAAAGAGGGATGATTGCTGAAGCACTTAAGCTTTGCCGTCAAATGACTAGTGATGGTGTACATTCAACAAATATAAGTTACAACACTCTGTTAAAAGGTTTATGCCAGTATGGTGATATGAACGATGCTTTGTCGTTGTGGGAAATGATGCTCAAGAGAGGTTTGGTTCCTGATGAAGTTGGATTTAGTACACTTCTCCATGGTCTTTTCAGAAAGGGAAACTCGAATAAAGCTTTCACATTGTGGAAACATGTTTTAGCAAGGGGCTATGCAAGAAGTACTATTCTGTGCAATGCAATGCTCAATGGGCTATGTAAAATGGGAATGATGATTGAAGCAGAGCAAATTCTTGAAAAGATGATAGGAATGGGTTGTTCACCAGATGCGATGACCAATAGAACCTTGATAGATGGATATTGCAGAGCTGGAGATATTAAAAGAGCTTTTAAAATTAAAGATGCCATGGATGCAGAGGGAATTCCTGCTTCGCTTGAAATGTATAATTCACTGATTCATGGATTATTCCAAGCTGAGAAATCAAATGAAGTATCAAATATGCTCTCTGAGGTCCATGCAAAAGCACTGAGCCCTAATATTATTACTTATGGAGCACTGATAAGTGGTTGGTGTAAAGAAGGGAACCTGAAGAAAGCTTTTGATGCTTATTTTGAGATGAGAGGCAAAGGAATTTCCCCAAATGTGTATATATGCAGCACAATCATCAGTGGGTTAAACAGGCTTGGTCGGACTGATGAAGCAAATATGTTGGTACAGAAAATGGTAGATTTAGATGTTGTCCCAGACCTTAAACATTTTTACCAGTCTTTTAACTTCAACAGACTTCAGACAGAAACACAGAAAGTTGCAAATTCCCTCGATGAAAGTGCTCAAAGATGCATCATTCCCAACAACATTCTATATAACGTAGTTATATCTGGCTTATGCAAAAGTGGAAAGACTGACGATGCTAAAAAAATTATCAGTGATCTGTCGCAAAGAGGCTTCACTCCAGATGAGTTTACATACTCAACCCTTATCCACAGCGCTTCCATCTCGGGTGCCACTGATGAAGCTTTTCTTTTACGGGATGAGATGCTGAAAAAGGGTATTTCTCCTAATATAGTAATATATAATGCTCTTATAGGTGGCTTATGTAAATCAGGAAACCTTGACCGTGCATTGAGGCTTTTCCATAAACTTCACATCAAAGGTTTAGTTCCGAACCTCATCACCTATAATATAATAATTGATGGCTGTTGTAAGAGAGGTAGCACCAGTGAAGCCCTTAAACTTCTGGGGAGAATGATAAAGGAAGGGGTTGCTCCTTCAGTCAAAACATATTGTGCATTTCTCAGTAGTCTCTTACAGCAGGGAAATGTGAAAGAATACCTGAAACTTTTAGTTGAAATGCACAAGGAGGGCCTTGCCACGGACTCTATTAGGCATTGCAGATCATTTGAAGGTAGTGTGGATTTTCCAGTTTTTTACCAATTTCAATACCATGTACTGGCTTTCTCGTATCTAAAATAACTATTTTCTCCTGCATGCTTACTTCGTGTTGTTATGATTTAAAACATTTGAAAAGACTCCAATTTTTTCTATCAAGATGTTACCGTTGCTGCTGAAGCACTGAGCTGAGCTTATGACTGATACTACAAGATAATGTTGTTCATATGCCAGTCTCTCTTGAAAGAGAAGGTAAGTATGATAACAAGCTAAAATTTTGGACTATTCCTATTTTATAGTGAGCGTGACATGAACCTTTACTTTAGTTGTAGAATTTTCCATATTGTATGATGCATCCTGGACACTTAATTATTGAAGTGTTGTTTTTCTTTCAGCTATTAGAGCACTCCCAGCAGAAATCCCAAAATTATGCTCCTATATTCCTCCCTAAAACTTCCCTATTTAATTTTAGGATCTCCATTTTATAATTGCATACACCAGATCTCCTATTTTCTACATAAAAACAATAATTATGTGTGGGTCCTATTAATTATAAGCTTAAAATAAATTTAGGGTGGGTGTAAATTTAAGATTGAATTTAGGTAGGTGTAAAATTTTTTGTGGGCCCCATCCAATTTAGGGGATCTGCTGGATGCATTTTTTATCTCATTTTCAATTGTTTTAGCCTAAATTTAGAATTAGTAATGCATTTAGGTGATCTGCTGGGAGTGCTCTTATGACTGCTAACTTATTTAGTTTTTACATGTTATGCTATCTGGTTTTCAGCCAAACATGTCTCAAATCATTCTACGTTGATTAGGTCTTTGATATATGCAACTTAGCTTCTGCAAGGCTCACCAACTGGCAACTGGCCCTATCCTAAGGGAAAACAGTGATAAACAAGAGAAAATGGGCTAATTTACTAGTAGAAAAGCTTTGAATCCAGCAGCAGCCTTCTCTTCCCCAACTGCCAGGATGCCCCTTGTTTCACAAGTATATGGTGTAATGCCAAAGGCAAGCTTACTTCTTTTCTTCGTTGTACAGTATAAACTGATAATACAATACATCCTTGGTTTGTATTACATAGTTCGGTCCAAAGTCTAGTCAGTTGGAACTCAACTACACAAATATGAAATGGCAAAAACTTGTGTACATCTGTGTATTCGCCCTAATTTAATCCAATTAGGATTTGTTAATCCTATTCCTCATTTTTCAATAAAAAGGGATGGGCCCCAGCTGCATGGTGCGGCTCCAAGATCACCTCATATAAAGTCTGAGATACACTAATTAATCTATTAGTCTGTTAGAAATGAAAGCTGGACTAGAAGCACTTTGATTATTTTGTTACCATTTTTCTAGTTGAACTAGTACTTATTTTTCTATACTGTTTCAAATGTTACTTTTTCTTTCCCATCCCACTATTTGTGGTTTCCATTATGTTTTCATGTTGCTGATCACCGAGTGAAAAGGAGAGATCTAAAAGGTAACTTATAGGACATGGTCACTATTCTCTAAGCTTAATTTTTTTAAGGGTATCATATGACAGGCCGTACTAAAGTCTAACTAATTAAAATAATTAACTAATTGATAATTTCAAAGTAAAATTATGTATTTTTGGGCCCCACGTATTTTGGGCCATGAGAGGTCACCTATCCTGGCTCCCCCCCAGGCCGACCTTATATATGTCATTTCTCCATTTTGGTACTTTTATACTCTATTTGTCCACAAAAAATAATCATAAAGGTGGATGTCACGAGTTTTAATAAAAATAATTATTATATTGTAAATAGAGAAAGGAGTCCACTTAAAAATAGTATTTATAATGATAATTAATTGTATTGTGAGTGGAGAATGGAGCCCACTATGTGATACTAGTTTCCAAAAATAGAAAAGGACTAATTTTATGGACATTCCAAAATGACAAAAAGGGACATTTTTTGTGGACGTAGGGAGTAAGAAATTACTTCATTCGTTTTTTAAAATTATTCTCTTCGTCACAATTATCTTGAGACAAAAATGTTGGGTACAAATTTAAGAAACTAGTATTTAATGTGTTAAGTGTAGTAGATGAAAAAATGAAAATGTGAATAAAAGAAAAAAAAAATTGCAATATAAAGAAATGTATCAAGATAGTTGGTATCTCGTTTTACAAAATCATAAACATTTGTAAGTGACACGAATTTTAAGAAATGTTAGATAGTGTATTGTGAGTGCAAAATGGTCCCACTTTATGTAAATTAGAGAAAAAAATAAAATAAAATGATTGTGGTGTGATAGTATACAAAAATAGAAATGTTCATGTTTTTGTGAGATGACCCAAAATGACAAAAAAAAATATGTTTTTGTGAGACGAAGCGAGTATAAATTATGTAAGTTAATTGTATAATGAGATAAAAACTTGTCAAAAAGTGTATATGTGTTAGCTAAGTGAGAGAGTAGTTAATTTCTTAGAGCACCCGTAGCGGGGCTCTTCTATGCGCCTCAAGCCCCGCCCTTCACGTCCCTTGTGTGTTGTCGCGCCGTGCAGCTCGATGCCCGACTCTTGTCCTTGTGCCCGATCCATTGGCTGAGCTATTAGATGCATGCTATGCACGCGACATATTAAAAAAAAATGAAAACTTTCAATTTGTTTGAATAAGCGGATTTTTTTTCAGTCGATTTTAATTATTTTTTTAGTTTAGTCATTTGCAACGGCTATTTTTTCTTTTTATTTTTTTATTCTCAAATTTCTCAACTCAGATTTAATCGAACATATTTTGGCTCGATTTGGTCCCAGTCATAATTAAATTAATGTAATTTTATTTTAATTATTATAGTTTTTTTACTATTGTATTTTATTTTAATTAATGTAATGTGAAATTTTAAATTTAATGAAATATTCGATTTTAAAATTGAAGAGGTTATTTTGAATGAAATGAAAATGAAATTTTTAGAGCTTATGGGTGTGGAGGAGGGACTCTTTAATGAAGTATACCTTCTTAGAGTTCCTATAGGGACTCTTGAGGCATGAATGCTCTAAAGACCATATATGTCAATGATGTCATGTGTTCGAAATCGCAGTCACGTAATTTTTAAAAAACTATTTGAAATCGTTCTGAAAAGAAGGTTTTGGTTAGAAAAAAGAAGTAAAAAGTTATTGAACTTTGTGTTCAAGATATAAAACTGTAATTATTATGTCAATATCTTTTACTAAAAACTAATTTGTACTGGTGATTAGGGTTCATCCACCTAGGATTAGTTAATTCATAATTAGAGTTTACTAATTCTCAATTACTATGATTTATTATCCGGGTAGATGTACTAATGTGCTTCATAACCGTTTTATTTGATTAATAATTTTTCCGTCTTGTTCTTGTGTGTTGGAAATACTTTGTTGCAGTTAAATTTCCATTTAATTAATTAGATTACTGAATTTTAAATAAAATATAAATATATCATTTATTAGAAAACATTGTTTAATTAGTGAATTCCGGTTGGTCAACAAGTAGAAAACATGTTTATGCTACGTTTCTCTTTGGAAACAAAATGATTTTTTTAAATATTTGAATTTCAATATAATCTTTATCTATTCTTTTTTCTTTTCTTTTTTTTTATTCGAGGAGACGATTAATTACGTTTTGTTTATACTTATGAACATGTCCCCTTCAAACGTGTCTAGCATATGTAAGTTTAACAGCAAGTTTATAGGACGACTTTTGTCAGTTGATTTAATTATTATTACTACTATTTTTTAAACAATGTGAAAAAGGTAAAAGAAAAAAGGAAGAAAGAAAAAAGGCTAAAGAAGACTCCTGGATGAATTAATCGAGCTTGGAATACGAATATTATATCCAGATATCTTTTCCATATTTTCACTAGTTAAACTTGGTACTTTTACGTATATATTTTCCTAGATAACACATGACATTCATCACTACATACAATAGAAGATAAAATATAAATGTGCAATAGGATTCGCTTGATAATTAATACTGATAGGGAGAGATGGATTCATTCAACAATTAAAAAAAAAATGAAAATTTTGAACAGAGGATGTTGCACTGTCATTTTTGGAAAATTCCCAAGACTGCAAAGTTGAATGTGCAAACAAAGCAAAAGTCGAGTATTCTTTGACATGACGAAAGAAAAAAGAATACAAAAACCCATATATTTCACGAGATGAAAGTCGAAGTTTGATGAAGCATTATTATCAACCTCTGTTATATGTCAATATATGTTAGAAGAAATATCAATTCAGATGAAGATTTTTCAACAAACCTAACTTTTTTTAAATGCGGAGAATAAAAATTTAAGGCGTGTGTTTTGTCAATATTATTTGAATAAAAATAAAAGGAGTAAAACGCGGTACGTACTCGGCCTCCGTACTTTTCCCCTGTCTGACAACTCAACTTGCAATATTGGAGTATTTGTGTTTGTATATATATAGACACACGCCTTCACTTTCACAGTTTGAACATAGATTTCAATATTTTGACTTAACAACTCATTGGCTATGCACACTAAATACATCAAAATATACGATGCATTTATTCTACTTAAAATTTAATTAGAGATTAATAAAACTGGTAGGTTCTCTAGTTGAGAATTCCTGAACTTTAATTGGGGTTGATTGATGCATTGGATGTACACAAGTTTTTGTTTATGAAATATGGATGCTCTCTCTCTCTCTCTCTCTCTCTCAATAAATAACAATGACAAAATAACTTATGCGCTGTAAATTAAGTAATTATGATTGGCCGGATTTTTATGATCTGTGTTTGTATTGCAATCTAAGGTTTTGTGAATGAGCTTAATGATGAAACTGCATGAGATATTTGTGAATGAGGTGGTCTTGGGTACACCCGGGTGTACCGTACAACCGGATCACATCTTCACTTAAACTTTGACCCGCACTCTGATTTGAACCCATATCCTGACCCAACTCATATAAATAACACTATTTTGGGTACGGGTCAACCCGGTTGTACGGTACACCCAGGTGTACCCAAGATTTTGTGTTTGTGAATATTTCATCATTTCTTTTATAATTGACATGTAGGATTAACCAAAAATCACGATCAATGTGATACGATTATATTGTTCTAGGCTTCAAAAATAATTATATTATTCCTCCGTCCTAGCTTTTAGTATCCAATTTTTTTTTTTTGATCGTCCCACATTTTAGTATCTATTTTTATTTTTAGTAAAAGTAGGTGAGACTCTTGCTCCACTTTAATTATTTTAACACCCATATAAAAAGTGGGACTTTTATTCTACTCACAACACACTCAACCACTTTATTAAAATTCGTGTCACTCTCAAATGAATAGTAAAAGTTGGGACGGAGGAAATATTTTCTTAGATATTAATATCATGTTTGGTGAGATATATGTATAAAAAATGTATTACACTATCACATCTCTCAGGTGTGATACATAATCCAAAAAATATGGATAACAGATAACGGGCCATTAATTTATAAATTTTTTTGATTTATGAAGCAAACAACATATTAAAGTGTTATAAATATCTATCTCACATTTATTATTCATAGCAAACGAGCCCTCGATGCATGCAGTATATATGATTTATATCAAGATTCCATATTAGATGGCAATTGATAAAACCTGCCGACAAATATTGAGATTTAGGGAAATCGCATCAATAATTCGGTATTAATAATATTAATGCTCCAAGCACTTAGAAAATTAATCGAGCACTAGTGTTAACCAATATCATGCAACACCTCAATTAACGACAAAAACGGCTGCCATGGTGCGGATATGCTGCAACCCTTAATTTTTTTTTTTTTTTTTCATTATGGATTTATTAGAGTTTATAAATATATAATTAGAGCTTAATTAATATTTTTTTACCGTGCGAGCATCCTCAAACTCAATACCCGGAATATTACTACTCCCTCCGTCCCATGAAACATGATACAGTTCTTTTCGGCACGAGAATTAAGAAATTGGTATTTTTTGTGTTAAGTGCGGTAGGTGAAAAAGTGAAAATGCGAATAAAATGTAAATTTTTTGTTATTTTTAAAAACATGTCATGTTTCGTGAGACAGACAAAAAAAAACTGTGTCATGTTTCGTGGGACGAAGGGAGTATTTGTCGTTCAACCTTCCAACGAAAAATAATTCAGCGCAGCCATGCACGGAACGTTTTGGTAATATTTTCTTCAGAAGTCTACTAATAGGAATATGGGTATGGGCCCCACCGAGCTGCCATTCGCGACCACCTTGAGGCTCCATGGCCAAACCTTTATCTACCCATGCAGGATTTTTCATATGGCCAGCCCATCTTCGCACTTTTTTCCCCATCATTAATTGCAGCTTTAACAAACTAAATTATGAGAGACTATTTATTTTACAACTATTTTCGATTTAAGTTTATTAATACATTTATATATATAAATCATTTTTGGCCATTTAATTTAGATGTTATTATTAGAGAAGACTATTACAGTTACATAGCCAAAAAAAACTTGCAATGAGGGTTCGACAATAAGAACCTTCAAATAAAGTTAGAAGTTAATGCATGTGTTTTCTTAATTATGTTACGATAATAAAAAATATCAATCGATTAAGCCGAAGCCCACAACATGCATATATGAGACATTTTATTACTCCCTCCGTCCACTAATTCATGACCTAAGGAGCAAAACACGGGTTTTAAGAAAAAGTGTATTTTTATTAGTTGAGTGGAGAAAGGGACCCACAATTAATGTATTGTTTATTAGTTGAGTGGAGAAAAAGTGTATTGTTTTGGGACCCACCAATTAAATATAAATAAAAACTTACTAAAAATGGATAGGCCTTGAGTTGGTGGACGTCCCAAAAAGGAAAGAAGGCCTTGAATTAGTGGACGGAGGGAGTATAATACTATCAATCGAATAAAATAATTAAACAAATAGGTATAACTTAAGCTAAAAAGTTTTGTGGAAGCTATAAATATTTTCACTTTATATAAATATATGAGTTGTTAAATTATAAGTACACGCATGCACTTTAGTTTTATGTTATAACTTTTCACTTTATATAAATATATGATTTGTCAAATTAAATTATTAACAAAAATGAGGAATTTGTAAGATATCTTTTTAATTTTAGAATATTAACTGCATAATACAAATTCTAGTTGCGGTTCCCAGTGCACATATGTG
The DNA here is from genome assembly GCF_028751815.1 of Salvia miltiorrhiza. Lineage (NCBI taxonomy): Eukaryota > Viridiplantae > Streptophyta > Magnoliopsida > Lamiales > Lamiaceae > Salvia > Salvia miltiorrhiza. The sequence goes on from NC_080388.1 coordinate 55,561,184, forward strand.
AAAAGATTGACTCAGTAAATAATTAAATTCTAATGAGTGTATATATGCATGGCAATTCATTTTATTTTTATAGTAATATTTATCATTTTAATATATTATCTAAAATGAAGGGGTGAATATATAAGTTTTCAAATAAGTTTATAGTACTGGTTCGGAAAAACATTTCTACATCCACATGTAGCCTAGCTATAGTTAAATATGATGGAAATCTTAGTTTTACTTGGAGATTCACTTTGTTTTAGAGTGGTAAAGTTTACTAACCAACCTTCCACACTATTACTACCACTCTCAAAGGGTACGTTTATGTATAAGGGTTTGGTTTTCAACTATTCAAGTTATAATGAAGCTTTAATTAGAATGAGAAGCAAGTAAAGCTTTAGCTAGCTTCACTGGGGCTAGCTTTGGTTACGGAATTTGAGGATCTCTCGCTTCATCAGAAATTATTTATAAAGATTGCTTTGTGTGCTTCAATTTTATTTAATTTGGTGCAAGGCTTTTTGTATTATTAATTAGTGTGCAACAATATAATTTGGACCTGTTTTGCTTTTAAAATTAAAATTCCATATATATATATATATATATATATATATATCAGTAAACGTGGTCGATATATCTTCATCATATATACGTATACTGAGTTTTAGAACTCCATTTTGCTTTGTTCCCAAATTATTTATGCTTTTTTCAGGTTGGCATACAACTCTTCAAGACTGGATTAGCTTTAGCATAATTAGGTCAAGTAGCTAGTATTGAGGCTTACTTTATAAGCTCACTCAATACTTTATAAGCTCTAAAAGCTTCGTAACATTTCAGCTTTCTAACCTATCTATACATTAAGACCTTTAATTTGAACAACATCCTTCAAGAATTTTGAAATCAGTTGGATGAGGGAGTCTTCTTCATGATATAAATATGTTTTCCCTTTCAAAGAAAAATGATACAGATTTTATTACTTGAAATGAATATGTGTGTGTGTGTATATATATATATATAATTAATTAAGAATTATTTCTATAAATTAACTTTTATATATGAAAATAATAGAAAATAAATGAAAATGTAAATTTACCTTATAATGGTAATATTAGTTATTGTGCCTTTTTTTAGATACAAGATACATATTATGTCAAAGAAATTGTATTTACAACGATGAATTGATCAAATGACAATCATGCTATTACAAATAAATGACCAAACGAGTACAAATAAATAAACCAAATAAAATAAAACCCACACGCTTTCGGTGGGACATGAACAATGATCTCTTGGAAGAGAGAGTCTTTTGGTGCCTCAACTTTGCCAATTAGGTTATGATCACTTAATTTGCAGCTAATTAAATCCATCCATTCATGCAACACAACTATGACGCGATGAACCACGATTCTCATGTCACTTTATAATTCGAGTGTAATCAACGAATTCTCATATCACTACAATACGAGCGTAATCACAATTATCACATCAATTTATTATCACGTGATTACAAAATATTGTTATATATTGACTATATCATCGCCGTAGGAATCCTTATTTAAAAGAATACGAGTTTGATCATTTACTCTGCATGTCCAAGATTACGTATTCCTATTTCCTAATGATATAATCTTTTATTTCCATTCTATACTTATTTATTGATTGATTTAACAAATTAAAATCTCATATATTTCATACATAATTTTCGAATTAAAACCCAATTGCACACAAAATCAACAATATACAGAAGGAACATAAATAATAGAAATGACAAAAGTTTATGAAGTTTAATTACTTAGAAACATAATATCAAAATAATTCATAGAAAAATCTCGAAATTAAGTCTATATAATAACTAAAGAATTTATCATTGTTCATCCTAGCTATTTTCCATGCGCTGCAAGTGCATGAGTATAATTATAATAACTGATGATGAGGAAGGGTCTAGATTAATATGTTGTTCTAATCTATTTAATTAGACTCACGCAAAATCGAAAGGTAATCAACTAATTAATTTCAAGTAAATAAAATCCAAATACCCAATCGATGTATTGTTGAGTGTTAAACTTTACTTTGATTAATCAATTGATCGAAAAACCTATAAACTTATTCTATGACAATCTTATATTGTAGTTTAAGTCCCTCCTTGGGCCAATTAATTTTTAGTCTACCGGGGTGTTTTATTTTGTTGGAAATTTATTATAAGAAAATGAAGAATGTGAAATGATAAAATTCTCTTTCGAAAATGAAGAAAAATAAAGGAGAAATTTAAGAAAAAAAATTATCCTCATTTTCTTATAATAAATTTACAATAAAATAAAACACACCTTACAAGTAAAAGCTTTCAGATTAGTGTAAGATTTCTCGATTCTATTTGAATGAATGTGATGTGTTCCAAATTAGTCCATCATATGATTCCAAATTAGCACACTAGAATTTCCAATTAGCGTCAATCGATCAAACAATCAATCAATATAACACAAGAAGACGAAGAAAATTAAAATTCGTTGATCAAATAATTATCCAATAGAAGTCATCTAGCTACTGTTTTATAATGGGTTAAATGCGAATAATCTCTCGACCTCTTTATCTATTACTGGGATTTCAATCTCCGTACAGTGCACAAATGCTTTGAAGAAAGTAACTAGATTTGTTCTCCGTGTGAAGTAGGAGAAATAATTTTATATATATTTTTAATTTTAATCATATAGACATATAACTAGCTTCATAACTTTCATAATTTATTATTTATAATAAAAAATAATAATTTAATATTATTAGGGCTGTAAACAAACCAAGCCACTCGCGCTCGTTCAAGTTCGTTTACAGAAGCTCGATAAATAAACAAACCAAACTTGATCTAAGTAGTATTCGGCTCGTTAGCTCGTGAACATGTTCGTCAAGTGATTCAGCTTGAAAAATATAAATTATTAGTAGAAACAACTTATATTTATCCATTAAAATTAATAATAATTATATTAAATCTCTAATTAATTTTGTTTGTTATAAGAAAATAATTAATATATTTATTATTTTGAATAAAATAATTTATTTTCAAAATAAAATAATCAATATTTTGAATATAAATATAAATTTAGAAAGTTCGTATAGGCTCGTGAGCCTCAAAGTATTCGGTAAATAAAGTTCGGGATTCGATTCGATACTAAACACATCAAATTTGAGCACTCCACTATTCGGTTCGATTACACCCCTACATATATTGAACTACTAGATATTTGTTGTCAACTTGAAAAAAAAATTAGAACTACTTCATCAAATTTACATAAATACAGATGAGATTTAAAATTCATACTCCTTAAGTAGTTAAAGTATTGTAAGAAAATAGTAATTATTTCATTGCAAGAAAAATAAACGAAAATGTAATACTTCATCCGTCCAGGAAAGAACTTCATGTCTTTCCTTTTTGGGACGTCCACGAAAGAACTTTCTACCTATTTTTGGACTATACCCCACCACTTATAATTACTCTTATTTTTCACTTTTCACAACTCTCAATATTAATTATAACAAATTTTCACTACTCCCAATACACTTAACTACCTTTCTCTACTCTCAATACACTCAACAATATTTTTTCTTAAACCCCGTGTTACTCCCTCCTAGGAAGTTCTTTCATGGACGGGGGAGTATGATTCAAAGTTTACAACATGCATAAAAAATATAAATAAATATTCATATATCCACATATTTGTACTAATTTAATTGTTTGGGTATTGGACATATTATTTCAACTTCTTTATATATTAATTTAAAGTTCTTAATAGTAGTATAATATTAGCTTGTAGTATTTCAAAAATGAGAGAGAGAGAGAGAGCCTCCTTAATTGAAAGTAACTTACAAGTGGAATGGATAAATTTATAACTAAAGGTCACAACTATAAATTCCACAAATATCTTTCATGTCTAGTAATTGCATATAATCCTTTTCTTATGCAGTCTGACACTTTACAGTAGTAGTCCAAATTATTACATATAGTTGAGATCTATATAAAATCACCGAAATTAATACTAGTACTACTATTTCATTGTAAGAAAAGAAAAAAAAAGAATGGAGAATAATAAGGGGCCCATCTTGGAAAAGCAAAAGCACAGGAAGTTTCATTTCATAAAATGTATAAGATCTAAAATGAGTATGAAACAAATAAATTCCATTTGAAAATCTTTGACTCGGCCCGGCCAGCGATCCAGCTACGCATAACCCTTACCCCACCACCTTACACCTGCATTTTTTGTTTCATTTCAATTTTCAAATCCCAAAAGCGTGTCCTTTTCTTTTAACTCCAAATGTCCTTTTATTTTTACTTGAAACTCAATCCAATTCCATTTCCCCCCTATCCTATCAAATAAAGCCCCCTCTCCCTCTCCTTCATTTCCAAAATGACACCACCACCTCTCTTCTCTCTTTCTCTTTCTCTATCTCTCCTAATTTTCTCGCTCTTGCCCACTTCTTCAGCTGACCAAAATGTTACAGCCTCAATCTCACAGCAATTTAGAGAGGCCCCCCAATTCTACAACGCCGCCGCCTGCCCTTCAATCCTGGGTGGCGCCAGGCAATTCATTTGCTCGAGCGACGCCGTCCACGTCGCAATGACGCTGGACGCGGCCTACATTCGGGGCTCCATGGCGGCGATCCTCTCCATCCTCCAGCACACCTCCTGCCCTCAAAACGTCTTCTTCCACTTCGTCGCCTCCGCCTCCGCCGACGCGTCGCTCCTCGGCTCCACCATCGGCGCCTCCTTTCCGTACCTCAGCTTCAGAATCTACCACTTCCGCGACTCGGCGATGGCGGGCCTCATCTCCACCTCCATCCGCTCCGCCCTCGACTGCCCCCTCAACTACGCCCGCAGCTACCTCGCCGACCTCCTCCCCCCCTGCGTCCGCCGCGTCGTCTACCTCGACTCCGATCTGGTCCTGGTGGACGACATCGCGAAGCTGGCCGCCATCCCGCTGGGCGGCGGCAGGGTCCTGGCGGCGCCGGAGTACTGCAACGCCAACTTCACCTCCTACTTCACCCCGACCTTCTGGTCCAACCCTTCCCTCTCCCTCACCTTCGCCAACCGCAAGGCCTGCTACTTCAACACGGGAGTGATGGTGATCGATCTGGAGCGGTGGCGCGGCGGCGGATACACGATGAAGATCGAGGAATGGATGGAGCTGCAGAAGAGGATGAGAATCTACGAATTAGGATCGCTGCCACCGTTTCTGCTGGTATTCGCCGGAGAGATTGAGCCCGTGGATCACAGATGGAACCAACACGGCCTCGGAGGGGATAACTTCCGCGGGCTTTGCCGCGATCTCCATCCGGGTCCAGTGAGCCTGCTGCATTGGAGCGGGAAAGGGAAGCCGTGGGCCCGCCTCGATGCCAGCCGCCCCTGCCCGCTCGACGCGCTCTGGGCGCCTTACGATCTGCTCAAGCCTCCTTATTCCTTCGATTCTTCAGATTAATTCATATTCATCTCTTTGTTTTTTTTTTTTTCACTTGATTTTTCCAGTTATTACTCTCACGCATTGAAGCTGTACAGAAACGGTGGTGTATCAATACACACAACACATACGTATATATATACGAGGTGAGGTGAGGAGAGGAGTTTTCGTGTTTGTAATTAAATGTGGTTGGGCCTCTCCAGATCGCGGTAGCTATAGAGAGATGTTTTGACGTTCATAAATTTCATTTGTATCAAGTATACAATATCGACAAATAAAATTTCAGTGTTGCTGAATTCGATGACTCTGTTTTAATCTTCGATTTAGGTAAACTGAGTGTTTGCAGCTTGTTTGAAGTTGAATCAACGGTTGCTTTCTTTTTCATCATTGAGGTGCATGAATTATTGTTGATTAAATTGTGGTAAATTTCTCTTTCATTAATTAATTTCTATATTGAGCTTAAGCCTTAAGGAGGATATTCATTATAAGCAGAGATAATAAACTTTTATTTTATGAGTCAGCTACATTCAACTTTTCTTTTCTTCTCTTTTTGAAAAGATGGAAATTGTATAAAAAGAAAATTGTAATTGCAAAGCAAAAAAGATAAATATAAAAAGTATACTTGCAACTTTGTATCTCGAACGGTCAATTAATGTAAAAACGACAGTAATGTCTGTTTATCAAAACTGAAGTTAAGTAAGAACTTGGAAGTGAAAAAGAAAATGATTCAGCCTAACTGGTAGTGCTCCTAATTCACTTTCATCAATAAAATATGTGAAATTACAGATGGCTTACTCTCCAGACGCAGTCATAAAGTCGGCCACTTAGATTATCTGTTAATTAAACTCAAATATTATGATGATTCTTCTTTCAATTGCTTTTCTAACTAATTCGATTTGAATTCTGAAGATGGACAAAAGATAAAATTGCCTAACATGGACAGCTAATTCTAGTTGCTATTCTTATTTAAAATTCAAAATCATATTATATTAATATCATTTGTAGTAGTATTATTTATAAATTAGAGATGATTAATCTAATGAAGTACTATTATATAATGCAAATGCCAACAGTACTTGCTGAGGGTATTTGACTTATGATCATTTTTCTAGTAGATTTGTCTCCTGTGCAGTGTGCATTGACATGATGGCTTTTTAAGTATGAATTTATATTTATAGAATCATAGTATAATTTATTACGAAAGAATATTAATTACAGCAGTTTGGTAGACGAATTTACTGTGTAATAGTAATGGATTTGACATCCGTAACTCTCATTTTCTATTAACTTTTCAGTAACTAAAGTTCACGTATATTCTTTTCTCAAATATTTCCTCTAATCAACGCATTCAATCTCAACACGCATAATATAAGTTTGTACATTGTGCTGATCCACGCCGAGTAATTAATCTAGCTTTTTTTATTCAATAAATCTATGCAGCCACATTGTGGCCACCTACACACTAATATAATAAGGATAATCTTGATTTATTTAATTTATTTTTTTAAATAAAAATAGGATTTAGTTATTTTATTATATTCTCTACATTGTACTTATTTTTTTAATTTTTTTTGCATTTTTTATTTTTTATTTATTTTTTAATAAAAATAAAAAGTTACCAAAAAATTGCAAAAAAATAACTATAATGTAGAGAATATGATAAAATAACTAAATCTCATTTTTATTTTAAAAAATAAGTTAAATAAATTAAATTATTTACTACTTAAGTAAATTGTGGATAGCCACAATATGGCTGTTTAGCATTACTCTTTTTTATTTGTCATTTACAAATTACAACTATGTAATTGCATATAATAATAACTGAAGTGATTGATTATTATGGTGTCACTATCTTTTTTTTGTTGCGAAGCGATGCTAGAATAAAACAGCCTAAAAAGAAAAAATACGTTTTATTTCTGGTGCACCAAACATTGGAAGGTCGTATCATTGAAATTTATGTATGATTGCTTATGACTTTCAGAGTAATATGAAATGATTAAGGAATAAAGTAATGGTAAAAAGTTTGAAAAATTGTTTGGAGATGTGTCGGTGGAACAAAGAGCACATAGAAACAGCCCCACAAAGAAAGATCATTAGATATGTATAAAGTCCACATCTTTCATAAAGGCCAGCCTGACTACAAGTCAAGCATTTATTTTGCAACTAGGGTTGTAATCGAATCGAATCGAAGCGAATATCACCATATTCGATTCGTATTCGTGAAATGATACTAATATTCGATTCGTGATTCGATTCGAATTCGAATACCAAATTCGATTCATTATTCGATTCGTTGCTATTTTCGAATTATTCGATTCGATTCGAGTATTCGATTCGTCTTATGAAAGTACCTTAATTTTTTTTTGAAAAATATTCGATTCGAGGTATTCGACTTGTATTCTATACTATTCGATTCGAAAATATTCGATTCGAAATTCTGAAGGAAAAAAAAAATGTTCAAATTTCCCCCAAATCAAATTTCCCCCAAATCAAATTTTCCCCAAATTAAATTTCAGCGCCTTTAATCCTAGAACCAAATTACCAAGCCAGGAGACAAGATCAACAAGATCGGAGCAGTAGCATCTCCAATTCACTGAAATCTTAAGCAAAACCAGAAACAACAATAGAAACATAAAAATCTGCCAAGCTATTGAAACAAACTCAACAACAAACTCAAGCTATTGAAAATCTTGTGAACCTCCCCTCACTGCAACTAATGAAAACAAAAACAAAAAAAATCATCAACATCTATAGCAAATCTTATGGGAGGTAGATTCCGCGCCGCTGCTCCCGCGATTCCGACTTCTCCGCGGCGACGCGGTGCAGATGCAGGCGCGACGAGCGGCGCGGTGCAGGCTACGCGGTTCAGGTTCAGGCGGCGCGGTGCAAGCGCAGATCTGCGGCGGGGGTGGGGCGACGAGGTTCAGGTGCAGGCGGCGCGGTGCAAGCGCAGATCTACGGCGGGGGTGGGGCGACGAGGTTCAGGTGCAGGCGGCGCGGTGCAGGCGGCGCGGTGCAAGCGCAGATCTGCGGCGGGGGTGGGGCGACGAGGTTCAGGTGCAGGCGGGAGCTGTGCGGCGCTGATTTGAGGAATGAGGTTGAGGACTGAAGTGAGGAGGCGCTGAATTAAGTTTTAGTGAATTAGGTTTAGGTTTTGGAGTACTTTTTAGTATATTCAATATGAGCTGTGCGGCGCTGATTTTAGTGAATGAGCTGTGTATAATTACCAACCTGGCTTCAAGATAATTACTCGATAATTGACTTCACCTGTGTATAATATATATATAAAAATCAACTATTTGATTTTAAATTGACTTTTAAAAAATATATAAATATATATATAAATATATATATATATATATCGAATCGAATATTTACGAATATCGAATCGAATATCAATATTTCATTTAAGTATTTGAATAATAATCGAATCGAATCGAATATTTGTTATCGAATACGAATCGAATAATTTCGAATACGAATCAGGCAATTTCGAATCGAATCTCGAATCGAGCAAAATTATTCGATTCATTTACAACCCTATTTGCAACTATAACTTTCGTAGGGGCCATGATTTCCCACATATTTCGATATTTACTCTCTTTTATCTGAATTCTCGTATTAAAAGATTCCGATGCACAAGCTTCATCACAATTTCCTTAAAAAAGAGTTCAGGGATCACAACTTACCACACTTGACTACATTAGATATAATTATTTACAGATAAGCATATTTACACATAATTATTTAAGCATCACTAAGTAAATTATAAACTAATATTAGCATTATAATCTTATGTAATAGGAATATTCATATAAATAATCAAGCATCATAAGATACATACTATAATCTTATGTTAACAAATCACAGTTTTCTTTAATTAATTATCATCATGCGAAAAAAAAAATTGGGAGAAACAATTCTTTAGTAATAATTAAAAGGGTTAAGGTACAGATACCCCCCTAGAGCGTATACCCCCCCCATTCTCCAACTTGGTACAGATTGCCCCCCAAACTCGACGGAAAGTATACATTTAAGTCCAGGCGTTAGACGGACGTCTAACGCCGTCAAGAAAATAATTTTTTTTTAATTTAATGTTGGGCTCGGAAGTGGAGCAACGGGGCTGACCGTTCGCCGGAGAAGGTCCTCAACGGCGGCAGCGGCGTAACCATCCCCGAATCCAGTAGCAGCACGGCTGCGTCGAGCCGTCGACCAGGAGAAAGGAGCAATGACGGACCTTTCTCCGCTTGCCGGAGAAACGCAGCAGCCGTGGCCCGTGAGAATAAAGGAGGGAGCTACACCTATAAGCTTCGCCGGAAATCGTATGAAGAACGGAGACACTATCATTTTTAATCGGTGGCGCTAGGTCCAGAGAGAAAGAGAGGAGGACGAATGACGACTGACTATACCAGATTCCTCGAGGCGACGCCGGCGGCGACTGAGATGGCAGAGAGTTGCAGCGGCGATCCCAAATTTTGGAAAATTGGGGCTCCATTCGAGTCCAGATTTGAGGCTTCTCTTCGTTTCTTCGGTAGATTTTGAGAGAGAAGAAATGAAGATGGGATGGAGATGGAGATAGCGACCCCTCGCCGGAGTTCAGAAGGGGGCGACGCGGCGGCGGAGATCCCAAACCCGGAATTGCAGCGGCGAAAAAAAAATTAATTTTCTTGACGGCGTTAGACGTCCGTCTAACGCCTGGACTTAAATGTATACTTTCCGTCGAGTTTGGGGGGCAATCTGTACCAAGTTGGAGAATGGGGGGATATACGCTCTAGGGGGTCATGTTTAGGGGGGTATCTGTACCTTAACCCTAATTAAAATCTCCAAGGAAAGAGAGAGGGGAAACGTCAAAGATGATTTTGATAATATTAACAGCATTAAACATGACAATATCTCATAATGACATAATTTGGGGAATATGAAAGTTTAATATCCACAATACTATCCTTTAGCTAGGGACCCGTAGGGGTTCTCTATTAAAGAGACAAACAACACATAAAACCATTTATTCAATAATATCCGTTAATCTAATGAAATACACTTTAAATTAATTACTTTAGTTAACAGTAACACGCAGGAAGAAAGCTTCATTTAATCATATAAAATATATAAATTCATCAAGTGCTTTTATTTTATTTATTTTAACTTTCAAATTTGGCGCTCTTTGAGGATATGCAGGTAACAATCCTCCATGCATATTGGAGACTAACATTAAATAAGCCATTTTTAACGAAACCAACTGTGAGGGTCCCTCAGCTTCTTAAAGGCCACTGAAAAGCAACTAACATACTTCGGTGTTCCTATTTACCAATCTATCAACGAACAGATGCAGAAGTTCACTCACCAACCTTTTAACTAAGGACGACACACCACCGAGTGGAGTGAAAATATTGCACCTGTTTGATGACCAAAGTGAAGGTCGAGCTTCCAGATTCCGTCTGTGACGGAGGATTTTGAAGGACCTCGACAGCTGCATTTCCCTGAGCGGCGTACTTCTCTTATGCAGTAATTGATGATGATATTTTTCTTCAGCAAGTATTCTTTCACAATGAAGTACGCATAACAATCTGTAGCATGAGTCGAACGTGAAACAGCATCAGTAATTGGATGTAACGTAACTAGTTGAATAATGTTACAAGAACAAACTTACATTTGGAAATGTGATCCAGTCGAGAAAATATATGATGTATGCCTCATCTTCGAGCATCAAACAAATGACTGTATACAGAATTGCCTAGTGATTTGTTATCTCTTTCGGAATGTTCCTTCTGAAGAATTCTAAATAACCCAAAATCAGATCCTGAGAATGGCGAGGAAAGAAGAATAGAAAATGAACTGACACTCCCAACAAGTACACCATTCGGAAAACACTCAGTCACACTTTATATACTAAAGAAACTCACAGTTTCTTTTCTTAAAAGAACAGAGACTCACAATATGTACCATAATTAGGTGATGGCATAATTAGAAAGATATATCAGTGACAATTTCTATCAGGATAGCTTGCAGGAATCATTAACAAAATAAACCAATCAAAATAGCCATAAACTGAATAATCAAGAATTGTTTACTGAATATGCTTCCTCTTTAGAGCTTCTCCTCATTTTACTATAACTTCAAATGAAACAAGACAAGCCAACTTAGCTCTTAGCAGTATTACGATAGCTGTTAAAATAAGTTTCAGTAGCACATGTATAATATGATGAGAGTCTCACAGTCGTCCGATAATAGTGTGTAAACATGTCTGATTGAAGAGTGATATAGTAATCAATTGAAAAAAACTAGTGAAGTTCAGCAGCAGCAATGATGCAGTGGGGTCCCTTCGGGAACATCCAAATGGTGAGACTCCTCCATTTATAGAGTGTGGTCAAGGGTTCAATCCCCACCGTCCCCCTTTCCCTAGTCAAAAATAAAAAATGATGCACAGTGGGGAAATCGATTGAAACAAAGATTAAGCTTCTAACATAAGTTACATACTCGAGCCAAAAATAATATTCCCTCCGTCCCACTTCACTTGGCCTAATTCTTTTTGACATGGTTATTTAGGAGGATAAGATTGTAGTGTAAAGATATGTGGGCCCATATTTAATATAGTGTAAAGTGATTACCCAAGAAGGAAAAAGGTCAAAGTCAATGGGACAATCCGAAAAGGAATACATGCCAAGTGAAATGGGACGAAGGGAGTAATACATTATACTCCGGGTCCTTCACTTTCTTCCACTGGAGAAAAATATCCCATGTAACTTCGGGGAAAACATCGATAAACCGGAAAGGGAGATGAAAGTTCAGCTAACAAGTTTAACAGGATAAACCTTTGAACCTTCAGAAGAGTTAATTAACTTGGATATTCGTGCCGCGGGTGGGGAAATGTTTTCCATCTAAAAGTTACTGGATCAACTGTAACACTGTTTTCTCCATGAGTAATGTGTAAAGTTTTAGAAGAAATATATCCCCTGCAGAGAACGTAACTACAAGAATTACCAACTAGAACATGGGGTATCACGTATCACGGCTCAGATGTTAACAGTTATTTTAGACAGGCTAGCAATTTGCTTAACAATCAGTACTTCCAATAGAATATACAAACAAATGAAAACTGTGTCATACAGAAAAAGATGGTCGCATAACAGGAACAAACAAATTTCGATAACAAAAGGCAAATAGGTTCAGTGTAAGTAGGCATCACAATTGCACATGAAATAAACAAATGCAAGTCCAATAGCAAGAGGCATTGTGCTTGTAATTTTGTAACAATCTCCACCTAATTCCTACTACAGGAGTAAAAGAAATAGTCTATATTGGACTAAAACAGCAACATTCTTAGCATTTATTAGAAGTAGGTATAACCTACTAATTGTAACCAAATAAGCAAGTATTTCACGAGACGAGAGGAATTGTACTTGCCAAATGAAGAATTGCATTCAGCTAAAGCAAGTTTGAGATAGAATTTCTCCATCTAAAAGAGATAAAAATACATACCTTTGTTAGTCACTAGACTTTTTTAAGGTAATGTGATTGTCGGGGATGGAATTCTGAAACATCTCAATTCTTTATAAATGGTAACCAAGGCAACCGGTGCAAAAAATTTGAATTTTTCATGTGGTTCCCTGACCAGCTGGAAAGCTGCCAAAAGGGATCCACTGACAAGTCAGATTTTCACTAGTCAAATACAAATAGTAGGTAAATTGCCACATGATATTTCATTCCAGAATTAGCACACACGTAAAAAAACTATTCAAGGAATCATTGCTCTATACACTTTGGCTGTGCACACAAGCATTGACTTGAAGCCAATTTAGTACAAAGTACAAAATCATTTCCAGTTAAGTTTGTCCCTGAATCTTCCATCAAGTCCGAACAAGAATTTGTTTGTAACAATGAGAGAAGAACAGAGACCTCACTCAACTAGCAATAGATTTGATTTGAATTGAATATTGGGATAGTCAAATATGATGCTTTAGAAAACTTTCTACACACGCATTTGTCGATCGTATCAATACCTAACAGAGATTCAGAGCTGAAAGGTTTGGATTCTTATAATTTATAAAGTAGCTGGACCCAGCTAAACAACTACAACAAGTACTGAAGGGAATCCGGTGAAAGGCCAATTGTTCCATGGTTGGGAAGCAGGCTAATGTGACATAATTATCAGCTTAAAATCAGCATAAGCAGTTTAAAACTTTCCAGGACATAACTATTTCATCACACTTGTAAATTTATCATGCACTAAGCCAAAAGTTCATACACTCAGAGTTCCATAGCCTGTCAAAAATTAAGCTTAGAGAATAGTGACCATGTCCTACAAGTTACCTTTTAAATCTCTCCTTTTCACTCGGTGATCAGGAACATGAAAACATAATGGAAACCACAAATAGTGGGATGGGAAAGAACACACGAACATTTGAAACAGTATAGAAACATAAGTACTAGTTCAACTAGAAAAACCCAGACAAATGGTAACAAAATAATCAAAGTGCATATGGAGTAATTTTTAGTCCAGCTTTCATTTCTAACAGTAATAGATTAAATAGTGTATCTCAGACTTCATATGAGGTGATCTTGGGTGCATCCAGCCGCACCATGCAGCTGGGGCCCATCTCTTTTTATTTATTTTATTAATGATTTTAATTACTTTTAAATTTAATTAATTAATTAGTACTCCCTCCGTCCCAAACGAAATGTCCTGTTTTCCTTTTTGGACTGTCCCAAACGAAATGTCTTGTTTCCTTTCTTGGCAATACACTCTCTCTCTATACTTAATATTTAAATAATTTCCACCAACCCACTTTATCTACTTTATATACATTTCTTAATCTCCGTGCCGAAAAGAAATAGGACATTTCGTCTGGGACGGAGGGAGTATTAATTAGGGATCCGTAAATCCTAATTTTTATTGATAAACCCTAATTTATTTAGTAATAAACCCTAATTGGGATTATTGAACCAGTAAACCCTAATTGGAATTAATAAACCCTAATTGAAAAATGAGGAATAGGATTAACAAATCCTAATTGGATTAAATTAGGGGGGATACACATTACATCCAGATGTACACAATATATGCCATTTTATATTGGTGTAGTTGAGTTCCAACTGACTAGACTTTGGACCAAACTATGTAATACAAGCCAAGGATGTATTGTATTATCAGTTTATACTGTACAACAAAGAAAAGAAGTAAGCTTGCCTTTGGCATTACACCACATACTTGTGAAATAAGGGGCATCCTGGAAATTGGGGAAGAGAAGGCTGCAGCTGGATTGAAAGCTTTTCTACTAGTAAATTAGCTGTTTGCCCGATTTGCTCTTGTTTATCACTGTTTTCCCTTAGGATAGGGCCAGTTGCCAGTTGGTGAGCCTTGCAGAAGCTAAGTTGCGTATATGAAAGACCTAATCAACATAGAATGATTTGAGACATGTTTGGCTGAAAACCAGATAGCATAACACGTAAAAACTAAATAAGTTAGCAGTCATAATAGCTGAGGGAAAAACCACTCTTCAATAATTGAGTGTCCAGGATGCATCATACAATATGGAAAATTCTACAACTAAAGGTTCATTTCACGCTCACTATAAAATAGGAATAGTCCAAAATTTTAGCATGTTATCATACTTACCTTCTCTTTCAAGAGAGACTGGCATATGAACAATATCTTGTAGTATCAGTCATAAGCTCAGCTCAGTGCTTCAACAGCAACGGTAACATCTTCATATAAAAAATTGGAGTCTTTTCAAATCATCAAATGTTTTAAATCATAACAACACGAAGTAAGCATGCAGGAGAAAATGGTTATCTTTAGATACGAGAAAGCCAGTACATGGTATTGAAATTGGTAAGAAACTGGAAAATCCACACTACCTTCAAATGATCTGCAATGCCTAATAGAGTCCGTGGCAAGGCCCTCCTTGTGCATTTCATCTAAAAGCTTTCGGTATTCTTTCACATTTCCCTGCTGTAAAAGACTACTGAGAAATGCACAATATGTTTTGACTGAAGGAGCAACCCCTTCCTTTATCATTCTCCCCAGAAGTTTAAGGGCTTCACTGGTGCTACCTCTCTTACAACATCCATCAATTATTATATTATAGGTGATGAGGTTCGGAGCTAAGCCTTTGATGTGAAGTTTATGGAAAAGCCTTAATGCACGGTCAAGGTTTCCTGATTTACATAAGCCACCTATAAGAGCATTATATATTACTATATTAGGAGAAATACCCTTTTTCAGCATCTCATCCCGTAAAAGAAAAGCTTCGTCAGTGGCACCCGAAATGGAAGCGCTGTGGATAAGGGTTGAGTATGTAAACTCATCTGGAGTGAAGCCTCTTTGCGACAGATCACTGATAATTTTTTTAGCATCGTCAGTCTTTCCACTTTTGCATAAGCCAGATATAACTACGTTATATAGAATGTTGTTGGGAATGATGCATCTTTGAGCACTTTCATCGAGGGAATTTGCAACTTTCTGTGTTTCTGTCTGAAGTCTGTTGAAGTTAAAAGACTGGTAAAAATGTTTAAGGTCTGGGACAACATCTAAATCTACCATTTTCTGTACCAACATATTTGCTTCATCCGTCCGACCAAGCCTGTTTAACACACTGATGATTGTGCTGCATATATACACATTTGGGGAAATTCCTTTGCCTCTCATCTCAAAATAAGCATCAAAAGCTTTCTTCAGGTTCCCTTCTTTACACCAACCACTTATCAGTGCTCCATAAGTAATAATATTAGGGCTCAGTGCTTTTGCATGGACCTCAGAAAGAATTTCTGATACTTCATTTGATTTCTCAGCTTGGAATAATCCATGAATCAATGAATTATACATTTCAAGCGAAGCAGGAATTCCCTCTGCCTCCATGGCATCTTTAATTTGAAGAGCTCTTTTAATATCTCCAGCTCTGCAATATCCATCAATCAAGATTCTATTGGTCATCGCATCTGGTGAACAACCCATTCCTATCATCTTTTCAAGAATTTGCTCTGCTTCAATCATCATTCCCATTTTACATAGCCCATTGAGCATTGCATTGCACAGAATAGTACTTCTTGCATAGCCCCTTGCTAAAACATGTTTCCACAATGTGAAAGCTTTATTCGAGTTTCCCTTTCTGAAAAGACCATGGAGAAGTGTACTAAATCCAACTTCATCAGGAACCAAACCTCTCTTGAGCATCATTTCCCACAACGACAAAGCATCGTTCATATCACCATACTGGCATAAACCTTTTAACAGAGTGTTGTAACTTATATTTGTTGGACGTACACCATCACTAGTCATTTGATGGCAAAGCTTAAGTGCTTCATCAATCATCCCTCTTTTACAGTACCCGTCCAATAACGTATTGTAGCTATAACCATCCGGTTTGAAATTAGCTTCAACCATACTCACTATAACACGCTCCGCTTCACGAAGTTGACCAAGTTTGCAGTACCCATTAATCAAAGAATTGAAGATGAACATATTCATTCCCAATCCCAAACTCAGCATCTCATTCTTAACTCTCTCAGCATCATCCAGTCTTCCGTTACGACAATATCCATCAATTAATACACCATACACCTTTTCATCCAAAACTAATGTGAGTCCAGTCTCTCCCTTCATCTCTCTAAATATTCTATCTGCTTGATCAAGGTTCCCTATTTTACAATAACCCTTAATCAACAGTGTATAAGTTATCAAATTCTTGGAAATTCCTTGCTGACGTATTAACTCCAGCACTTTCTCCACCCCCTGCATATCCCTCTTCTCCACATACCCATTGATCAAGCTATTATAGCCCACAATATTCATTTTTAATCCCATACTCTCCATGCCTACCACAAACTCCAGTGCTTTAGCAAGTCTGCCATCTTTACAGAGAGCATCCACCATTATGGCACAAGTATACACATCCGGAGCAACCGCAACTCTTATCATCTGATCATAAACACAAGAAACGGCATGAAAATCCTTGTCCTTAACTAAACAGCTCAGCAAACCATTACACGATCGCAAGCTCGGCACACGACCACATTTAGGCAAATTATCAAACATGTACAAGGCATTCTTCACCAGCCTCCTCTCCACATAAGTTTTCATCATCATATCAAAAACAGTTCCAGAAAACCTAAATTCCCTAAAAACAGCCACCAATTCATCATATATCAGAGAAACAGGAAGATTGTCCCTCTCCGCCAGCTCCACGAGACCACGTAAATACAACCGCGTTTCATCAAACATTCGGGCATTTGACAAAATATGGACGATCTTGACGTAGGATTTGAAATGAGGTCTGAAGTGATTCTCTTTGGAGGCTAGATGGAAGAAGTGAAGCGCGGCCACTGGATGAAGCTTGAGATTTTTTAGCACTGCGTCCACGAGGTGGCCGGAGAAAGTGAAAGAGAGGCTTCTGAGGGCGTCGTGACGACGGAGGATTAAGAGGCGGCTGATTTGGGAGGCAAGATTTACCATATCGTCCGCCCCTCGCGGTGGCGCACGGAAAGCCAGCAGCGGCGGAAGGTTTAAAGACGGTACAATTTACAAACACCACATCGGCGGAAAAATGGTTTAAATTTTCTAATTGAACATTTACAAAGAAAGACTAATGTGTATATAAATTCAATTAGAAGATTAAAATTGTTATTTACAGGTATAATTTTAAAAATTAATATGGAATTAAAATTGTAAAATCCTAAGTATTTATTAATATAAGACATCCCATTAGTTTTTTTTTTTTTTCAAATTTATGGAAGTTGGAGTATTTTTTTTTGGAGTTTCTTGAGTTTCTTCTTCTTTTTCCTTTGCACAAAATACTTTTTTTTTTAATTTTTTTCAAGGGGAGTAACTGTTCAGATTAGTGTTAATATTTGTTTTCTCTTGAACAATTATTTCATTTGGTGTCTTAGTTTTTTAGCATCATTATATGAAGCACTCTCTCGTGCAACCGGTTGCACCGTGCAACTGGTTTCTGAATGATACTATTTCAACGTACAAATGACACTTGAATCATTTGTATGATGAAGTAGTATCATTCGAAAATATTCAAGTGTCATTTCCCGAATGAAGTAGTGTCATTTTGGAAACCAGTTGCACAGTACAATCGGTTGCACAGGAGTATTTGTGCCATTATATTGATACTTATATATGAGATGAGCTAGGGTTGATCAAGTTGGACACAATGCTCTTAGGTGGTTTCAATTCGGGTGTAGTTTGTTGTTTCCTTCATATTCAATCTTATTGTTTTTGGTGATTTTGAGTTTACTTTGAATTGCTTGAGAAATACTAATGTTTTTTGCTTGATCTCTAATTGTTTTGGTAACTGACCATATCTTGATTTCCTTCTCCAAAATCCAAATGTAGATTAACAAAGATCATCTTATTGAAATCTGCATCTCTATGCATTTGATTCTTCTCGACTCCGAACTTCTTTGCTTACATCACTTGTTGGTATATGATATCACTTGATGGTGATGTTGATGAACTTGATACCATTTGATGATGAATTGATATGCTTTATAGCTCGGTAGCTATGTTGCATAGGTACGGGGGTGCGGATGCGGGGACGATACGATACGAGTACGGGGATACGGGTTTTTAAAAATTATAGGGTGCGATTCGGCAATAATACATTTAATTATTAAAATTTTATGATATTTAATGCTTATAAAATATATACAATTTAAATTTTCTTAAATTAATTATATGTAATTTACATTTTATTTTACCCAAAAGTTAAGCATTTTCAATTATATAAGTTAATTGAGCAACAATATAACAATTCAAATATTAGAGCACCCGCATCGCGGGTGCTCGAGTGAGTACTCGAACTCACTCGAGGAGATGAGTGGCTTCGAGGAGTGCAATGCGGGGGGAGGTCCTCGAGGAGTACCCGAGTTATCGGGTATCCTCGAGTGATTTTCTTTTTTTTTTTTTCTTTTTTTTTTAATTTTCTTCTTCTCTTTAAAAATTTCTCTCTCCTCTTTAAAAACTAAAAAAATCAAGTAGGCTATCAAGGAACCCCAATGCAGCACTACCTACTCAATAACACAACCACTATCAAATAGGCTATCAAGTAGGCTATCAAGGAACCCCCAATGCGGATGCTCTTATTAGTCCAATTTATAAGTCATAATTGAAAATAAAATTATCAAAATAACCTTGTGTAGGCCTTTCGTGTACGAGATACGTGAATTTCACCTATGGAATTTGCGAATCCGATTTATTTTTATAAATTGTTTTAAAAGATACGCCACGTGGCGAATCGGGTGTGAATCCGACGAGAATCCGAGAGAATCGCACCCTAAAAGAATCCGATTCGCCGTACATGCTAATTTTTGAAGAATTCGTGCATTATAGCTCGGTAGTGATACTTATCTCTTATATCAAGAATTAACCTAATCTATTGAAGTTCATAGCATAAGTGGGCCAAGCTGGGCCAGCCCGAGCTTAGGCTCGCTAGGGTTGAGGCCAAGTCTGCCCATGCACATGACTAGAGTGAAATGGGTTGGATCGGACTTTTTGGCATAAATTTGAGTTCAGGCCAGGCCCTTTTTTTTTAATGGGTCAGGTCACGTTGGGCTTCCAATAGCTAACATGCGATTTTTTAGTAATTTCATTTCAATTCAAACAATGTACTTATATTATGTAATTTCATTTATCAATGATTACTTAATTTTGTATTATAAGATTTGCGATGCATGTAATTTGTAAACTAAGCTTGTGTCATTTTTTCCTTATAACTTATAAGTTAAGCTTCGAGTTTGGAATTGGGCAGTGGACTTTAGTTTCCACTTGATCCTTAATCTATATATATATATATATACAAAGAGAAAAAAATTGGGTTAATGACATGTAGCAAATTTCGTACCCACAGAGATTAATTCCTAATGAATATTACTCTAACTATTATTCTCTATTTGAATGACAAAAAATAAAGGTTGTTTTGAATAATTAAAATAAATAAAAATAGAAATAAAATACACACAAGCAGAAAAGAGAAAACTATGAAGAATAAATATCTCAGAGCTATGGTTTCAACAAATTCAGGAAATTAGGTAAATTCAATTCAATAATCAATCATAAATTCTTTTTAAGACAATCTCAAAATTAGTCTATACTCGCTTTCGTGGCATACAAACCGTGGATTACATGCAAGACTATCGTTCCCGGATCACACTTAAACATATAACTCCTAAAAGTTCCAATGATTAAAGTCCCCACACAAGTCACAAGTTCCTTCAACTAATATTGACAAATATGTGTCGTGTTCTTAGCTTAGGCAATAATAATCATCTCATGATATCGAATTAATGGCAATAATCATGCAAAATTGGTGGTCATTCAATAAAGCAAACAATAAGCACAAGAACACAAAAAGGATAAAACAAGTCTTGATTTATTGAATTAAATAAAGTCAGAAAACCATCATCTATTTACTATAAAAATGCTAGGATAAAAGTATACTAGCCACACATAGACATATGAGCTAGCATTGAAAAATCAAGAGTAGAATAAATCACCCAACAATAAAAACTCATAAAAATTGTGATAAATCTTCAGTTTTTGCTTCCAATATTCAAGTATGTCGTATCTTCAAGTTATCCAAGTGTAAATATGAGCAAATGTCTCTTCAATTGTTTCTTGGGAGTATTTTATATGCCATATGTCTTAACATGTAGGTTACAACTGTGTAGGATCGAAAAATAGGTGGAAAGCTCAAAAAGTGCACGAAAATTGCAGCTTGAGGTGCGGCCGCGCGACCAGCCCACGTTCGGCGCCGAATTGCCCATGGTCAGGATCGCGGGGTGCTCTCAACGTTGCACAATAATTTTGTTTTGGCCCATTCTTTCTCGTCTGATGTCCGATTTTTGATCCGTTAGCGCTCACGAACTCGTATTGAGATGAACATTCAACTTCCATTAAGATTATTTTGCCAAAATAAGCTTCAATATTCTTTAAAATTCGCTCAAACAAAAAGAAAGTAATAAATTCTCGACAATAAACTAATATACGCTCAAATAAACTATCAAACACACAAAATCCTCACAACTAAGCATCAAATATAACACACACCAAGAGACAAAAATGCATGTTTATAAAAAAATCACCAATTTTGGGCATATTCTAATGTTAACTTCTAACAAAGATTATGGCTGTAAAATCACAAACTTTAGACATATTCTATATTTAACCTCTAAAAATGATTATGTGTATAAATATTTTAACTTTTAATTATTTTTTATTTCAACTACGGAAACAGTATCAGGCCACATACATATATTTAATTAGGGTACATTCTACATGATTGTAATGAGGGTAGATTTAATTTATTCATTTTTTAAGTATGAAACAACATCGTTTAATATTTATTAGCCACATCAGCTAGTTATAAGTAGGGTGTAATCGAGCTGAGCCGAGCCGAGCCGAATAGTATCTTGCTCAAACTTTGGCTTGTTTAGCTAATCGAGTTGCTTGCTTAATTATCGATCGAGCTTTAATGAAGTCGAATACAATGCAGAGCCTAATTGAGCTTTTTAAATTTAAATTTTTATTTTAAATTTTAGTTATTTTCCTAATACATAAGTTATTTTTCAAATATATAAGTTATTTTATTCACAACAATGTAATATATTTACTATTTTCTTGTAAATAAATTATGTTAATTAGATACTTGATCCAAATATTACTAATTTTATAGTATAAAATATAAGACATTTAATTAATAATCTTATATTTTTAAGATAAATCACTTAACGAGCTTGTTCACGAGCTAACGAGTCGAATATCGTCATGCTCAAGCTTGACTCATTTAGCTAAACGAGCTGCTCATTAAATTACCGATCGAGCTTTTATCGAATCGAACGTTGAATAGCTCATGAGAGTAGCTTGGCTTGTTTACAGCCCTAGTTATAAGTCACGTAAGATTAAAATGTCACATATGTGGCCAAATACTCTACCCAAGCTAAAATTAGAAACAAAGATGGATGCGCGAGAATTGGCAGTGCACAATTCACTACTCGAGGTAGTCATAGGCCCAGCACTGGGCGTAGGTTTAACAAAATGCCCAATTGGAGCGCGCTTCGATTGAGTGCTCAGCCCTAACCCGCCCAACAAGAGAATTAGTAACATTAGAGTCAAGATTATAATAGTCATAATTAGATATACATGCATGAGTGAAAATGAATTTTCAATAAAAGACAAAAGGGTATGCTCTTAGAAATTCTACTTGTTGATATTAGACGAAGAAAGATGATATCTTTTTCTTAAGATTCAGTGAAACTATGGATTAATTCATGTTGGCTGTCAAAGATTTTAAATCTTAGACAATCAAAGTTATTGTTCTAATTCAAAATCTCTTTTGCTATCAAAGAGTGATAACTAGGACTAATCAATTCGAACAACCACTTGTTGATATCAACATATCCCTTGTTCTTAAATAAATATCCGTGAAGCTATTGAAGTAGAAGCGAAAAAAGGTAAGTGATCTTTTTAATCACTACTCTAATATCAGTAGTTGATCCTGAAAGGAATCTCGTCAAGTGAGTGAACAAACATACAACTTTTCATTCAACATACATTTATATTAAGTTCAAACTTAGTCAATGGGAAGTTGGCCATACCTAAGTATGCTCCTTGGACTTGAGCATCTGCATATTCAATTTGTTAACAGAGTATGTGACTTGGCAAAGTCTTATGCGAAATTGTGTGACCTCATTTTATTAATACTCATGATTTGTTTTCACCGATCTAGTTAAAATCATTAATTTCTGTGCTCGTGTGGTCGAGTGCATGTTGTTACAGTGACCAAATCAGATAAAGTTAAGTAAACAAGTTGAAAATGGAGTGGGCTGAAAAATAAACACTTCAATCGACGATGATGTCGGTGCCACAGTAATGATCGAATGAGTCGGATACGGAAAGTGGAAGAGAATGGTATGAGGTATTCAGTTTGCTTTCTTTGTTCGTGTTGCATACTTCATAAACGCAACAACTTTGCTTTAATTTTATAATCAGTCTAGATTTGATTAATTTCGAGTTGGACTTAATATAAGAAAAAATTGGGACTTGCATCTACATAAATATGCCCCCAGTTGGGAGACAATTGTCCTATATCTACTTGGACCATGTCTTTCAGGTCACTAATTCAAAATGAGGTCCACTTGAATATAGTGTCAAGTGCACTGTTTTGTCTGAATTCTCAACTTAGAATTACACTGGACCTAGACCCTCTTCGACGATGACGACTAATATTTCCTCAAACATTACTACTCTAGTTAAGGGAGGCTTCCAAATAGGATCGACTGAACCTGTACAATGAAGATCATGTAGATGGCTAGCTTCACTCGTCTAAGCTAGGATTTCAAATTTAATCTCTTTTGTTATAGAAGATTAGATCTTTGTTGACATTAACAACAAGCTCGGAGATCTGGGTTCATGTTTTCGAGTAGAGTCATAACTAACAATCAACCTCTTCTAGTCATCTCTCTTATTAAAAAATAACACGCACAAATAATCACAATAATAATAATAAAATAAAATACACAAGAATTATTTATCAAATTCATTACAATGTGTAGCTACATCTGAGGATGACATCTAATCAAAATTTTCACTATGATATTTTAACCACAAAACATGATTAATCTTAAATTTTTAGCTCGTCAAACATGGTCTAATTAGGCTGGAAATTATTTGCACGCACTCATCAATACATCTTTTTAATAGAAAGTTGATATTCGTTGTGTGCGTCTTGATTTAACAGCAATGCAATTAATATTTGAAGTTAAATGTGTTGATTAAATTCAAATTCATGATTATACAATTTTTTAAAATATAGTAGTATGTTTTTTTATAAAAAAGTGTTAATATTCGAATGAATAAATATTTGGCATGCCAATGAATGTTTCAAAGATTCGTTAACAGATGAAAGGATTATGTCGGAGATCTGTGACAGGTTGGTCCAAATCATAATCCGCCCGGACCCAGTCAAAGGTTTTTATTTTTCCGTCTCATTAGTGCCACGTAAATCCATATTTAGCGGAAGCATTCGAAAAGTGTTTGTTTGTCTTTTCGTTAATTAGCTCTTTATTATTTCTTCAAATTCGTGAAGTCCAATTCAAAGCTCAAGAAAATTTGAAGATAATAGAGCAAACACAAACACATCATGTGTTAGAAGGTTCTTGATCTATAATGATAAGCATTCATTGATTTATTCGTTAATTTTAAAGTAAGTCTATGACGGTCAGATGTGATCCACTAAGGCTATGTTTATTAGCAACCATCCAACCACCTTTAATATTTAATTAATTTATCTCTCTTTCACATCACTAATATTCATTTCAATACAACCACCTCTATTTTTGTTCATTTATCAATGACCACCACAATCATACAACCACCCAACCACAACATAATTTTATAATATTTTATTATTATTTTTAATCATAATAATTTTAATAATATTAAATATAAATTAAAATGAAAAAAAACAAACTAATAAAAATTAAAATTACGACAAACTAAAAATATAATAATTTGAAGGTGTGTTGAAATATAGCAAGAGTGGTCTCTATTTAAAGAGAACGAAAAAATATAAATTTTGGTATAATTTTTTATTTTTTTAATATTTTATATAAAAGATATAATATTTTTTTATCAATTATCTAAATAAAATCTACTGAACTTATTATATATTAACAAGTGTCACCACCTCAATGGATGAGATAAGAGGAGAGAGAGAGACCGAGAGTGGTCGGTTTTTTGAAGTGGTCCACCACTTCTATTCTCTCTATTTTCAATTGTTATTTTTTTTTCATAGTAATGAGGTGACGGCGACCTGGTCTCATGAATTGAGACCGATAAAGATGGTCTAAACGATCTTCATATCTAAATCTATCAATTTCATTAAATTTGGCACCCATTACCTAAAATCTACATAGGAGTTACGATTTGGTTGACAAGTATGAATATAATGCACTAATTACGAAAAAAGTAGTCTGATTTTGGTAATATATACATGCATATAAGCATTCTATATTTGAGGAAGCCTAATGTTTTTTGGTTGCAATGAGTATGTAATTTCAATTTGTCTTCGAGAATTTTATCATAGTTTGTGTTATTCATCCCATCATATTAAATAATTACTCGTCGTGTGTTACTACAAACTTGATATTATAACTAAATTCACAAATTCTAATTCTATGTTTAATTAGCCGTAAGGAGCACTTTTGACTATAACGAGAAATGATAGTACTTATAAAGTTACAGAAAAACCAACATCACTTTGTTCTTTTATTCATTTATGTTAAATTATAGATAAAATGAACAGATCATGCTTTAATTGTTATTTAATTGGTAAATAGTATGTAGCATATAATTCATTTGACTATAAATAACATACTTTAGTTGTTGAACAACTGAGCTTCTGGAAATACTTGATTCACGGGCATCTGATGCTTTACCAAAGTAATTTAATAATTAATGTTGGACATTAAAATTCCCGTCCAAAAGGAAAACGACATTAGAGACAGCCATGTTTTATTTATTCCATCACCCTCGAATTGTGCCATTTTGTATGAGAATTTTGTCTGAGCTTAATTGATTATCTTGTGTGAGTTCTTCATCCTTGTCACTTTTAGTCAATTATGTTTATCTCATGGATGATTTTTATAATAATCGACGCGCTTATTCCTGTTGCAAAGCAATTAACTTAAATTCCAAAACATTCCCTCAAACCTAGATTCCCTTAAACCTTAGAAACCCACCCTTCACCACCATGAAATTGCTCTTACCTCTCATTTTCCTTCCTCTATGCATCATGGCTCAGCAGAACTATTCAGGGGCTGCCATTTACCGGTGCAACCGCAACGAAGCAACAACGCCGTTTGAGTACCTCTACGCATGCAACGGCCAACGCTCCTCTTGCAGGGCTTTCCTGATCTTCACAGCCAAGTCTCCATATGCTACAGCTGCTGCCATTGCGAACCTGAGCTCGTCGGACCAAGCTGAAGTTTCACGAATCAACAACGTCACGACATTCAAAGTCCTCCCAGAAGGACAAGAGGTCATCATCCCAGTTGAGTGCTCGTGTTCAGGTCAAAAATATCAAGCCACCACCACTTACCGGATCCGATCCTACGAGACCTACTTCATAATTGCAGACAAGACCTTCAAGGGATTGTCCACCTGCGACGCGCTTAAGCATGCAAATACATACCAGGATACGAGTTTGTTACCTGGGCAAGTATTGCGAGTTCCACTCAGGTGTGCATGTCCAACAGCAGAACAAGCTGATGCCGGGACAAAACTTTTGCTGACTTACCCGGTCGGCCATGGTGATACTCTTCTTGGCTTAAGCAAAAGATTCAATGTAAGTGTAGTGAGTATATATGAGGCCAACCGTTTACTGGATGAGTTTGCCAAGATCCAGCCTTTCACAACCATCCTCATCCCTTTGCCAAGTGAACCGTCACATTCCCAAGCTATAAGCCGGAGGTATAATGCGACTACTTCACCACCTATGCCTCCTCCCGTTGCTCTGAATAGCCGATCAAACAGGGCTCCTTTGATTGTTGGCATTGCTGCAGGATCTTTTTTTCTGCTAATATTGCTGCTTCTAGTCCTTTTGTTTCTATCTCATAAGAAAAGAGCACAGGTTGTAGAGGGTAGAGGAGGAAATGCAACTTCTCCACAAGACTTGATTCTTGAAATTGCAAGATTTGATCGAGCCCTCAAAGCATACAAATTCTCAGAAATAAGGAAGGCTACAAGAAATTTCAGGTCCAGGAGCAGGATCAAAGACCACGAGTACCGGGGAACTTTCAAAAGAGAAGTTTTGGCTGTTAAAAAGAGTAGTGCGAATGCAGAGCACGAGGTAAAGATGCTGTATAAGATAAATCACTTCAATATAGTAAGACTTTGTGGCTTCTGCCAAGATAAAGATGACTTGTACCTCGTGTACGAGTACATGGCAAATGGCTCCCTTCGGGAATGGCTGAGCAGAAGAGGACCCCAGCATATGAAGAGCTGGAACCAACGCATTCGTATTGCACTTGATGTTGCCAATGGACTTCTCTATCTCCACAACTTCGCAAACCCAGCTTACGTGCACAATGATGTAACAAGCAGCAATGTTCTTCTTGACGGCAACCTGCGAGCAAAAATTGCAAATTTCAGTCTTGCAAGAGAAGCAAACTGCAGTGATACAAAAAGGGTCATGGGGACTAAAGGATACATGGCACCTGAGTGTCTTGATGCCGGTCCAGTCACTTCCAAGGTCGATGTATACGCCTTTGGAGTAGTACTGCTGGAGCTGATAACGGATGAACTCCCAGTTTTTGAGCAGGATGGCAGAGGAAGGCTTCTTTCAACAACAATAACTGCTCTTATGGAGACATCGAATGCAGAAACCGACCTATGCCGTTTTGTTGCCTCTGGTCTCACTGAAAATGGTGGGACAAAATATGCCATCCAGGTGGTGAAGCTAAGCTTAAGCTGTTTGATACAAGACCCTTCAGATCGACCAGACATGGTCGAGGTTGTCTCGATTCTTCTGAAAATGCAATCTATTATACATAAGCCACTCTAAGGAGTTAGCAATAAGAGGCATTTGTTCATCCTCTGTCATATATAAACTAGCCAGCAAAATAATACATAGAAAGAAACAATTGAGTCCCCTCCAATGATGTTCATTAATAATCACTCATCACTCCTACATACATGGTTTCAGACAGTTAAGCCAGAACTTCAGAGTTTTGGTCACTGAGAAGCCACACCGTCACAGCAAAAAGAAAAATGAATATGAATTTCGATGTACTTGTAGTAAATGTAAGGACTTTAAGATATACAAGGTTTAAGAATGACACTCTAACCTATTCCAAAAACTTCTGTACTGACATGTATGTCCTACGGGAAGGCCTTACAGCTAAAACATGGAAAGGCCAAGCAATAATTTCACAGGGAAAAAACGAAAGAAAGATGAATATTTTTTCCATGTTAGGGACCAAACTCAGTAAGGAAAGTTTCCAGTCTCTCGCATATGATCCAGGGTCCTCTGTAAGCCATATTTGAGCACTGCCTGGTTACCAGCTCTAAAGCCATTTCCGTATATCACAGATGAATCTGTTGCAATCTGATGTTTAAAGAACACACTGAGTTTCTTCTCGAATGGAGATCTTGCTCCCTGGCTTGATGAGGAAGATGATGATGTTGATGCGTTATTACTATCAGGCATGGATAAAATCTGGGACTCCAACCACATACTAGCAAGGACCTGACAGATACCTTCTTCAACATCTTGTCTGAGAGTTCGATAGCCTTACACAAAACAAAGACATTATTAAACTTGATAGCTTGTTGTATTCCTCTAACGACTCCGTAACTCCTTTCAAGTTACCAAGTAAACACTTTCTAGAAAAACTATGAGATAAAAGTGAATTAAGAGGTGAGAGAAAGCACCATTAAGTCGCAGCCAGGCATGCATCATCTCATGAGCCAATATTGATCCAGTGAGTAACCTGAACACATTTTGAAGTTCAAATACAAATATCACATTCAAAAACTAGAACAGATCGGTGGTGGCTCAAAATCCAAAATAATCAAAACCTTGGGAGGCCATATAAAATAAGGATAGCTGTTACTTCACAATGGCGTGTTAATTTATAAGGCTCAGTAAGCATGCGGTTTCCTCCTGTCCTTGGGCGTCTCAGTACCTGGGGATCCATATCCAGAAGAAGCAATTATAACTAAACCTAAAGCATATAGATTACAAAGTTGCATCTTCCACAAGGGAAAATAAAAAATTAAATATGGTAATAGAAGAACTTACAGTGCTGACTGTCTGTTCCTCAGAAAGACAGAGACCTCGAGTTTCAGGCATGTGATGATGCCCCTGGCAAGAGAAGAGAGAATACTGAGATAACTAAGCATGGTAACAAAATTAGTATCTTCCATAGTTGAACCAGAAACATTACTTACATGCCTCTCCCCATCCATTGCTTCATTTAGTGCCTGCCTTTCAACCAAAAGCAATGGCACTTGTTGTGTCACTCTCATATTTAATCCTTCGTAAAACTCTAGTATATCAAGAAAAAGAGGCTGGCACTCATCAGTATCCATTATTGCAGAGTCCAGGCACTCCAAGCAGAGTTTTCGACCATCATTAAGGGGAGCAAATTTAGCATCCCATGACTTGAAATCAAGGAAACATTGGATAATCAGACAAAACTCTTCAAGCCCCATCAACAAATGAAGGTTATGGAAGATTGGAGCTTTGCTCCAGCATACCTCCATTCGCTCACAACTACAACATCGAGTAGTCCCATCAAGCTCATGACTCGGACAGTATTTTTGGGACCAAAAAGGATGTGCCCTATATTCAATAAGACCAGTTGCATTTGTAGGAATCTGTCGACAGAAACATCAGCTAAGCATTCTCAAACAAAGAAAATGTAGAAACATATATTTTCAATCACAGATTGATGGATAAGGATGATACTGAGTGCCTGAAAATCTGTTCAATCTATTATTTTTTGTTATTCAATCACAAAGAACACTTTCTTTTATCAAACTTGCAATAAGTATTCGGTAACTGAATAACAAAAAATAATAAATTGAACAGATAGAATCAATATCAGCCCCAACCCCCCCCCCCCCCCCTCTCCGGACAGGAAATGCTTTTTTAAGATTCAATTCCAAGAAGGAGATCCTAAGAGACTTACCTCCTAAAGGAATTCCTAACTATGTAGTACTCTACCACCGCACAATCTGCCAAAGTTCTAACTTTGCTTACTTCCGCATTCATACCAAATTGTGCTAATGTCATTTGTCAATTGTCAATGTTAATCTTTATGCTTGACATACTACTAAA
Source organism: Salvia miltiorrhiza (assembly GCF_028751815.1). Classification (NCBI taxonomy): domain Eukaryota; kingdom Viridiplantae; phylum Streptophyta; class Magnoliopsida; order Lamiales; family Lamiaceae; genus Salvia; species Salvia miltiorrhiza. The sequence goes on from NC_080388.1 coordinate 55,591,446, forward strand.
AGACTCTCAAAGTCTTTAGATAACGAACCCTGTAAATTATTATCTCTTCAAATAAGAAGTTATGTTTTTTTTTAGCTATATGTCAGAAGAAATGATTTATCCTTTCCTTTCTATTGCTGGTTTGACTCTTTTTTGTTTCTCATGTTAAACAATTTCCACATCCATTTACATCTTTTGAGCCACCAGATGTCTCAATCCCTGGAAATACACTGAATAAGGAACAAAACTTTAGCCTTCCAATGAAACAAGGATCAAAAGATCTTTTGCAGGATAAATTTTAGAGACAACAAACTAATGGGACACTTACAAAGTGGTTGCAGATATCGCATTTCGGATGATAAGACTCCTTATAGCAAGCTTTGTGATATGGGTAGCTCCCGGACATGGAAAACTGCAGCAATCAAATGGAGCTTTAAAATGTAGAGCTATTTAAATTAACCTAAATCCAGAAAACACTACCCTGAACAACAACCCTCCAATAAAAAAGTCAAACTAACTACAAAATCACTCCCTCCCAGTGTTATCCAAATTAGTAAATACCGCTCCTTAAAATGGACTCGTGAATTCACAAGGAATGGGAGGATCTTAATATCAGCCTTTAATCAATATAAATCACATCCAGCACAGTATAATCTTCACTCAAAAGCTTTTTACCAGAAAAGGCAACAGCACAAGATTTGTGTATCATCATTTTGATCATGTTCAAGTGCAGCATCTAGAATGATCCTCTTTTTGATTTCTACCAGTGGACTATATCTTTTACTAGCTAGTTATGTAAGACAAAGGAGCTATCTAAGGTTTAAACTAGCATATCAGTTACTATTATTGAGAATGTGAGAATAACAATGTTGAGTTTTAGAAAGAGCTACAGCACAGAGCAGATCTTCATAATAAGCAACAACAATAACCCTTTAAAATGGCATTTAGAAATTGACATGCAGGTTACCATGATAATAAGTTTGTGAAGGCAGACCAGATGAAGATATACCAAGTTAATATATCAATATTGACAGCAGAAAAGTCTTTAGGGTCACCACATTCAAGCCTTTTACTTAAGACTTAGAAACGAATGATAATATCTATTTTTTTCTTTCAATGGAGGATTGCACTGTGCTTGATCCATCTTGACAATAAGTCTGGGGAAGGTTAGAGTAAAAATTATTGTGCTATACAAGAAAAATGCCGGGACAAACATACCTGAAAATTTTCAGATATGTAGTTAAGACTTATACATAAAGCATATGGGAACAATAGCATGAATGCCAGGACAAGATAATATTTCATAAGTTTGTACACAAGAGTAAAAAGTTTGTACCTCATAATCAGATATTGGTTGGCTGCATCCATTGCATCTAAAACATTCAGGATGCCAAACAGCACTCATGCAACTCAAAAATCTTCCATGGCCAATCTCTGTGTTGCATCCAGCACAAATCCTACCACAGCAGATGCAAATAAGATTATTAACCACAACCTTTTCAACTTGGGTAATTTTCATATCTGTAGTCATGGCTCTCATGGAATGGTTCAACAGGATCTGATCAGAAAATAGGGAAATTTTGTATATTTTGTAGTGCATAAATGCATTTAAATGGAATGATGTGTATTCTCGGGAAATGGAAAATTATGTCTACACAGGAATGGTCAATTTCAAAGAAATACCTAGGATAAATGACAAAATGCATAAAAAGATATACAATAAATCACAGTTAATCTATATGCAAACTGTTATTGAGAAAAGAAAAGAAAAAACTAACAAAATGCATGTGTCCTCGACTCCTTGTGATTCAAAAAATGATCGAGATGATTAGCAACACCAGAAAATAGAAACACAATGGAATATTGATAGGATTAAGCTCTGCAAAATGTTGAAGTACTGGAAAGTCAAAGTCAATAATGAAGATCAAAACATTTTTGCCTCTTGAAAGATATCATCAGTGGAACTCGTTTATATAGTAGACTAGTAGTATGAAAAGATTTTTTACCTGAGACTTATAGAATAAGGAAAAGATATAGGTTGGTAAAGGCTATCATTTCCATGTCCACTTCCATGTCCATTTCCATGTCCATGTCCTTGCCCGTACCCACTTCCATGTCCATATCCATTTCCCATGCCATTGTCATTTGGGGTCCCTGGCTGTGCTGGAGACTCGACATTCAAGCTCTCCTGGATAGCCCTAGCAAGTAGTTCATCTTCTTCCAATTGCGGTTCACTATCTATCCATCCAGAAATTTACTTAAATAAACTGGTACAAATAAATGGTATAATGAGAAAACTTTATAGTAAGGAAAAAGCTAATGCACATGCCAAGACTGAGATGCAAACTGCAATTAGGTATTATGTACACATATATTTTTTACTAACAACACCCAATAGAGAAGTCAATTGTGAGTAACAGGAAACATGAAGCATTAATACAATTAACTACATACCAGGCCAAGAAAGTGAAATTCTCTAAAGACAATTAAATACAATCAAAAAGATGTGTCATAGTACAACTAAAGATTATTGATTGTACACAATCAGAGGTAGGAGTTCCAGAGATGGGGTTCCAGGCCTAATAGTTATGTAAAAGGTATAATGCAATAGCACATCTATGATCGGTGTAAGAGATAAAATATAGTCAATGCACTCACCAATAGAGAAGCCAATTGTGAGTAACAGGAAACATGAAGCACCAATACAATTAACTACATACCAGGCCAAGAAAGTGAAATTCTCTAAAGACAATTAAATACAATCAAAAAGTTGTGTCATAGTACAACTAAAGATTATTGATTGTACACAATCAGAGGTAGGTGTTCCAGAGATGGGGTTCCAGACCTAATAGTTATGTAAAAGGTATAATGCAATAGCACATCTATGATCGGTGTAAGAGATAAAATATAGTCAAAGCACTCACCAATGATAGTAGTTCCTCTTTGATCTTCTTCTGAAAGCGATAAAGCAATTGCACGGTCTATGTCTTCCATCTCTGACCATGAGTCCTACACCATTTTTCCTTTATAAATAAGTTTCCTCTAAGAGAATTAATGTGTAAGAGAATGAAATGATTTGTTTTTTCTTTTTCTTTTTGTAGACGTAATTCATGCCACCACCAAGGACAAATTAGTATTCTCAAAAGATATAAGTGATTGGTGACAAAACACTTAAACTTGCAGCCTGATTAAATTGGGACATACGTGTTCTGTGAAATAAAATTTCAAATCGCTCAGCACACAAATTGGTGCATATCCTTAAGGTGAACAGCATTGCAGTTGAACTAGAGACTTTGAGATTATATGCTCAGGTATGACGCCCTAATTCAGTTAGTTTAGACAACCTAACTCCTTTTGTTGGTGCATAATTGAACTATAGAGCATATCAAAGCATGAATAATGCCCAAAAAAATGGAGACATGACATTCTCATACATGATAGCTGACAAACATATTCCAGGTCTTTCTAAAAAGTATAGATAACTTGAGAATCAACAGTCAATAAATACCGGAAAGGCAAAAGAAAGAAAATCTGGAAACATCAAACATCTAATGAAATTATAAGCTTCATGTAAAAGTGATAGAAAGAGTATGTAATATTGTTTACCCATGAAGTAGATGGATTATTATCCACTGGTTCAGCTCCATATCTCCAATCACACTGCCCCTCTGAAACTTTATGCTCTGAACCTTTGAAAATTTTGCTAAACCAGCCCATTAGGTTAAATGCAATGTCCACATAGTCAACAACACCTTAACCTGCCACCAAAACAATTGGATAAAGTTATAGAATAATACAAAGCAATGAAATATGCCACCAGGAAGCACAGAAGGAAGAGAGGGCATATACAAACATAGAAGAAAGAAATACTACTATCAATGCTGGCTATTACAATTCTGACTGGACCCTCTACTTAATTGTTTGCTTTCCATTTAAGAATAATGAACTTCCTTGTCAGCATCATCGTAGCCCATTATCACAACTTGGGGGTTGGTCGCACTAATGTTTGCTCTCCATGTTACCTCATCTTTATACATAATCACTTAACCCAGGATAGCTTGTATGAATTTAATTTTTAGGGAACTTCTCTTTACTACACTTAAATCTTCATTGCGGGAAAAAAAAATCCTGCAACCTAGCAAAAGATTTCTTCTGGACTTGGTAATAATTTACTGAAATATAAATACTTATATATGTATACATATATCTGATGATGGGGGGGAGGGGGGTGATTCTGTTGCTATGGCTGGTTTTATGAGCTTTAACACGATATAAATTTATAGGACAAAATGACAAATGCTGAGCCCATTCTCTTCTAGAATATCATTTGGTATTGTTATACATCTAAAAGAGATACATTTGCAGGAGCAAACAATTTCTATAACCCATGTTAAGCAGCCAGATTTAAGAAATATAATTTACAGGCAAGAAAACCCAAATAAAAATTGAGGAAAACAGAGAAAGCTGCGAAGCTTTGATGAAACAATATTTCCCCAGAAATCATTATTCTAGGTGCCCAAATGCTTTAAGTAGCAAAGTTAGAATCCCTATAAACCAGTAACAAATTTACTTCTAATTTGCAGCTAAAATGTGTGCAGCAATAAATCCAAAGCAAATGATCCCTCCATTTTTTGTAATTCATAACTTAAAACAATCAGGGAAGCCATGTACCAGGAATGCATGTACAATGAAATTAGAAATTGGAGCAGTGGCTTACCTCAATACAATAGACTACAAAATCTGCAGGAATGGCGGAAGTAAAATGCCTCAGATCAAAAATGGGGGAATAGAAGTATTTGCAAAAAGCAACAACGTAATGAAGAACAGCTTAAAGATGCCGAAAGAAACTTTTCAATGTTTTATATCCAAGAAAAGAAGAATCTTTCGACACTAATAAGAAACCCGACTTAAATGTATTTCTTGTCCTCAATCTCCGGCAATACGTTGAGTTTTCAACAAAATTGCTGAACAAAATGATGAATGCCCAGAAATTTCTATTGTTCGGGCAGCCCACCAAGATACAAAAAACAAAATCTTTGGGGAAAATTATTAAATAGTGTGATCACATGAAAGAATTGTTCCATGATTTTTGAAGTCAAAATGGACGAAAATGTTCTGACTAAAATAGGCTAAATTAAAACCCCAAAAACAACGTTTGACTAAGAAATATCAAACGCAGTTGGAATGGTTGGAAATGGAGGACAACAACTCCCAGTATATATATTTACGTACAATACATACCTTATTTTCTTTATAATTTCAAATATATAAATGAAAGAATAAAATCAACTTTCATATTTACCCTTACAAAAATATATTTTCAAGTTTATATTTGTGTCACAAGCCACTTGTATTTCTTTCACAAAATAACAAGACAAAGTTGTCAAGGAAAAAAGTTAATGGAAGAAAATAAATTATTAATCATAAACAAAAACGAAAATTTAATATATTAGAAAAGGGGAAAACAAACTTGAATATTAATATTGTTGTGTAGTTTTTCCTAAATGACCCAACCTAAGAACGAGCAACAAAATAAATTGTTTTTTATAAACTCTCCAACCACTTTATATGTGTCTTATGTGCATGTGTTGGTCTAATGGTAGATGGTTAATGATTAATACACAAGTTTTGAGATCTTGGATTTAAGTTTACTATCGTACAATCTTTAAATTTCTTTATTTATTTATGTAATTTATCAAACAAAAAAAAATATGAGTGGACTCCCTCAACAAAAATTAATTGGACTTGCTGGTCACATGCATGAATCTAAACACAAAATATAAACGAATTAAGTAGAAGATTTTGGCTTCAAACTAAAATGACGTCGTTTTTAATTGTGTCTGGTGGGTCAGAATAAAGGAAGTCTTTAGCAAATGGTTCCTTGCTGCCAAGTTCGATCAGAAGAAGGACTGCTTTGACACTTGGAAATACTTCATGCGTAACCGGAATGATCAAGCTCAGTTCAAGCGGATTGAACAAGCAAGGAAAGCTGCAAAGATGGCGTTTGTTTCTCCTCCCCTGCTCAACACCATCACACCCCCAAGGCGAAAAGGACGAACGAACAAAGACGTCATAGAACGAGAAGTGCAGAGCATCAGTGAAATTTAGAGAATCATTGATCCAGACCTCTTTGCTCAAAGAAGGAACGCTCTATACCAACTCTACCAGGTCAAACCAGAGAGATTATAGGTTTGTTGTACAATAGCCTTAGGCAGAGAATATGCTCATCTGCTAAGTGCAATGTACTTTGTACTCATCACTTTCGCTCTTAATCCTGTTTAAAGACTATTTCTCTCTCAATTATAATTTCTTCTTGTCTGAATTTAAATGTGCTTCTTACTGTGTTCTGAGGATTAACTCTTGTTGAGCATTTACTTTCGACTGTTGACTGATTACATTATTTAGGAGGAACTCTGTTATTATGTTCCCTGTTCCCAGTCATTATCTGTGTTGTGACCATGAATGTATCATGTAAGGTTTTGGCATCATCAAAAAGGGGGAAATTGTTGAAAATGAAAGAATATCCAATCTCATGTTTTGATGATACCAAAACCACTTAAAGGCACATTCTACCTAATGGTGGCTTGAGTTTCTTGGAGTGCTAGACTGGACAGTGAATACAAAATGACTGAAGATGCCAGTTCAACTGAAGAGTTGCTCAACTGAAGGACGCAAACAAGTCCAGAACACACCCAGAGATGCAGACTCAACTAAAAACTCTCAACTGAAGGAAACTGCATCAGAAGCAACTAAGGAACCCAAAAGTCATGACATTCGGTCACGTGGATAGCCTCCAAGACATGCTGCAACACTTAAGAAAGTCAGAAGCATTGACCTTGAAGGAGGGAGCTTCTTCTTTTGTATAAAAGCTTGCAGCATCTGTACCAAAAGACAAGATGGTCATCTCTACATTCATCAAAAAGAAATAAAGACAAGTGTACCTGAGCCAGAAAAGAGACGTTATCTCCCAATGGCATGATTTGAAGAAGAAGATCTCCGCCAACGGATCTATTCCTCAGAGACGCCTATAAATAGCTCAGAAGATTTCTCAAGAGAGAGATAGAGAAGAGAAGAAAAGAAAAGATTCTGATTCAATCCTCAATGCCGAAGCTGCATCAGAAAATCAAATAGAGCTTAATATTCCTTAAGCATTGAATCGATGAAGAGAGGATTTAAATGTTGTAAAATCAGTTTCACTGATTACCTAAACTCTCTTATTGTAACTAGGAATTTCACTTCGATAAATCATTAGCCTAGCTACTGATTACTTGAGATTCTGTACTCAGTAATCCTAGTTGGTATATTACAATACCCATTTTCAAAAGAGCGAGAAGAGTGTTTGTAATCGAGCTTGAGACATAGACCAAGCTCAGCGGTTGTTTAGTACTAGTAAACTAAACAGTTAGGTTGCTTAGCACCCGCAAACTAAGTGTGTAAATCCAACCTAGTGAGTTGGTTGCTGAAAGGTATTTCCTTATCAGTATAGATCGCTTTGCACCCGTAAGCATTGCAGATAGGTTTGCATTGCACCCGTAAGCATCATGGTTAGGTTTGTTGTGCACCCGTAAGCACATGCCCAGAGTGTTCGTCAGATTGATTATTTTCTGGCTGTGGATGTAGGAATGTTGTTTTCCGAACCACGTAAAAATCCCTTGTGTTCTCACTTGCTTTTATATTCAGTATTTGCGCATATCTTTATTTCTATATAATACTGACTAACTGAAAAGAGTAACTAAGGGATTCTCTGTGAAGAAAATCTTTCAAGGCTATTTCACTAAAGTTTAATATTCCGCTGCTAGAGTTATAAGTTTAAATGATCAATCTTTCGATAGTCAGTTAAATAAGTAACTCTACTCTGTTTTACTTACGACTGAAGCCTTAATTGGACTTAAGTTAATTGACCAGCTCGATTAACTGAAGTCACCCACTGAACCTTTGTTTCAGTATCAGTCGCCACCTCTTGTCAACTGAAGCTCGTCTTTCAAATCAGTAAAACTGTCTTTCAGTACAAAGGTGTTTGTTTTAAGTAACATTCTTGTAAAAATAGCCGACAGGTGTATTCCCCCCATACACATGTCCTTTCAACCCTCAGTGGACCCAACAATCCTCTCCCGATTCAAATTACAAATGAGACATGCATAGAAAGTGGCCAACCATCCATACAAGAAATAAAGCTAGCTAGGGCTTCAAAAGATACTAATAAGCACAATCAAGATATATATTGACCAAAGAATTCAATCTATTACATAATCCATCTAGCCTAATCCCCAAATCAAAGGGGATTTTAGCCTAACATGCTTAAAAACAACTTACTTAAATCAAAAGAAAACATAAACAAAGGAAAGAGATGACAAATCCTATTTAATTAGTGTTGCTTTCTTCATGATTCTCTCCTCTTCAATGCCTTCAATCTTGGATAGATGGGAGCATTAATGGAGGCTAGGGTTAGGTTTTGGAGAATTGGGGATGAATTGATTAAGTGTAGGTAGTGAATGGTGTGTAGAAATGAAGGTGAAAGGGGGGGTTTTGGGCTGAAATTCGCGTTTAGGACCCACAATTAGAAGTTAACCGCCTTTTTTCCGCGGTCACGGTAGTGCCGCGGCATGAAACGTGGGGAAAAGGGGCAGAGATGCACTGACTCGCTATTTCATTAATCGCAGTCCCACCCACGGCCCCAGGTACGGACCGCGGGTCTTAGTCTTCCCACGACCGTTGCGCCGCGGTCGTGGGGTCCTATGTGCAGCCGTTGGCTCCATTCTCCCTCGTCCGAGCTCCGATTCCGTCACCGTTTGCGCTCACAGATTCCTCTCAAGATGTACTTCAACCTCATGTTTTCATAATTCTCCAATTGATCTTTGATTTTCCCTGAAATCACTCCAAAACTACATCAAGACATCAAATCTATATAAAGCACAATAATTGATACAAACAATCATTCACAAGCAAAACATAATTAATATATTTATTATTTTGAATGAAATAGTCTATTTCAAAAGAAAATAATCAATATTTTGAATATTAATATAAATTTAGAAAGTTCGTATATGCTCGATTAAGCTCATGAGCCTCAAAGTATTCGGTAAACAAAGTTTGGAATTCGACTCCATACTAAACAAACTAAACTTGAGTACACCACTATTCGATTTGGCTCAGTTCACTTACACCCTAGTTTTAACCCATTCTCTAATTGTGCGTTGTCGACCTTTGTGTCTATTGTCATTGTCATCTATAACCTATTATCCATATTGCACAATCGATCTATTATCCATATTGCACAATCGATATTAATATTGTTGCAGCTACCGCCGCTGTCATTATTGGAATGCATTTTAAAGCTACTATTTATCTTTACAAGAAATGTGTGAACGACGCACGCTTACTGGACAGTGTCGTGCGAGCGTATATTTGTTAAAAATGACTTAATATACTCTTACATGCTAGGTCGAGCACGTGTAAGGGTTCATTAATTAGCCAAAACTAGCCTAAATGCCTAATGCATTCCTACAAGTTGAAGCGTAAAGTGATAACGGTGAGTATAATTTGTCTTTATCTCAAAACGCGTATATATTATTTAATATATTAAATTTCAATATTACCCTTATATAAAATATATAAGAGAAATATAATGGACAAATTAATTTTTATATATAATTTATTTTGCCTAATAAAATCTCCTAAAAAAAGAGATCAATTTCAAATTAATTATATATTCTACGATGCATAATATCTAGAGCATCCGCAGCCGAGACCCCATAGGGAGCTCTTAAATGATCCCCACCATTTCTGAGCCTCTTTCCCACAGTGGGGTTCTCTGCATCCGGCCCCTCGGATCTTAAAATTTTCATCTTCATTCAACCATGGATTTTTAATGTACTTTTAATTAAATTAAATATTAAATTTAACAATATAAAATTCATTAAAATTTAAATTAAACATCTTTATATATATAAAAAAGCAAAGTAAATGTAAATAAAATCAATTAGAAGGATATAATTGGAATTTGTGGAAAAATTTGTAAAACTCTTCGGCAGTTTTTAATGTATGCAAGATGCAACTATGCATTCCAATTTCCCACTATCAAAATCTTTCCTTAAAATGAGGAACGTATTTTAACTTTTACAGTATAATTTTTTTTTGTTATTAATATTTAATTTTAAATTATGTAGTTATGTTTATTTTGCATTAAAAATAAATTATTAATACTCCCTCCGTCCCACGAATCTTGACACGTTTTCCTTTTTGGGCCGTCCCACGAGTCTTGACACGTTTCATTTTTGGGTAATAATTATTACATTCTATCTCCTACTTTATCACCTTTATTATATTCTCTCTCCTACTTTATCACTTTTATTACCTTCTCTCTCATACTTTATCAATTTTATATTTTATTAATTACACACTTAAAACACTAATCTACATCTCCTTAATTCCCGTGCCGAACTCAAACGTGTCAAGACTCGCGGGACAGACGGAGTATTACATTATGTCATTGTTTGTTATAAAATGATATCATATTATATATTATAATTTATATTAAGAAACACTAATTCAATAATCTCATCAAACTAATTGAATACTATTAATTTATTTTTAAAATAAATTATAATTCATGTACATGTACTTTCTCAAATTCTTATCCAATTATTATTTTGTTTTTAAAACATAACATGGATGATATAGTAAATATCTACTAATACTCCTTCCGTCCCTGAAATAAGTTTCTCTTTTTCCTTTTTGGGACGTCCCCCAAATAAGTTTATCTTTCTTTCTTTCTATTTTTGGACAACTACCCCACCACTAATAATACTTTATTTATTCTTACTTTTCACTTTTTCACTACTCTCAATACTAATATAACACTTTTTCACTTTTTCACCATTCCCAATACTAATTATAATACATTTTTCTCCACTATCAATACACTTTACCACTTTTCCTTAAAACCTGTGCCGTCCCCAAAGAGAAACTTATTTTAGGGACGGATGGCGTATATATTATTTAAAAAAATATATACTGCCAATTATTACGTAATGGGTAGATGTATTTTGAAAAAGACGAAGAGTGTGTAATATTTTAATTTCTATCATACTATTTTATTTCTTACACAAAAAATAACTTTACTATTTCTATGTGGTTTCATCTTAAATAAAAGATAATGGAAAGTCATTTAATTTGGTATATGATGAATTTGAAATAAATAAATAGCTTATAGTATTTATTAGTATTTATTTAAACCAATATTTAAAAAAAAATTATATATATATATATATATATATATATATATATATATATATATATATATATATATATATATTAAAGATCAAACATGTTTAAACTTTTCTTCAATTTTACTTCTTATTTTCTCCTTTTTTTTTTCTTTTTCTTTTTTATTTATGATATTTTGATTTTTATATTATGCATTTCTATATATTTTATGTATAAAAATAACTAATAGTAGTAGAATAAAATAACATTACTATCAAAAGACATCAAACTATATATTATAGTTTATTTTATGATGGAAATTACAAAATGGCTTTAATAATAATAATAATAATAATAATAATAATAATAATAATAATAATAATAATAATAATAATAATAATAGTGTATCTATTTTTATTGAATTCATTAAGTATTTTTTTTAAATTAAATAATATTAAAATAATTATAAATTAAAATCTAGCAACAAAAAAAATTCCTGAAGTTAACTAACCAAAATAGGCAAGGTTAGTGATTAATTAGTCCCTCCGTCCCACTGTAAGTGAGACCTTTTTTTTGGCACGAGAAATAAGAAATGTGTATTTTGTGTGTAGGTGAAAAATTGAAAATGTGTTTAAAGGGTAAAAAAATTACTCAAAAAGGAAAGAGTCTCACTTACAGTGGGACGCCCAAAATAGAAAGAGTCTCAGATATAGTGGGACGGAGGGAGTATTATGCAGTTAAAATTTTTAAATACATTGAAACTGAATTTAATTAAAAGTCAGATACGGAATATTATACATAAATACAATGCAAAATTTTAAAAATTCAAATTAAAATAAATTGTTGTTTTTAAGTAGGGATTAGAATCAACTGTTCTAAAAACTTTATCTATATACGTACGTAAAATGAATTCAAATTAAATTCAAGATTAAATAATCCATTTTTATTGAATTAAAAGTTGTAAGTGATAAAGAAAATTATATATGATCGAATTTGTTCAAAACTATTGTAGCTTTCTAAATATAATAATTTTTTATTCTGTATTAATGTATGTTTTTTTTTGTATACATACAATTATCTTTGATATGTATTAAATTAAGTTTGGATATCTTTATGTGTCTGTCAATATTTAAAAAATATGTGTTGAGATAGGTTTAGGATTTGAATCTCATAATTTGCACAAACTCATTTTTTTTAATTCATTATTTTTCATAACAAATTAATAGACAACTTATTTTATACAATAAATCTGATTTATATAATTATAGCTACTCCTTATACAAGTGATATTATATCTATATCTAGACATATGTTATATTAAAAAATTAGACCACTTTATAAATAATAAATTTGATATCAAATTTTAATTTTATTAGCTAATTTTAATAATTATAAAACATGTACATAATTTACACGAGTCTAAAACTATAATCCCCGCGCATCGCGCGGGAGATACACTAGCTACATTAATAAAAAAAATGAAAACTAAAACAACATTACAATAATTAAAAAAATAAAACATACCAACTATGGCTCGAGAGGACCAAATCGTGCTCAAATATGTTCCATTAAATTTAACAACATAAAATTGATTAATTTTTTTTTCTTTTTTCTATTGCCGCATGAAATACACGTATGTCTTTCTCTTTCCTCCCGAGCCTGCCTTCCCCATCCACGCACAGCTCGCACCCAGGGAGCTTGATCGGCAATAGCAGGGGGCTCGTCGAGCCTCGCTAGATGCTCATAAGCTAATTAAGGGATATGATTTGTTCTCTCCGTTACGCCAGGCTCACACGAGCCCCGCTCATAAGCTAATTAAGGGATATACTATGATTTGTTCACCAGCCGCGTATATATCACAACTATAACAATTAAAGTGTATGCGCATATACTTTCTTGCCCAATAATATTCAAATACAATTAACTTATTTAAGCATTTAATTACTCTTAGATGAACAAATAATCAATATATATGGAGAGAGTAAGAGGATTTTTTAGGACAGTAACTTATATTGATTTGGAAATTAGGACAAAAACTTTCGAATTTGTAAAAATAGGACACTATTTTTGACACTAATTAATAAGCGTCATAAAAATAGGACATTTCTCGGTCGATAATTGGCCGAAAAATATCTTGCTGATGCAACACTTATTAATTAGTGTCCTGTTTTACTCTAAAAAAAATTAGTGTCCTATTTTTACAAGTCCGAAAGTTTTTGTCCTAATTTCCAAATCAATCTAAGTTACTGTCCTAAAAAACACTCGAACTATATATATATATAGATATAAAATATCAATTAATCGTTGATATTAAGCCCGATCGACTCAAGTTGCAGTACAAATATATTAATACAATATTGTAATTAATGATCAATAAACCAGGTTATGGTACTTTCACTACCCTCAACTTTATGCTTAACTAAACAAAGACGACATACATAGAGAGCTAAGATGATATATATATTATAGAAAGTTCTTTGAAAGTGAAGTGAGGTAGTGAAGGGAGCAAGAGGGCGACCCCTTTTTTTTCTCTATCCTCTCCTTTCATTTTCTTTCCTCTCTCACTGCTTTTTTCTCTTGTCTGATCGAAAACTGCTTGTAAGATTCCATGAGCAAGCTGATTTCAAGCACAAACATCAACAGGTAGACTACTCCATCTCTCCCTCAGAAGAAAGCGATGTTTCTCGGATTAGATTCAATCATATCCGAAGCTTGCTTTTCTTTAACAGCTTATACGTACAAACAAACTACTGAAATTAATTATTTGATTAAGTCAAGAAATCTCGAGTGTCAAAATGAAAATATTGGGTTTATTTTGTTTATGAAATTTGCTGCTGTTTTTCATAACTACTGACTGTTTGGCTGGTTTAAGTTGAGAGGGAGAGAGAGAAAGACAGCCAACCCCCAACCCAATTAGGCCAAATCTTAACTCACTTAGAAACTCTTGTGTGATGTGCAAATGAAAGATCTGTGACAGGTAAAAATTAAAGCACGGCGATTTGATGTTACGAGTGCAAGGTTTCGAGTTCGAGGCGCTATCGTCGCCGCAGCCAGACTCGGCCGGGCAGCCGCCGCCATACGACGCGGCCAGAGGGATGCTGACGGCGGAGATGATGAACCTGCAGCCGTGGCGAAAAGCAAGCACCGATTTTTTGGATGATCGGATCCAATCAAGTTACCACTTGCCTGCAGTAAATGAAGTGAGATCTAAGGCTAAGCAATAAATTACAGTGATTAATTCGGCATTAATGATGAAATATATATCATGTAATGGAACAGTACCAAATCATGAATTCTTCCTCATGCAGATGAATCCCGAGATAAGAGGTTCAGACCCTCATCGTCAAGGGTTTCATTTTCCGGTTCCGGCGGCGGAGCTGGCCTGGATCCCCAAGAGCGGCGGCGACTATGAAATGGGGAGAGCTGAGGCGCAAGCTGGACTTTCTTTGTCTCTACGAAGCTTGGATGCAGTGAAATTGGGTAAAATAGGTCTTGGAAATGGGGAATTGTACTACCAAAATGATCAAGGGCTTGAATCTTCAAACAAGTTGAATTGGTCTGAGCCGCAGCCTTTTTACTCTTCAATGGAGTCCGCCGGTAGAATCAACATCCTCGGGAATTCACCATACTTGAAGCCTGCACAAGAATTGCTGGAAGAGTTCTGCTGTGTTGGAAGAGGCCAGATCACAAACCCTAATAATTCATCAATCTTCGACTACGGCGGTGGCGGTGGCGGTGGCTCGTCGTCCTCCAAAACTCATCATCCTCCCATTATTTCGCATGTCGAAAGGTCAGAATACCAAAGGAGAAAGATCAAGTTATTGTCTATGCTGGAAGAGGTTTGTATCCATTTTCTCCACTTAATAATTTCGTACAAAGATCTCGCAAGGGAATTTCGAGAAATTTGTTTTAACAACACCCAATTCATCCACAATTCAGTATCACATTAACCAGTTATCTACTTGATCTTTTTCAAACATACAACTATGTATTACTATATAATAAGAAATTAATAATGTTCCTTAGCATGACAGACGTCTACAATTTGGGGTACATGTCTTAGGATTCATGGACATAATTATAAAAATCTAAGCTGGGAATCTTTTATATTCTGATTATAAAATGGTATATGAGTTATATGCTAGCTGCTGCTAGCTCAAGAAAATCTGATCTCAATCTTTCTCTCATTGGGGACCATTTCCAAATGATTCTTTCTTAATTAACCTTGAAAAATGTATTATTGTTATTAATTAATTTATTAATGCATAATGGTGAATTATTGGAACGAGACATCTGTTCTTCTTGTAGTGCTGGTTTATACATGTCAGCTTTAAACCAAATTTGGTACTATAAAAGAAGAAATTAAAAAGGGCGTAGTCAGTAGGATTAATTCTTTGAGCATTTAATTATTCTGCACTCATCTGTGCAGATTCTTCAAGATTAATTAGTTAATTCGCTTTTGTGTGTTGACACGCAATAATTGCATGTAAAGCACAAATGTGTTAACTTTGTTTCTACATTCCCTCTGCCGGGAAAAGGCTCCACACCTCGTAGGTTTCGACGCGCTTGGCTTTGTTATAATTTAGTAGCTAGTGGGATCATGCTATGGCACATGCTGATGAAATGAATTCAAAACCAACTTTATCTTTTGAGAGCAATATTAATTAAGTGCAGGTTGAGAGAAGATATGCGAGCTACTGCGAGCAAATGCAGGCGGTGGTGAAGTCGTTCGACGCGGTGGTGGGGCAAGGGGCGGCGCAGGCGTACACGGGGCTGGCGCGGAAGGCGATGTCGAAGCATTTCCGGTACATAAAGGATAGCATAGTTGGGCAGCTGAAGCAGGCGTGTGAAGCCCTTGGTGAGAGAGATCAGGCGATGGGGCTGACGAAAGGGGAGACGCCGCGGCTGAAGATGCTTGAGAAGAAATTTAGGCAGCAGAAGGCCCTCTACCATATGGGAATGGCGGATTCCGATTCGTGGAGGCCGCAGCGGGGCTTGCCTGACCGCTCTGTGCACATACTCAGAGCCTGGCTTTTTGAGCATTTCCTCCATCCGTACTCTCTCTCTCTCTCTCTCTCACACACACACACACAAACACACCATCACAATGAAAAGGTTAGGAGAAGCATGAACAGTGCTAATTAAGAATGGTTTTAGTAATACTAAGAGAATGGTAGATTGAAATAGGAGTAATAAACAAATATAGACAAATAGACGATTATTACAATTTTGAAGAATTTTAGATGTATAATAGGGTATTAGGATACTTAATTTTATAAAGCTTATATGTATTAATTACTAAATTATTCTTAAAATTTAAAATAACTAGTAAGCATATAAAAGATATATACTCAAAATTTGTTACAATAGTGATACACACTATTTCTCTTAGATTAAATATGTAATGGGAATATGATACACACTATTCCTCTTAGATTAAATATGTAATGGGAATATAGTAAGCAAGTACTTTTAGCAGTGTTTACTTTGCATGATTAAATATTTTTATCATAAAAAATAGAATTTTTCTAATCCAATCCTTTTCATGGGATAAGAATCAAACAAAATTAATTTGGATGATAAAAATAATTAAGGATCTTTTGATATCTCAAAATTTCAATCTATCAAAGTAAATAAGGAATTAATCTTATTATTTTTATCTATTAATGCTAATCCTTCAAAGTAAACGTCCCCTTAATCGGGTAGTAACTGAGTGAGATTAATTAATTTGCTTTATAGCTTCCATTAGTTACATAGAAGGTGCCGAAATTTCATATTGCGTAAGAATCCCATTTGGTTGTGAATTTGTGATGATCGTGAAAGGACGTACAGTGTATATATATTTGTTGCGTCTGAAATTTATATGTGATAGATTTTTTGTCAGGAGAGTTACTGGACAGACCTGGCTGGCTATTCGTGTATTTGTGTTACTGTGTGTGCATTCATTTAATTTTATTATGATATATATACGTCTAATTAATTAATGCTAACAAATTGAAATAAAAAATATCTCGCATATATAACATTGTTTGAAATCAGGTACCCGAGTGAAGCTGACAAACACGTGCTATCTCGACAGACTGGTTTATCAAAGAATCAGGTACGTATCATTACATATTTGGCATTTATAATCAATGTATTGCAAAGAAATTCTCATTTCGTCAATATATAGGTGTCTGAATAATTCGATTATTTGCATGTAAATTTGTCTGTGTTATCATGCAAATTTTAGGGGCATATGTAGTTTGACTTTATTCCTGGTGAAATTCAATTTCCTACAATTTTATATTTATTATTTTAATAGTATTTTTTAATAGTATTTTTTCATAAAAATAATTTAATAGTGTGTCATCGAGTCTCACTATTATATATTTATTATTTTAATAGTATTTTTTTCATAAAAATAATTTTTATTATAAGATGACTTATAATTAATTTTTATTTTCAATTTTAATAAAATATAATTAATTCCGATTTGTCAACCCTAGTAATGAATTTTGAACTAATAAAAGTAGAAATAAATGATAAAATAAACTATATGCCCTGACTAGCTAGATGTAACCCTAAGTTAATAATAACAAAATTAAACTAAAATACTAGTATAAAATGGAAATTGAAGAAAAAAAATATGAGAGAAAATCAAAAAATTCAAAGCGGAACATCAAATGAGGTAATACTGAATTAAGTGATTTTATGCTAACTGGTCATATCACATATGGCATAATTAAGAAATCAGCTGACTTGAGCAGGTTAATTATTAATTAGCTCTATACATTATGCTATACATATATATTTTGGCCACTGGAAATAGCTAGATCCCATAAAAGTCCAACTTCCATATCACTAATTTGTAGTTTTACCATATAACAGTGCTCGAGGGTTTTGTTAATAGTCAGTTTTCTAGAATTGTCTAATTAATGCATAGAAGTAAGATTGTTCGTTTGTTACACTCATATATAATTGAATGGCACGTGTCATTTAAGAAGAAAAATAATTTGGATTGATTCATATTTTTGACGAAGAAAAAATAAATTAAAAAATAATTTCCAGTAAGCTTCAGATTTCGTGTAGGGTTTCAGTAATACAACGTTAAAAAAATTATTTCCATATCTCAACAAGAATACAAAAACATAAGAGGCATGCTTGTGTGCTCCATGACACTAACACTTGCATTAAATGACATTAACACTATTTTGTTTTACAAATGACACTATTGCATTAAATGACACTAACACTAACACTATCTTGAAATGACACTAATAGTACTATTTTGTTTTACAAATGACACTACCATGTTATATAAATAACATTGTCGCGAAATGACACTAACACTATAACATGATAGTGTCATTTGTAAAACAAAATAATATTAATGTCATTTTAAGATAGTGTTAGTGTTAGTGTTATTTAATGCAAGTGTTAGTGTTAATGAGCACGATGCTCCAAGTAGCACATAAGAATTTGCGAAAACATAATTTTTGTACGCATCATCATCATTCATTTTGGTGCAATCATTTTATCCTGTTCCAGTCCACCGCAGATATAGGCGAAACATAAAGATGGTTAATTATTTGTAGATCATTTATGTCTATTTTGCATTGGAGATGCTATAATTAGTGGTCACATATAGTATTTATTTTGAATATAACTACGGGGAAAAGTACAGTAAACACATGATGACATTGATACATTATCTTTCTAGTAACTTACCTGTCATTACAACTAATATATAAATTGGTGATATAGAGAATTATGAATATATATACATATATATATAGAGAGAGAGGGTGCGTTTCAAATAAATTTTTTATTGTGTGAATTTTTCCACTCAATTTATAAAGTAATTGTACAATAAATTCCTAACTAAAATAATTTGTGATTTTTTTTATGGGACAGAGAATCCGACGAAACATATCTTGAGTATTTTTTTTGTTTTGTTTTTTGTTGTCTTTTTAAGTATATATTTGAGTATATATACTTAAAGGGGAAATGAGGGATAACAAAATTTTATGCCTTTAAATGTTTTATTTTTCATCCCACATTTTACATAAAAGAGAAGTTCATCATTTTTTCTTCTTTATTTTCACTTCAAGAAGGGATAATATTATGCTTCCATTTTAGTGTGGTAATATTATCCCTCTTTGAAGTGAAAATAAGAAAGGAAAAATGGCGAACTTCTCTTTTATGTAAAATGTGGGATAAGAAATGAAACATTTAAAGGCATAAATTTTTATTATCCCTCCATTTAGAGGAATAAAAAGCAAACACACCCAAAAAGTGGGAAAAATATGTTGTTTTATATAGCGCGATAAATATAATTTTAGGACGAATATGTAGCGTGACAAGTGTGGTAATATTTCTGGGCTGGAAGAAGTAAATGCAGATTATTGTAGGACTTTCCCTTTAACCAGAGAAAGATAGCTAAAAAAAACATTCTCACTGTGCATTAGATTTAAACATGTAAATGAGGTTTGAATTGGATGCTGCAAAAAAATTATTACTTGCGACAGTGTGCGTACTAACTCCCATAAATTTCAGGTTTCGAATTGGTTCATAAATGCTAGGGTTCGGCTGTGGAAGCCCATGGTGGAGGAAATGTACCAGCATGAGCTGCAAGATGAGGTACAACACGCCGAAGCAGCACAACCCAAGCTCACTCGTGGCCCGATGCAACCATTAATATCTTTGTCAACAGAAAACGACCATTCACCAAACAACATCAATTATAGGCAGGTGGCTCAACCGGGCGGCGAAGCTGCTAACTTTGGCGCACAAGCGGGGGATGTGTCTCTTACATTGGCACTTAAGCATTCCGAGAATTTACCAAGAATGAAACGCCTCTCTATTAAAGACTTCGAGGCCTACTAAAATTATTATAGTTATTAGCTAGTTTCGTGTGCGACACTGATTTGGAGTTACTTGTATATAAAGGAGTGAATATAAACTAGTACACTCGCCCGTGCGATGCACGACGAATATAGCTTTGCATCAAAATTAAACGATATAGTGTGTGTATCGGCTAAGTGATTAGAAATTAATGTTTAAAACCGAATGTCTTGAGTTCGAGCCCTCTGTGGCGCGACCTTTAAATTTTTTTATTTAATCATATTAATTTATAAAAAAAATTAAATGATGTATCAAATGAATAAAAAAATAAATATTAAATATAGTTAGAATATAAGTAAATGTAAATTATTTTTTCTTAAAAAATTAAAATAATCTACATCAATTACTCAGTAAAGATCCTTAATTTTATTTTATAATTTTCAAAAGTATCATTTTTAATTTTCCACCTATTTGATGGAAAACTTTGTTTTTCTTCCCTAAAATTATAGAATAAACACATCATTCAAATTAAAAGAAACGAAGAAATAATAATAAAAAAAAAGTATTCACATCACAATATATATTTTTTAAACATGAACTAATCATGCAATGTCATCTTATTAGAAAAGCTTCAATTGATCAGTAGGAAAATAAATTATATTATTAGAATTTTTTAGAATAGTAATAAAAGAATTGAATAATTATTTGATGCCAAAAAACAAATCCCAATAAAAATGAAATATATGATTTTGCTTTAGCTTTCTCCTTCAAACATACTTATTTAAATATATTTCTAAAATATTTTTTTTGCTAAAAAGGTATTATTTCAAAGTTTATAAAATTTTATTGATTATAATTTTGAACATGGTATATAAACGTATATTTATAATTATTTGTAAACTATTTAAAATACTTATAATGGCAATTGACATCACACATTATTATTATATAGTAATTAAATATCTTCATTCACAATCATAAAATAAAATTATTTTTGAAATTCTATTTTTCATATATTAATCCCAGCTGGACATAAATATGATTGTGTGTAAAATAGATATAACGTCAGCTGGATGGAAACAACGTCGTTTCAAGCTGTTAGACAATTAAAAACCCTAAAATTATTTTAATTCCTATTTTCGTTTTCTCCTAATCCTTATCTAATCATATTTTTTGCAGCAAAAAGAGTTTCTATCTATTACTTTGATTTCTTGGATTACTTCTTGTCATTTTCTCTCATTAGCTTCCTTCATCTCACTTTCTTTCAATTTAATACTTCTATTCTTAATTTATTTAGTTAGATGCTAATTTTAAACGTAAATGACATCATTTTAATATGCCCAAATTAACATTGTATTAGTAATCGACAAATATGGTACGTAGAATTTCATATAGTATTTCAGCACAAAATTTGACCAAAAAATAAGTGAGTATGCAAAATAAAAAATATATAATAATTGGATAATTTTAATATATATTTCAAAATTGATGTGCAAAGGCCACTAAATTTATATACAATAGTAAACCAAAGAGAAAAAGTAAACGTTTGTTTATTATTAAGGAGATGTGATATTTCCACAAAAGAATCAAAGGTATCTTTATGTTATGCTTAATAAAATAATTCAACATATAAATATAATGTTTCAATTATATTTATTTTTTTTTATCAAAAGAGAAGAGAGTAGAAACAAAATTTTGTAGTAGAGAAGGAAAGAGAAAAAATATTAATAATAACGACAACCTTAAAACAACCATATAAATAAGAAAAGACAAAAAAATATGAAAATTTGATTAAAAAAAGAGGAGAGAGAAAAAATAAACATCTTAAAATTTTAAAATATAATAATTTATTTATCTTAAATTCATATTTGATAATTTTTATACCAAATTAAAGATCTTGCATTTACCTTTAATTTAAGATATATACAATGAATATTTTTTTAAAATAAAATTTGATGTTTTTTTAAAAAAATCACAAAAATATGAAAAAGAGAATAAGAGAGAGAGAGAGAGAGAGAGAGAAAAAGTATGTATGGAAAATTGAAAGAAATCGTGTGATGAAAAGGAGAGAGGAGAGAGAAATTATATACTCCATAAAATTAGAATTTGTTGAATTTTATAAATACCCTTAACATGATTCATTAATTATCATTTTGCCACAAACTTTGTTTTCATATAATAAATAGATTATATTTTGGTGGTTAAATATAGAAATATGTAAGACTTGATTGTGAAGGGAAAGGAATTAGACTAAACCATGTACGTATTTTTTAAAATGAGTACTATTTCTGTATTTTAAATATTAAGATTTTCTTCAGTCAAGTTTTTTTTTTTTTTTTTTTTATATCAGAAAAAGAAGTATTCATAGAACCCATGGTAGGCATCAGAAATGCCCAAAGTTAATTACACAGGAGATGTGCCAAATTGCAGGAGCACCAAGAAGGAAAAGAATCCTTCCACTCAAAAATATCAAAAATAAAATTCCAACTCCACATTCTTGCTTTAATTTCTAAACAAGTACTCTTGATATCCCAAGCCTTTCCTTCGAATCGACCCTCGTTCCTTCTCCTTCACATATCCCAGATCAAGCAACTCCATACAGCCTTCAAGAATCGGTGCCATTTCTTTCCTTTTCCCAGATGAATAAAAGAAAGGAAGTGGTCCGAGATACTTGTCGGACGAGCTGTGGGCACGCCGAGCCATCTGTAGATGTTATCCCACACGGCCTCTGTTTTTGGACACAGAAGGAGAGTATGACTAACCGATTCAACGGCGTGGAAACACGCAGCACAACTCCGTTCAACGAGTCCAAGTTCAACGTTTCTCTTAATTAAATTATCGTAGGTTGATAACATGTTCTTCAAAGCTCTCCACGCCGTCATCCTTGCCTTCTGAGTTGTCGGGGCTTTCCACAACTTCTGGAACTGCATCGATGCGTTATCCAGCGACTGGTTCGTCTGGTTCTGATCCTTTATTGCGTGATATGCGGAATTTGTGGAATAAACTCCACCCTTGTCAGCCCTCCACTCCCAAGTATTTTTTTTACCTGCACAAGGAGAAGACCCAGAAAGCGTCTCCAGAAAGGAGTTAACTGACTCCACTTCTCTCTCCCTTAGTTCGCGTCTCCACTTTACCTCCCAAACCCATCTCCCGTCACACCATTTCCCCATATCCCTCACAGATGCCTTTCTATCTTCAGTCCAGTACTTTTCAATTGAATATAAATCAAACAAATTAATTCAAATTTGAAATTATAAAAAACTTTAGAATATTCTAAAATTCTAATCCATCTTAATAAAAATTAATTTATATACTAAGTTACATATTTAAATAAATCATTTATAGTAATTGAATGGCTCTCCCCTAAGAGATAATTGCAATGTATAATTAAATTTACATATATTAATTGTTAATTATTCTTAACTTCTACTTTTTATTTTATTTTAAAAAAAATGAATGTCGATTCTTAACTTAATTAATTTAAGTGAAAAGTTTGACATGTAAACAATGTAATAGCCAGGTACAATTGCTTGGTACAATTGTCATTAATCATGCATGTCCGCTCTGAATATATAGAGTGAGATTAATAATCATGAGTCATGACCTTTCCCTTGAGCAAAATGTATGAATGTAGGTGTTGGGTACACCGCACGATCGAATTGCACTTCATCTAGATTTTGATCCGCATCTTAATTCGAATTTGTATTTTAACTCGAATCTTATAAATAACACTATATTGAATTCAGATCAATTTAATTGTACGATACACCCGATTATATCCAAATTTTTGTGATGCAACATAGTTGAATCTATGTAGACGTCTACATATTTGACTCCATATATATGAAGGTCTTTGCTTGATCTCTTGGTTTTCCGACGCCGCTGACCCGACTTTGGATTTCTCCGGGGTTTGGCGGCATGGCCTCCGTTCCTTTAGGCCCCGTTTCCCCGACTTCTGTTCTCGGTTCTCACAATCTTGCCCTCGTCGTGCATGGCGACATGGGGCTACCTTCCATGAATCAGCAAGATCCTTCTGCTCGAGAGGGATTATCTGTTATGCCTGATTCTTCCAGTTTGCCTGCACAGCCCTCGGCGGAGGGTCTTGAAAACACTAAACCCAATCGTTCCTATGCAGCAGCAACTAGGGTTTCGATGCCCAAGCCACCTGACGTGCTTGCCCAGGATTTCTGTGCTTTACATCCACACTCCACGGGGGAGAAGTTGATCCTGGATATCCCAGACTCTCTGTATCAAAAGCAGCTTAAGGATTTTCAGTTTGCTCTTCATTCGCAGCTCTTGATGAATAAGGGGGGCACGCCTCGTAACGCTATGGAGATTCATTCTGATTTGGCCAAACTTTGGCAACCAGACATCCCTTTTAGGGTCGTCCCTTTGGGCAAAGCTTTCTTCACACTCCAATTCAGTACGGAGGTCAATATGCTCAAAGCCAAGGCTAGAACTACTTGGAAATTGCCTTTTGGGATTTTCCGTATCAGGGAATGGACTCCGTATTTCGACCCCTACAAGGAAGCTTCCACACTCTCTCATGTCTGGATGAGGATTTACTATTTACCTCATGAATTTTGGCATCCGGATGTTATTGCAGGTATTGGTCGCTCGGTTGGCACCCCGATTAAGATGGATGGTTTGACCTATTCTGCAGCGGTGGGGAGTTTTGCAAGGGTCATCGTGGAGATGGATGTCTCCAAAATTGTGCTAAATGGTTTAACGTTGACGCGTGGTGGGAATACGTTTGATGTGGAATTTGATTATGAAAATCTTCCTTATTACTGTGGCATATGTAGAAAGGTGGGACATTCAGTTGAAAGATGCTTCAAAAGACCTACTGATGATAAAGGTAAGGAGAAGGTTTTTACTAATGATTTGGCCCCCGTCAAGTCTGTGGCTCCGGAAAAGGTCGGAAATGTGTTAAAGGAGAAAGCACCGCTGGGAGATGATGCTTTTCATCCAGCTCGCAAAAGAAATCGTGGGAGAAAGAGGCAGCAGTGGAAAACGAAAGTTCCGGAAGCTCGTTACAATAATTCGTTTCAACCTTTAGAAGTGGATTCGGATACGGAGGTGGTTTACGAGGAGGCTGACCCTAAACATGGGGATGCTATTAACATTGAGAATCCTGATCTCAACGAGAATGCTGATGAAGGCAACTCTCAGCCTGAAACCGCACAGAAGGAAAATTTGATTGCCTCACAGGAATTTCAACAAACAGCTGGTGACTATGGAGACAAACATGGGACTGTTCCAGTCAGTTCTGTTGATCAGCATGCCGAACCGGATTCGGTCATCATCACTTCGGCCAAAAGGATTATTGATGATGATACTACAACAAAGGTCCCTTTGCAGGGTGAGAAGCAGATCTCCCCCTCCTCTCAGGCTTTTCAGCATACAGGTGGTGGGGTTGGAGATGGGATATTAGACACTCCTCGCTCGGCGCTAGAAGATACTCAGCAGCGTCTCTCTTCTTCACTCGCTTTGGCGAAGTCTCATGCCGTGGGACTTTTTGGAGGCACGAGCGTTGGTTCGGCTGGTTCGGACGGGGTTTTCAGATCAGGGGATGGGATAAACTCGGAGACGCCTAATGCTCGTACGAAAGCTTTCCTGGCTCGTGTGAAGGAAGCAAATGCTAATGGTCTTCCTCTTAATGTTTTTTCCACGACTTCCAGAACTTCGACGCCTTTATTTGCAATGGACGCGGTAAGCACTAAAAGATGGGGCGATGTTATGACTGAAGAGTTAGCTAAAGCTGTTATTCCTTACTCTGAGGAAGAGCAATTAATCAATTTTCAATGAATATTCTTTCTTGGAATATTCGGGGCGTGAATTCCATCGCCCACAATATTTTACACAGTTATTGTGTGTCTCACTCTCCTTCTCTGATTGGTCTCTATGAGCATAAAGCTAATTTCAGTAATGTTCCTGCCTCTTTCTGGCATTCTTTGAACGTGCAGCCGGTGCATCAAAACTGCCGTGAGGAACATGCTTCAAATATTTGGGTTTTCGCCTCCCCAGACTTTATCACGGATGTGGTCTTTTCCTCGGAGCAAGTGGTTGTGATTAGGATTCATGCTTCAGCCCCGTTCCTTGTTGCTTTTGTGCATGCTAGTTGCAACTATATAACTCGTCGTATCCTCTGGGAGGAGTTGTCGACTTACTTGACTGATGAGATCATTGTCATTGGTGATTTTAATGCCATTCTTGGGTCTCATGAAAGACAGGGCAGACGTCACCCCAGTTCGATTGCTTGCCGGGATTTTAGATCTTTCATAGACGACAACTCGCTTATTCAACCGGTCTCCTCGGGCCCTTATTACACTTGGACTGATAGGCGACGTTTTCCATGCACCACGGAGTCGGTGCTGGATCGGGTCCTTATTTCTCCCTCGATGGATGACGCTTGGGACTCTATTAGCTATAGAGTGCTTCCGCGTTTAGGCTCTGACCATTCTCCTATCCTTCTCAGCTGTGCTTTGGCTACGCCGGCAGTACATAAGCATTTTCGGTTTTTAAACATGTGGTGCTCCCATCCCGGATTCATGGATTTTGTGCGTCACTCTTGGTCTCAAGAGACTAATTTTCTTTGCCCTATTGTGAGAGTAATGAGAAAGCTTAAACGCTTACGTAAGGAACTGAAAATTTGGAACCGAGATATCTTTGGCAACTTCAACATTTCTCTGGCTGATCTTTATACTCAGCTGAGTTCTTTGCAGGAAGAGATTGATAGTTCGGGCTATACTGATGATTTGTTTGACCAGGAGATTCAAATTCAGGCTTCCATTAGCACCATGCTTACGAGGCAGTCTTCTTTGCTGCGGCAACAAAGTCGCATTACTTGGCTCTCGGATGGTGATCGTAACACGAAATTTTATCAGAAGATGGTTAAGTATAGACGATCTCGCCTTAACATAAAGCAGCTCATTGTTGATGATGTGGTGATCGAAAATCATGATGCCATGGCTGGGCATGTGGTTCAATTCTATGTTGATCTGTTTGCTGCTCAACCTACGGTGGTGGATAGGTCCTGGATCCACCAACATGTTCCTTCCCTTGTCACCGCGGATCAGGGGACTGCACTCGTTGCTTGCCCGGTTGAAGAAGAGATTCGGGCGGCGGTTTTCTCGATGAACAGTAACAGTGCCCCAGGTCCAGACGGTTTTAATGGCAAGTTTTTTCAGGTGACTTGGGAGATTATAAAAATGGATATCACAGCGGCCGTGCAACGTTTCTTTACTCGAAATTATCTGCCGGTGGGTCTTAATTCCAATTTTCTCACTCTTCTTCCTAAGAAGAAGGATGCTTTGTCTATTTCGGATTATCGACCTATTGTTCTTGGGAATTTTCTGTTCAAGATCATTACTAAAGTCTTAACTACTAGACTTAATGAGATTGCTTCCTCTATTATTTCGCCAAACCAGTTTGGGTTTGTTAATGGGCGTTCGATTCATGAGGCTATTCTTCTTGCTTCAGAAGGAGTTAATTGCATGAATCGTTCTCTTAAGGGGAAGAATTTGGCTCTGAAGGTGGATATCAAAAAAGCTTTTGATACTTTGGACTGGGATTTTGTGGATGTGGTGTTACAGGCGTTTGGTTTTCCTGCTACCTTCAGAAATTGGATCCAAATTATTTTTGATTCTGCCCGGATTTCCATTATGTTCAATGGCACGATCCACAGATTTTTTTCGTGCGGTCGAGGAGTTAGGCAGGGAGATCCGTTATCCCCTATCATTTTCGGTTTAGCTGAAGATGTCTTGAGCAGACTGCTCCTTCATGCGGCTGACAATAGCTTTATTTCTTAGATGCGTATGTCGCGACAGTTGCTTTTTCCTTCACACTTATTGTATGCAGATGACATTCTTCTCTTTTGTAGAGCGTCAAGGAGATCTTGTGTGATGATTAATTCTATTTTAAAGATATATGCTGGCGTGTCGGGGCAACATTGTAATATTGCTAAATCGACCATTTATTTTGGGAAAGGGGTTTCTACCCCGAGGAAGTGAAGAATTCAGCGTGCCCTTGGGTTTGCAGCTGCCTCGCTTCCGTTTACCTACCTAGGGGTGCCGGTGTTCACGGGACGGGCCTCTATCTCAAAACTTCGTAAGACAAAGGACTTTATTCTCTCAAAGTTCTCTCGTTGGAAAGGTCTTCATCTATCTATGGCTGGACGTGTTTGTTTGGTCTCTTCGATTATTCAACGTACGGCGGTGCATAGTATGCTAATTTATAAATGGCCAATGGGATTTTTGAATGAGTTGGATAAGGCATGCAGGTCGTTTATTTGGACTGGTTGCAGCACGACCACTGCTCGATCTTCGGTGGCGTGGCATCGGGTTTGTGCGCCTAAGGTTATGGGCGGGCTGGGTGTTAGAAGCTTCAGAGATATAAACCGTAGCTTCATGTTTCGCTTATGCTGGCAGATTCTGAAGGGGCAATCTTTGGGGTTTGAGCTTTTCCGCCAACGATATCTCTCTCCAGTCCTTCGCGCGAAATCTCGCTGGTTTTCATCTACTATTTGGCTTGGTGTTCGAGAGCCAATGCAACAGATTGTGGACGATACTTTCTGTATCTTGGGAAACGGTGACTCCATTTTATTTTGGCTCGACAATTGGTTAGGCTATAAATTGGTGGATAAGCTGCATATTCCGCATTACATGTTCCCGTTTCTTTCTCAACGGGTGTCGGATTATTACTTTGAGGATACTTGGCACTTCACCGACTCTTTTATTGAAGCCTTCCCGGAAGTGGCCTTTGATATCATCTTCGTTCCCCTTGCTAATAATATCGATGATAGGGCTTGGACTCACTCACGTTTCAGCGAGATTACGGCTTCTCTGGCGTTTGATTATCTTGCTCCCTCTTACCCGGTTGTTGATTGGGGTAAATGGATTTGGGCTGCTTTTATTCCGATTCGTCGTTCGATCACGTGCTGGAGAGTGATCTTGGGGCGCCTGCCTACTACTGATGCTCTTCGACGTTGTGGGTTCGTTGGGCCCAGCTTCTGCCCGCTTTGTCGCCAAGCGCCAGAAAGCATTGACCACATTTTTTGGGAATGTAGTTTTGCGAAGGAAATTTGGAGCATCTTCTTTTCTTGGTTTGGGGTCGAAGTGCCTTTGATTTATGATGTGGGGAGCTTGATTATTCAGGCCATGAGATTCGAAGCTAGCGCGCAGGTGACCAACCTTTGGAGGCTTGGAGTTGTCACGATGATTTGGGGACTGTGGTCTGCTCGCAACAAGATGGTGTTCCATGATATACAACCGACGCGGCAGGCGATGATCAGCCTGCTCTTCCTCTCTTTCAAAGAGACTTCGAGCAACTTTCGACTGGGCTGTAGGGCGAATTCTGTTAGTGAGTTGCAGGTGCTCCGCCGTGTGAAAGTCGCGGGCAATCCAAGGCCACCTCCGACAACTATTGATGTTTGTTGGAAGCTTCCGCCGCCGCTTTGGCTCAAAGCTAATATTGATGGTTCCATCAGGGTAGAACCGACTACCATGCATGCGGGAGGGGTGATTCGGAATGCTTTTAATTCGGTGATTGCATGCTATCATTTCTCAGCGGGTCCTGGATTCCCCTTCGAAGCAGAACTCTTGGCGCTTTTGATTATTCTGGAAAGAGCTGCTGTCAATAATTGGTATAATCTTTGGATAGAGTCGGATTCTACTTACGTCGTCAACATTTTTAACAACCGCTCTTCCCCTGTGCCGTGGCATTTCCGTGGACGTTGGCTTGCTGCTCTTAAGGGCGTCGTCAGCTTTACTATCATTTGTTCTCACATCTTTCGGGAAGGTAATAAAGTTGCGGATTTCATGGCGTCTTCGGTCTCTCATGAAGGTTTCTGGTATCATTCGCTGCCGGAGATCTCACAGCTGGTGCATGAGGACGTTCACTCCACTTTTGTTAGAATGGGGCGCTAGTGTGCTGGTGCGTCGTTGGCGATATTGTTGTTTGGTTTTCCCTGTGTCGTTGGATTGGGCCGAGAAACTTGGAGGTGATGGTTCGGCCGGAACTTCTGAAGTCTTCTCTTCCGCTCATCCAATGTGGTTTTTTGTTTTCTGTTTCCCTCGTTTTTGAGGTTTTGACGCTGCTTGTCCCCGGCGTTTGGGGTTTTTTGTTTTTTCCTTTTCTCTAATAAATTTCCTAATTCAGCAGACTCCATATATAAAAGTATTATCGATTAAAAGTGGCAGTATATTTTTAATAAGAGTAATAACTTTTATTTTTAAAAGAAATACTGTTTTAAATAAAAGTGATAATTTTTGTAATTACAAATGATAATATCAAAAAGTAATAATTACTTTTAATAAATCGAATTTGAGTACGATCATGATCGGGTTTGGGTCGAGTTCGACCCGCGTGCATTGTGAGCGAGCGGGCACCCAAGTGTGCCACTGCTATATAACCTTGAGTGTGTGCGTGTGTTGACCAATCGGTATGAGGTTAATGCGGCTAAAGGTCTTGGGTGCGAGTTCTCTGTGGCGCGGCCTTTACATTTCTTTATTGAATACTGTTAATTTATCAATATATATATATAGAGGGCGGTTATTCAATAAACCACCCTTATTTTAAGAATTACGAACCAGCAAAAATGCATGAATTTTATGTATAACATGCATGCATAAACTGTATAAAGGTATGAATTGCGAAAAATAATTTTTTGCTACCTTTGAGATTCGAACTCATGACCATGAATTTATCCAACAAGATGATGAATCAACCGTAGATCTTGATGATCTAAGGGCTGAAAATGGTACCTAATTTATATTTTAAGAAGCGTTCTTATTTTAGCCTTCCCCTATATATATATATATATATATATATATATGATGGGCTATCGTGAGAGCACATATTAAAATAAGAAATAAGAGCAATTTTTAATGTATGAATTTTATGTAGAACACGTATGAATTCGCTGTATAAAGGTATGGATTGTGAAAAATAAATTTTTGCTACCTTTGGGATTCGAACTCAGGACTATAAATCCATCTAACAGGATTACGAATCAACCGTAGATCTTGATGATCTAAGGACTGAAAATTATTCTTATTTTATATATTAAGAAATGCTCTTATTTTAGCCCTTCCCTATATATATCTTAATTTTCCTCGCAAACCCCAAATTCAAAATGTAAAAGTTTCGATTTGAAATATGTGTGTAAACCTGAAAAAAGAGATAAGGTCGGGTATTCTAAGTCAAGTTTAAAAGTTCATATGCAAAATTAATAAAACGAATATATAATTTGTGTATTTTGAAACAAATTTTAAAGTTCAAATACAAATAAAAACCGACAAAAGTTTGTACTCCCTCCGTCCACGAAAAAGAGTCCCATTTGCCCTCTTTTTTTTGTCCATGAAAAAGAGTCCCATTTCACTTTTTGTACCATTTTACCCTCTTTTAACATCTCTATTTATTTTATTTGCCCTTATGGACCCACCACAATTAAATCTTAATCTATTTTTTTAATTAAATCCTTCCCATTATTAAATTCGGTCAAATGAATCATCACCTAATTAAATCCTTCCCTAATTGGCAAAACCCTACTTTCTGAAAATCTCGCCGCGTCGCCTTCTTTCTTCTTCTTCTTCTTCTTCTTCTTCATCGGGAAAGAGAGACAGGGGATGCAAAGGGGTTCACGCCCTCTCTCTCTTCTCAAACTCTCACGCACCCTTGAACCCAGACGCCGCGCCGCCTTCATCTCTCTCTCCGGCGAAGGTGACAGCAGCGAGGGCTGCGGCCGCCGCGGTTCCCTCTCCGGCGAAGCCGCGCCTGAGCGCCGCTCCCCTGGCTTCATCTCTCTCTCTTACCACTCAGCCCTAAATCCCCAAAATCCCAAATCTACCCTAAATCCCCTAGCTTCATCTCTCTCTCTCTCACCGCTTCCCTGAGCGCCACGACCGGAAGGCCACTTCTCCGTTCCCGGCCGAACAGCCGCCGCCGAGCCCATTGTCTGAAAGCACCGCCTCACTGATCTCGTTGCCTCGCTCCCTCTGAGCTCGAAACCCTAAGGCGCCGCCTCCTCTGCTCTACCTGCGCGAGTAGCTTCAAAGCGAAGCTACCGCTACTCGATTTGGTCTGTAATTTCTTAAATTTGTTGCTGGAATTGATTTGTTGAATTTGTTCAAATTTGTTGTTGGAATTTCCTGAATTTGTTGCTGAAATTTCTTAAATTTGTTGTTGGAATCGATTTGTTGAATTAGTTGCTGAAATTTATTTTTGGAATTTCTTGAATTTGTTGGTGAATTGAGAATTGATTTACTTCTTGAATTTGTTGAATCGATTTGTTGAATTTACTTCTTGAATCGATTTGTTGAATTGAGAATTGATTTACTTCTTGAATTGGAATTTCAATTGAGAATTTATTGAATCGATCTGTTCTTGAATTTGTTTGGAATCGATTTAAAGTTAAATTATTGACATCAAAAGTTAATTGAGAATTAAGGACTTTAAAAGTCATATTAACACTACCCCTATAAATTTACTTCTCTCTCCACTTACACCTACTTTAACAACTTTCTTAAAACCCGTGCCGAGTCCCAAATGGGACTCTTTTTCATGGACGGAGGGAGTACTATTTTATTACAATTATCCCTATAAATAATGAAAAGCTAAAAAAGTAATATATTCAAAAGGGTAGTGATTTTCAGACACCAAGATGTCTAGACACCTTGGTTTTAACCGGTTATGTTAGGTCCGGGGGGTCTCGAATAGGTGTATGGGGGGGGGAATACACCTATAGGCTATTTTTATGGCTATCTACAAACCTCAATCAGAGGGATCTCAGTCAGAGATAGAAGCGAAACTTTACACGCAAACAAGACACCTGTTTAACCGAAATAAGTGTTGACCAACAGGGTTGACGACTGATACTGAAAGCTCTTCAGTAAAGAGTTATCAGTTAAGTCACTGGAACTTAACTGATCCACGTAAGGGCTTCAGTCGTGTTTGCAAAGATGAAGATGATATCTCTCTTCCTTACTATCAGAGGATAGTGAGTCAGATTGATATCATACGCAGCGGAAATTAAACTTAGTTTCGAATAGCCTCGGTGGAGCAGATAGTTGGATTAAGGTTTCTCTTTTCAGTTAGTCAGCATTCAGTTTTATCAATTGAAATAACACAATTATGAATGTAAAACTGAAAGCTGTAAATAACACAGAGACTTTTACGTGGTTCGGAAAAACTCTTTCCTACATCCACGGCTGGTTGATCAGACCAACAATCCACTCCGCAAGTGCTTCCCTGGTGCACTGCAAACCGTGAACTGAAGATAAACTCTCTCTTCAGCACCTACACACCTCGCGTAGGGTTTCCCTACCTACACACCTCGCGCAGGATTTCAGCACCTACACAGCTCGCACAGGATTTCCTTGCTAAGCACACCTCGTGCTCAGACTTCCCTATCAGAGTTCAGAACACCTTCTGAAACTCCGAGTCACTCAAACACTCTTATGGGGGAGAGGTTTAAACGAGTGCCAACTATACTTACAAAGAACGAGTTCTTTGAAGCAAGTTTGACCTTTGGCTTCTGGGTACACAGAATATATGCCTAGGGTCTAAGAGAATGTATGTAATCAGCAGTGACTGATTTTGGCTTTGGAATTCTCTTCTTCGATTCAAGCTTTGGGCGGTTTAAGCTTTAGGCTGAGTAGCTATTTCGGCAGAGCTTCAGCTTATGTCGTTGAATCGGTGAAGATTGAAGTGATCCTCGAGCGCTATTTGTAGGAGAACTCTTGAATAGATCCGTTGGCGTAAATCGTCCTCAAGATTTCTTCCGTTGGAGAGCAATTCGAATTTGGGCTGAGGCTTCAATCTTCGAGGTTCCTTGTCTGTGTGGAAACGGCTCTCTTTGATGGACAGGAGATGTGACATCTCTGAAAAGTAACCACCAGATAGGAATGACCTCTGCAGAGATAAGATATTGAGATATCTCTGCATTTAATGCGGCTGTACTTGAGCGTACGTGGCTTCCTCTGAACGTTGGAAGATCAGTCCTAGGAGGAATGTTCAACTGATACTTGACTTTAGTATCAGTCCATGGCGCGCATTAAATAATCAGTCTTCAACTGATACTTCAGTTGGTAACTGCAGTCTTCAGTCTTCAGTCTTCGTTCTTCAGTCTTCAGTCTTCAGTCTTTGACACCGCAACTAAACTAGAAACAAACTCTAACACTTGAGTTCAAAAACGATTCTAGTCTATTACATTTAAGTCCTATGAATTTTGGTATCATCAAAACAAGGGTTAGGATATTCCACAAGGTTCCCAACAATTTCCCCCTTTTTGATGATGCCAAAACCACACAGCAGTTCTAGACAGCAAAAAGACTGAGCTCACAGTACAAGTTCTAGACAAGGGGTGAAAGTTGTTCCCCTTAACAACAGAACCTAAATAACTTGTACTCAGAGCAAGAACGAAAACAGTTCTAAACACAGAACAGCAAGAAGACAGAAAAATAACCATAAATCAGAGCCTGGACAAAGAGTCATTGTCTTCAGGGTGAGATCAATAAGAAGTTCATTTCATTAAACGGACTGATAAGCCATCAGTCTAGGTACAGAGCAAGACTTACATTGGAGTAAAAAGTAAAACAAAAACATCGTGGATAAACCATGGACTCCAGCAGTCTGCTTGGCTGCGCCTTGAACTTCTTGATCTTCATCTTCTGTCTTCGTGTCTTCAATGTTCCTAAGCTTGTTCCACTCTCACTTGTTTTCCGTTGAATTGAGGTCTCTTCCTCTTGGTGTATCTTCCTCATGATCATCCTGATGAAATAGGACGATCATTTTGCTTGATCGTCTTCAGTCTTTTGAGAATAAGTCTCTTAAGAATTTCCCCCTTTTTGGCAACATCAAAAAGGTGGGATTTTGACTGAAGGATGAAGCTAAGACCACTGCGTGGAAACTGAATCGCAGAATGGTCCAGAGAAAGATGCTGAGGGTCAGAGGTATACGGAGAAGGCGGAGGGTTTAGAAAAGAAAAATGAAAGATGGGTGAGGAGACAGGGAAGGAGACGAAGAAAGGGGTGGGTTTAGGTTTGCATGGCTCTCGAAACTGGGAAGAAAAGAGCAGCAATCATGCAAACCAAAGGAGGTTGAGAGGAGGGTTAATGGTGAAGAGAAAGAAGCAAATGAGGAGAGTTGTGTGGGGAAGGAAAATCGAATCAGCGGCTATCGTGAGGATATACGCTGTCGATCTTGCACCGGTTGACAACGAGCTCCTGCTCATTGTTGTTGCTTGGCATCGAAGCTTCACAGTGGGCAAGAGGCCTCCATGTGAAGACGATGAAGTCTGTCCTATTTCAGACAGGTACTTCAAACCGATGCACCGGGCATGAGGATGGAAGACGCTCGCTTCGCTGGATACAAGTGAGGGTAGAGCAAACTTTGACGCCGGAGAGACGTTGTGATCCAGTGGAAGGGTCCGGTGAAGACCAAGACTATGAGTGTCATTCTTCCACTCCATGACTTTGCAGTCATAGATTTCTCCGTTAGTCGGAATAATTTTTCTGCAACTTTGAAAACAATTGAAACTTTTTCTCACAGTGAAAGCTGTGGAGAGTTGTTAGTTGATGCAGAAATACTATGAAGACAACATGGTATAAATAGACAAGATGTGAACCATGTAGAAGATGAAAAGGTTTTTCGAAAACTGTGCCTTAAATGCAATTGAAGAAAAAATTTCGCGTCCGCCGTCACTGCGAGGGACTTCAAAAGGCATCATTACATATGTCATGTCAATGAGCGTTTCAAGAAATTTTATTGCAGAGGCAAAAAGGTTGGAAGGATTTTTGGCAAAAAGATCAGGACAAGTTCAATCAAAACAGATTTTCACTTTATAAAAATCTTGTCCTATTTCGGATATTCCAATTCCAACAATTCCAATAATCAGTTAAAGTTTTTGAAAGAAACTGATCAGTTAGAGAAAAGATTTTGAACTAAAAACTTAAAGCTCTAAACTGAAATAACTGATTTTGAAAAGGTAAGCATTTTAAAATACTTACTGATCAACTGAACATAGTAGTCAGTTGATACCACGTGATCCTGGATGATTCATCAGGATGACTTCCTCTTCAGATGAGCACTTGGACTTCATTGCTTTTTACGTCGACGATCGTAGAAGCAGCAGTTGGTTGACCACCAGCCAGCATGACTGTTTGAGAAAATCTTCAAACACAGCATCACTCTTCAGGGTTGATGAGGCCAATCTTTGCACAAAGATCGTTGAACCTCTCTTCTGGAAGAGCCTTGGTCAGCAGGTCCGCTCTCTGAATAGCAGTGGGAATCCATTCCACAGAGACATTCTTCTTTTCGACATGATCACGAATGAAGTGATGTCGAATCTCAATATGTTTGACTCTGGTGTGATGAACTGGATTCTGGGAGATTGCAATAGCACTGGAGCTGTCGCAATAGATAGGAACTTCCTTTTCCTCGATCCCATAGTCCTTTAGTTGATGGACTAACCACAGGATTTGTGAGCAGCAGCTTCCGGCAGCAACATATTCAGCTTCAGTTGTAGAGGTGGAGACTGAAGTCTGTTTCTTAGAAAACCAAGAGATGAGCTTGTTGCCTAGGAATTGACATGTTCCGGAGGTTGATTTGCGATCAAGCTTGCATCCACCGAAGTCGGAGTCTGAAAATCCGGTGAGCTTGATGTCGTCCTCTGCTGGGTACCACAATCCTAAATTGGGTGTGCCCTTGAGATATCTCAGAATCCGCTTAGCTGCATCTAAATGAGCTTCCTTAGGATCTGATTGATATCTTGCACAAACCCCGACTGCAAATGCGATATCTGGTCTGCTCGCAGTCAAATACAGCAAAGATCCAATGATTTCTCTGTACTTCTTCGAAGAGACAGAGCTTCCTTCTGAACCTGGATCAACTTTCCAGTTTGTGTTCATTGGGATCTTGACTGACTTCATGTGCTGAATACCGAACTTAGCTATCAGCTCCTTGGCATACTTGGACTGGCTGATCAGTATTCCTTCTTTGGTCTGCTTGACTTGCAATCCGAGAAAGAAATTCATTTCTCCCATCATGGACATTTGGAATTTGTTCTTCATGATGTCAGCAAACTTATTGCACATGTGTTCGGATTTGGATCCGAAGATTATGTCATCGACATAAATTTGAACAAGCAAGAGATCTTCTCCTTCTTTGAGAGTGAACAACGTTCTGTCCACAGATCCCTTTTTGAAGCCTTGTTCAACTAGATACTCCGAGAGAGTATCATACCACGCTCTTGGTGCTTGCTTCAACCCATAGAGCGCTTTCTTCAGCTTGTACACCTTTTCTGGTCCAGCAGCCTCAAATCCTGGAGGTTGTTCTACATAGACTTCATCTGTGAGCACTCCATTGAGAAATGCACACTTGACATCCATTTGGTGTACCTTGAAACCTTTGTGAGCTGCAAAAGCTAAGAAGAGTCTGACTGCTTCCAATCTGGCAACTGGGGCAAATGTCTCGTCGTAGTCGATTCCTTCTTCTTGACTGTATCCTTTAGCCACAAGCCTTGCTTTGTTTCTCACAACGTTTCCTTCTTCGTCTTTCTTGTTCTCGAAAATCCATTTCAAGCCAATCACCTTTGCATCGTCTGGTCGATCCACAAGCTCCCAAACAGAATTCCGGTTGAATTCATTGAGTTCTTCTAGCATTGCGATGACCCATTCTGTGGACTTCAGAGCTTCTTCAATATCCTTCAGCTCTGTAGTTGATAAGAAACAGCTGAAATTCTTATCTTCGTTGATGCAGTTCTGATTGATGTCGAAGACGAGGTTGCACATAGATCTCCGAGTCTTGACGCCATCTGATGGTTCTCCAATGATGTTCTCCTTAGAGTGGAGTTCAAACCATCTTCGATATTTCTTGATTTCTTCAGGAGATGGTGGAGCTTCTTCAGTTAGAATAGCTCTGGGATGTTGAGCACTTTCTGGAGCAGGGGAGAGTTGAGCTGGGGCGGCTTCTGCGCGTTCAACTTGAACTTCAGCAACTGGAGTTCCCCCTTGACTATTGCCATCTGTATTGGCTCCAGTTTGAACTTTAGACCGTTGGTTGATCTTCTGATACTGAATCATCTCAGTATCTTCATCCTTGCCAGGTCCCCATATCAAGACAGTAGAGGGCTCGTCAGGTTGGATTTCAGCTTTGGAACCTTCAGTGATCTGAACATTCTTTTCAGCATCTTGTTCCCTGAAACCATCTGTAGACTCATCAAAGATCACATGAGGTGTTTCTTCTACATATAGAGTTTGAGTATTGAACACTCGATAGGCTTTGCTTGAACGTTCTGTTCCGGAGTATCCAAGGAAGACTCCTGGATCAGCCTTGCAATCGAAGGTGTTCAACCTCTTCTTATCGTTGTTGTGTATGAAACACTTAGAACCGAAAGCATGAAAGTGGGCAATCGATGGCTTTCTGTTCTTCCATAACTCATATGGAGTTCTTCCATGTCTCTGAGTGAGGAAGGAGCGATTCTGCGTGTAGCATGCGTTGTTGACTGCTTCGGCCCAAAACTTCAAGGGGAGTTTTGACTCGGCTAGCATCGTCCTTGCTGCTTCCTTTAGAGACCGGTTTCTTCTCTCTGCAACTCCATTCTGCTGTGGAGTTCTTGCTGCAGAAGTTTGATGACTGATTCCTTGTTCATCACAATACTCACGAATGACAGTATTGAGGAACTCAGTCCCACGATCTGATCTGATGCTGATGATGTTGACTTCCTTTTCAACGCTCAGTCTCTTCAACATCTTTGGCAGTTCCTCCAGTGTCTCCTTCTTTTTGAAAAGAAAGATAACCCAGGTATATCGTGAATAATCATCCATAACTACCAAGGTGTACTTCCTACCGTTGTAGCTTCTTGGAGTGATCGGGCCAAACAGATCCATGTGAAGTAGATGCAGAATCCTTTCAGAGGAGTGTCCTGTCTTTGACTTGAATGATGTCCGCGTCTGCTTTCCTCTGAGGCATGCTTCACATTCTTGCTTCTTCTGGAATACAATAGAAGGGAGTCCTTCTACCAGTTGATGTTTAGCAAGTTTGTTGATCGTCTTGAAGTTGAGATGGTTGAGTCTCTTATGCCATAGCCAATTGAGCTCTGAGCTGCTTTTACTGATGAGGCACGTTTCTGGTGGGCTGTCTTCCCAAGAAACGACGTAGAGACTTCCTTGTCTGAATCCCTTCAGAACCACCTTCTTCTGATTGTTTCTAACAGTGAATTCATCCTTTTTGATTTTCACTGTGAAACCACTGTCACAAAATTGACTCACAGACAACAGATTATGTTTAAGACCAGAAACAAAGCTAACATTACTGATACTGGCGTTACCCATGTTGAGCACACCATAGCCTTTTGTTTCTCCAATCGAGTTGTCTCCGAATGCAACTTTGGATCCAGCTTTCTCAACATACTGGGATAGATATTCTTTGTAGCCCGTCATATGCTTCGAGCAGCCACTGTCCAGATACCACGTTCTGATTGAAGCTTTGGCCTCTTCCTTCTTTTTATGTTTCCTGACATTGACCTGCAAGAAAGAGTTGCTTCAGGCACCCAATCAAGCTTTGGGTCCTTCAATGTTAGTTCGAGTTCTCTTTGGAACCCAAATCTGCTTCATAATTGGTCTGGCTGATTTCTTGCGCATTGTTGGATGTCTGATCGGTGTCGTTGGCGCTTCAGGTGGCATATGAGCATTTTTCCGTTGAGAAATCCTTTTGAAGGCCTCACTCTTGTAGCAGTTCTGTCTGGTGAGTGATTGAGGTCTTCTTTGCTCGCCGAAGTATCTTCCGTGAGATACTTTAGTCTTTGCAGACTTATGGAGATTTGTCTGACGTCCAGTGGCTTGTCGTCGAGGAAGTGGCATGGCTCGACTGGACTCAGCATTGTTTGATCTCCATGGATGTTGTTCTTTCTGAAACTGAACTGAGGATGTCAGTTTCTGACTGATGTGGCCTTTCTTCCCCCTGGGTTGATGAGAAAGATTCTTCTTGGCTCCTGATGTTCCTTCCCGGATCTTTGACTGAAATCTGCTTTCCAGCCTTTTCAATATGATGATCTGGTTGGGAGCCTCCTTAGCTCGTCTGTAGCTTCGTGGAGGTGGAACATTTGATCTGGCCATCAGTCTGCGCTTGTGAACTTCATCCATATCATGATCTCTTGATTCTTCTGAGGTTGTGATTTCAGAAGGATCATTCTTAGAGATGATCATGATATCCTTTCCTTTGGCAGCTGCAACCTTTCCTCCGATGCTGTTGACCAGTCCTTTCGATGGAAAGTTGCTCATCATGGGAGACTGCATCATGCAGTTCTTGACTGTTTCTTCCAGCTTGTGATTAAGCCTTTTGATTTCATGAGAAGCTCTTTCACATTCTGAGTTGGAGATTCTGAGCTCTTCTTCCAGTCGGCTATTCTCCATGATTAGCTTATCAAGACATGTTTCATCCGGAAAGTAGATGATTGTCTGATGTTTAGCTCGTTCATCATCGATCTCCTTGTCCTTTTTATGATTCTGCTTGAGGAGATCTTCGAATATTTTCCTCAGCTGACAGTGATCAGTCAGGAGCTGATCAAACTCGTCAGTTTCAACGGATGAGCTATCTCCAGATTCTGAGTGGTCTCCTGAAAGCATCAGGAAGTTATCAGTATATGGAGTTTTTCGTGAGAGATTTTACCTCTGGGCCATTCATTCCATTGTCGTAGCTGTTGTCAGCTACACTTTCTGATTCGTTGGCCATCAGGGCTCGGCTCTCATCATCTGAGCTGGAACTGTCGAAGTCTGATGATTCTGATGTGTCGTTGGAAGAGTCAGCATCATCAGCAACCATCGCTTTCTTCTTTAAAGATCTGCGATCTTTCTTTGCTTTCAGTTCCCTGCGCTCAGCTGGAGTCAGATCAGGACATTCATGCTTAAAGTGTCCTTTCTTTCTACATCCATAACATTCCAATTCTTTGATGTCGTAAGCGGCTGACTTCCTTTCTCCGCTTCGATCTGTGGAATGTCTGGAGTCCCTTTCTCTTTCTTTTCCCTTGTAGTGCTGCTTGTGGAACCTTCTGTACTTCCGGAACTTGGACTCCATCTTGTTGAATCTGTCAGTCAACAAGGCATATTGACTGAAGAAGTCCTCAGGTTGAGTTCCGTTGGCTCCTTGATCTGCTTCTTGCCTTCTCTGGTTGAGGCCTTCAGTGCAACTCCTCTTGAGGTTGATGGACCATCTTCGTCTGATCCTCCAGCCTTCTTGTTACCAAGATTTCTCAGAAGATCGAACTCATTTGCCATGAGATCGGAGAAAAGCTTGTTTGTCGGGAGCTGACTGAATCATGGCTTATGCTGATGAGCGACTGAGTAGATCTGCCATTCTCCTCGTGGCAGTGCTCGAAGAATCTTCAAGTTGATTTCTCGTTGAGTGTATTTGTCTTTGGAAATGGATTGAACTTCATTCAATATGAGATTGAATCTTTGTTCCATTTCCTCGACAGATTCATTCTTGAGCATGAGGAAGGAGTCGAATTTCTGACAAGCTATGGAAAGCTTATTCTCCTTGATCTCCTCAGAACCTACGCACATTCTTTCCAGAATATCCCACATCTCCTTTGCTGTCCTGCACTTGATGATCTTCATGACATACTTGTCAGGAACGGTGCTGGAGATGATGCTTTTGGCGAGGTTGTCTAGCTCATCTTGCTTCCTTTCTTCTGTGGTGAAGTCTGCCTTTGACTTGGGCTGGTCCTCATCGTAAGGTTCCTGACGGATGTCAGTAGGAACCCTTTTTACAGTTTCGGTGATAATGATTGGACCGCTGGTGATGACTTCCCATATTCTACAATGTTGGGCAATGAGGAAGCTTTCAAGCCGAAACTTCCATGTGTCGTATTTTTCAATACAAAACATAGGTAGAGAAGATAATCTGCTGTGGTTAGTCTCCATCAAAAAAGAGAGAACAGGTAACAGCAGATAAAGCAAGTAGCAAGCACAAAACAATAAGAAAGAGTAAAACTTTTTCGAGACCTTTAATAAGGATCTAGTTCAAGTAGAACTAGTCAGAGACAGATAGTTCTTGCGAACAACCTGCTCTGATACCAATTGTTAGGTCCGGGGGGTCTCGAATAGGTGTATGGGGGGGGAATACACCTATAGGCTATTTTTATGACTATCTACAAACCTCAATCAGAGGGATCTCAGTCAGAGATAGAAGCGAAACTTTACACGCAAACAAGACACCTGTTTAACCGAAATAAGTGTTGACCAACAGGGTTGACGACTGATACTGAAAGCTCTTCAGTAAAGAGTTATCAGTTAAGTCACTGGAACTTAACTGATCCACGTAAGGGCTTCAGTCGTGTTTGCAAAGATGAAGATGATATCTCTCTTCCTTACTATCAGAGGATAGTGAGTCAGATTGATATCATACGCAGCGGAAATTAAACTTAGTTTCGAATAGCCTCGGTGGAGCAGATAGTTGGATTAAGGTTTCTCTTTTCAGTTAGTCAGCATTCAGTTTTATCAATTGAAATAACACAATTATGAATGTAAAACTGAAAGCTGTAAATAACACAGAGACTTTTACGTGGTTCGGAAAAACTCTTTCCTACATCCACGGCTGGTTGATCAGACCAACAATCCACTCCGCAAGTGCTTCCCTGGTGCACTGCAAACCGTGAACTGAAGATAAACTCTCTCTTCAGCACCTACACACCTCGCGTAGGGTTTCCCTACCTACACACCTCGCGCAGGATTTCAGCACCTACACAGCTCGCACAGGATTTCCTTGCTAAGCACACCTCGTGCTCAGACTTCCCTATCAGAGTTCAGAACACCTTCTGAAACTCCGAGTCACTCAAACACTCTTATGGGGGAGAGGTTTAAACGAGTGCCAACTATACTTACAAAGAACGAGTTCTTTGAAGCAAGTTTGACCTTTGGCTTCTGGGTACACAGAATATATGCCTAGGGTCTAAGAGAATGTATGTAATCAGCAGTGACTGATTTTGGCTTTGGAATTCTCTTCTTCGATTCAAGCTTTGGGCGGTTTAAGCTTTAGGCTGAGTAGCTATTTCGGCAGAGCTTCAGCTTATGTCGTTGAATCGGTGAAGATTGAAGTGATCCTCGAGCGCTATTTGTAGGAGAACTCTTGAATAGATCCGTTGGCGTAAATCGTCCTCAAGATTTCTTCCGTTGGAGAGCAATTCGAATTTGGGCTGAGGCTTCAATCTTCGAGGTTCCTTGTCTGTGTGGAAACGGCTCTCTTTGATGGACAGGAGATGTGACATCTCTGAAAAGTAACCACCAGATAGGAATGACCTCTGCAGAGATAAGATATTGAGATATCTCTGCATTTAATGCGGCTGTACTTGAGCGTACGTGGCTTCCTCTGAACGTTGGAAGATCAGTCCTAGGAGGAATGTTCAACTGATACTTGACTTTAGTATCAGTCCATGGCGCGCATTAAATAATCAGTCTTCAACTGATTCTTCAACTGATACTTCAGTTGGTAACTGCAGTCTTCAGTCTTCAGTCTTCGTTCTTCAGTCTTCAGTCTTCAGTCTTTGACACCGCAACTAAACTATAAACGAACTCTAACACTTGAGTTCAAAAACGATTCTAGTCTATTACATTTAAGTCCTATGAATTTTGGTATCATCAAAACAAGGGTTAGGATATTCCACAAGGTTCCCAACAGGTTATTATATGGATTTTTGATTGAACCGATTTTTTGTTAATTTATGGTTTTACTAAAATATCATTTCCTTATATTTCTCAATTACTTTTAATCTTATCTTATTTTTTGTTTGTATTTCGTTTCTTCCATAATGTTTGCCGTTTTTTGCCTTTTTTTTTTCGAAAATTATATACTATATTTTTTTAATTATTTTTTTTTTCGAAATTTTTTATTTTTCTTTTAAATTTTCCTTTCTTAAATTCCTCAACTACTTTTAATCTTATCCTATTTATCTTGTATTTTAGTTTTTTTTCCCTATTTTTCGGTTTATTCGAAAATTGTTTTTTTTCTTCTGAAAAGTGAAAATTTTATGAT
This sequence comes from Salvia miltiorrhiza, assembly GCF_028751815.1. Taxonomy (NCBI): domain Eukaryota; kingdom Viridiplantae; phylum Streptophyta; class Magnoliopsida; order Lamiales; family Lamiaceae; genus Salvia; species Salvia miltiorrhiza. The sequence goes on from NC_080388.1 coordinate 55,635,483, forward strand.
TTTTTTTGAATTGTTATTTTTTTTTTCTGAGATTTTATTATTTTTTTCCGACGAATTTATGAATTGTTGTAAACATAATCCTATAGTAATTATTTTTGCATATATTATTTTTTTATTGTTCCGAATTTATTTTTTTTTTTAAATAATTTTTTTTTAATTTATCTCATTTGTTTTTCGAATTTTATTTTATTTTTTTCAAAAATTTATGAATTGACTATGTTTTCTTTTAAATTTGTTCGATTATTGAGGGTTCTATTTTCAGCCAATATTTTTTTTTACGAAAATTGTATTAATTTTTTTTGATTTATTTTCATTAGAATATCCTTTCCAAAATTATCTCATCCGTTTTTTAGTATTATATTCGATTTTAATTGTTTCTGTTATTTTTTCCCTCTTCAATGAATTTATACTTTTACTGAACAAAAAAAAAAAGTTATATGGACTTCGTTACATACACTATAGCCACCAAATAGTGCCCACCAAATAATTTATTAACTTTATTTCATTGAGTACAATTATTTCAACTTCGTTAATAACGCAATGGTGGGTCGATTAGTTATTATCATATCAATTACAATACTTTATTATAATATATTCAAACAAAGTATATGTTACATACTTTTACAAGCAAAATCCAATTGTTTGATTCACTATTTTTAATTTTCTTATCATTACTTACACTGTAGTAGTTCATTTTATAATTATTATATCACGTTTAATAAAGTATATGTTATTTATTCTTTCGAACAATGCCCCTTCGTATGATTCAGTTTATTATTATTTCTAACGGTTTACTAATGCGGTTGCCACTACCGGACAAGGTGGCAAAGTATCACTCGCATATTATTTAGGTCTCAGGTTCAAATCCCCCAAGCACATTTTTCTTGTTATTTATATTTTTTTATAAATATTCGAAAAAATTATATAAATGAAAACGATTTTTTTTTTAAAATATTCGAAATAAAAATTTAAATGAAACACCTTTTTCTTGATATTTTAGTTCTTTGTTTTTTAAATCATTTTTTTTTTAAATATTCGAAAAAATTATATAAATGAAAACGATTTATTTTTTTAAATATTCGAAAAAAATTTGTAAATGAAACACCTTTTTCTTGTCATTTTGGTTCTTTGTTTTTTAAATCATTTTCGAAATGTTTTTTTTAAATATTCGAAAAATATATATAAATGAAAAAAAATCTAGGATTATTTTAGAAGAATACCTAAATTAATGGAAACAAATCAAATTAACATAAAATTTGAAAATTAAATTAAATGTGGAAATAAATCTACTATTATTTTAGGGGAATCCCTAAATTAGTGGACTCAAATCTGTATTAAAATTCGAAAAATAAATTATCTATGTAAACAAATCTAGGATTATTTTAGGAGAATCCCTAAATTAGTGGAATCAAATATGAGATTATTATTTGGAGAAATTTAAACCTCTAAATTATTGGAATCAAATATAAGATTATTTTAGTATAATCGTGGAAATAAATAAAAATAACATAATTTTCGAAAAATAATAAAAATAAATATTAATTTCGAAACAAAAATCCAAATAATAAATAATAAAAATTTGAAACGAATAGAAATTAATTTCGAAAAACAAAATTAATTTCAAAAACTAAATAATAAAATCTTGAAACAAATAAATAAAAAAATTCTGCAATTAAAACTCATATAAATTCCAATTATTATATGATTTATAAATTTTTTGAAAATAAATTAGTGGAATCAAATCTAAGATTATTTTAGGATAATCTCTAAATTGGTGGAAATAAATAAAAATAACATAATTTTCGAAAAATAATAAAAATAAATATTAATTTCGAAAAAAAATCAAAATAATAAATAATAAAAATTTGAAACGAATAAATATTAATTTCGAAAACTAAATAATAAAATCTTGAAACAAATAAAAAAAATCTGCAATTAAAACTCATATAAATTCCAATTATTATATTATTTATAATTTTTTTGGAAAATAAATAACCTTGTGAGGGACAAACCCCAACCAGCAATTAAAGTTGGAAAACAATTAACTGCAAAAAACGAAAAAGCTGCAAAAAAAACGGGAAACATTATGGAAGAAACGAAAATACAAACAAAAAATAAGATAAGATTAAAAGTAATTGAGAAATATAAGGAAAGGATATTTTAGTAAAATCATAAATTAGCAAAAAATCGGTTCAATAAAAAATTCATATAAAAACCGGTTAAAACCAAGGTGTCTAGACACCTTGGTGTCTGAAAATCATTATTGTACCACTCTTCGATTCTCTCCGACACGTGGAATGTTTGCGTAATATAACTTAATTATGAAAGATAGGCAAGATAAAAAAAATGGCTATACAAAAATATATAATAGTCATTTTTCATATAAATAAATTACATTACTACCTTATTTGGTGTTGTATATTTTTCAAACTTTATTAAAATAAAAATAAATCTTTTGATATCAATATCCTCCCCTTGGCAAATTTTATATATATATATCTCAAATACTTAATCGTAGCAATTAAGTACACAGTACACACAGTCATATGTAGGGTTGTAATCGAATCGAATACTGACGAATATCTCAATATTCGATTCGTATTCGTGAAATAATTCGTATATTCGATTCGGTATTCGTTTAGATTTCGAATACAAAATGCGATTCGATATTCGATTCGAATTGATTTTGAAATTATTCGCTTCGATTCGTGTATTCGATTCGTTTTTTAAAATTACTCTAAATTAAAAAATTCGAATATTCGATTCGTTTTCCCTTCTATTCGATTCGATTCGAACTATTCGATTCGAAATTTTAGAGAAAAAAATATGTGAAATAATATTCTAAAAAATATAGTGATATATTTCAATACATCTACCTAATAAAGACACCCATAAAAAAAAAAGCTCATTTGATGATTCCACCATTTAAATTCTCAATACACATCATAACATTCAAAAGTTTGCAATACATAAAATAAAGATAGGTTTCAAATTCATCAAAACAACACTTCAATAAAACAATGTCAAACATTCAATCTTCCACCAAGCTTGTAAACTAAGTGGACTTCAACATCACATGGAAAGGTTCTTCTTTCTCCTACAAGAAGTAATAAAATAATTAAAACACAATTTTATGAAAACAAACAAATACTTCAAATAAATTGGACTTACATGAGACATAATAGGCTTCTTGACTCCATGAAGATGACGAACCCAATCTGCTCCACAAATTAAAACTTCTATCACATCAGAATCTAACCTTGAACGATAAGGATCTAACACTCGACTTCCTGCACTGAATGTGGCCTCTGATGCCACAGTACTAATGGGAATAGCCAAAACATCACGAGCCAAAGTGGATAAAATCTTGAACTTCAATTCTTGAGATTTCCACCAAGCTAAAGCATCAAACTCAGAAGCTACAGCTCCATCCCCATCTTGACTTCTTACAACCCCCTCATCCAAGTAAATGTCCAACTCCGACTTCGAAGGACCATTCACCTCAACACTGTCTAGATACTCATCAAACATAGACAAACCACTAGGCACTAATTTTCCTTGAGATGAGGAGTTTGCACATGTAGAAGAGGAGTCAGAGGATTTTTTAGGACAGTAACTTAGATTGATTTGGAAATTAGGACAATAACTTTCGGACTTGTAAAAATAGGACACTAATTTTTTTTAGAGTAAAAATAGGACACTAATTAATAAGCGTCGTAAAAATAGGACATTTTTCAGTCGATAATTGGCCGAAAAATGTCTTGCGGATGCAACATTTATTAATTAATGTCCTATTTTTACTCTAAAAAAAATTAGTGTCCTATTTTTACAAGTCCGAAAGTTATTGTCCTAATTTCCAAATCAATCTAAGTTATTGTCCTAAAAAACCCTCTAGCATCTGTCAGAGGTAGTAGCCTTTCGAGACTTTGCATTGTCAACTTGAACATACTCAAAGTACAAGCTATACAATGCATCTCGAACCTTCATAATATTCGTGCGAGCTTCAACCTCATTATATACCTTATTGAAAGCAAAATCAACCAACCTCATTTTGAACCTAGGGTCAAGTATTGCTCCAATAGCCATCAAAAGATTGCAATTTCCCCAATATTTATCAAATTTCTCCTTCATCTTTTTAATCATCACTCTAATAAACTCATCAACATGATTTTCTTTTTCATTCAATACATGCTTAACTCTCCAAATGACAGCAAGATAGACATTAGAGGTAGGATAATCAACTCCAGAAATCACATGAGTAGCTTCATAAAAAACCTCTAAAATGTCAAGAACATCTTTCACTTTCATCCAGTCATCAAGACTAGGACAACAATGATATGAAGGCTCTCTTTGTTGAAATATAGGAAATGCATCTTTAACTCTATATGCCTCAAGTAACATCTCATATGTAGAATTCCAACGAGTTGGACAATCAATGATCAACCTTTTCACAGGAATTCCTAAGTGATGCACAACATCAGAGAATTTGTTCAACCTAGACTCTGATTGATTAATAAACCGCACACTATTTTTGACATCTTCAATGGTTTTTTTTTATCTCCAAAAGACCATCTTGAACAACTAGATTCAATATATGTGCAGTACACCGAACATGAAACAATTGACCTTTCAATGGCAATTTACGGCTCCTGGAAAATGTTTTTTTAGCAATTCGAATTGCCACATCATTATTCGAGGCATTATCCATAGAGATGATAAAAACTTTATGCTCTATTCCCCAATCCTTTGTACACTTTGTAAGCCCATCATAAATATCAACACTTGATAAAAAAAAAAAGCAAACTATTATCAACAAATATGATGAAAGACAATATTAAACAAATAAACAAATAATATTAAACACAGTACACACAGTCATATCATATGTACATATTATATGACGTCGTAACCCTACGCATGAGACGTAGACATCACTGAAATAGTAGCATACGAGTTGGCAACCATGGATTTCCACCTCAAAACGTGTTAGTCTCATCCATTAATGAATACTAGAAGAAGCAAAAAAAAATCATTAGCATACGTGAATTCCAATACACCTTTTGATTAATTAGGTGCAGCTCGACATTATTTAATTATGATGAAAAATCCATAGGTTAAAACCCCAGTAACTCATATTCGAATATAATGTGTGAGTTTGATGATTTTTCTTTCTTTTCTTTTCTATATATATATATATATTTTTTTATAAAGTTTGAAGATTTTTCTTGTAAATGTAAATTGTAATTGAAGGAGCGCCTGTTATTTCATTTATTAGTCACTCTATTTTGTCTGATTGAGCAGTCCTTTTCAATGGCGGAAATCAGACCCTTGTTTTTTGTATGATCATTTTCTTCAGGTTATTTAATTGGGGTAAATAAATAAAAATAGGTGCAATTATCAAATTTTGGTCCCCCACGGAACAGGTACAGATACATTACATGCCCTCTTCCTGAGCCATCAGACTCTGACTAAGGGGGCATGGCCATTGCTCGCCTTCAACTCTCCTTTATCATTATACTCACGCACACGCCTATACGAATAATATACTTATTATAAGAACTGTATATATTGGATGTATAAAGATATGGTATTTGCAGTGAATTAAATTTACTGCATTCCAAGAAAATAAAAATTTTCGGTTTTTCCAAAATTCGAATTCAAATGTGGCTTTCTCAATTTAATTAATCTGGATTTTATTATATATATATATAGAGAGAGAGAGAGAGAGAACTATATTATTTGTGAGAACGGGAGAACCATCAAATCTAATGCATCCACTGTAAAAATTAATGTATTCGCTGTTAAAATTAAGGGCAAATTGCATGAAAATACCTCACTTTATACCAAAATCTGGTTTTTTGACAATCTTTTCAATTGTAGCAAAAATTTGAACTACCTTTCAATTTGTTGCAATTGACTTCCGGAGTAATTTTCCGGCCAACTTAATGCTGATGTGGATTCCCGTAAAGTTGATGTGGCACGCCTCGCCGGCTAATCAAACGACAAATTGCATGAAAATACCCCACTTTATACCAAAATCTGGTTTTTTGACAATCTTTTCAATTGTAGCAAAAATTTGAACTACCTTCAATTTGTTGCAATTGACTTTCGAAATAATTTTTCGGCCAACTTAATGCTGATGTGGATTTCCATAAAGTTGATGTGGCATGCCTCGCCAGCTAATCAAACGACAACGTCTCTAATTACCTTAAACGATGTCGTTTTCCACGATTTTAAGCAAATTACAATTTCTAGTTTTATATATTTGTTGATTAGGGCTTCAAATGTCCTCATTTATTCCCCCAAATTTTCTCATCTCAGTTGAAATTCTTGTTCCATAAATTTTCTAAAGAAAAAAAAAATATATGAATTAAATAAAAGTATATTTTAAAGAGTACAAGATACTTGATGTGGGTATTTTTGTACATGATGAGAAGTAGCGCCTCTCCGGATTAGTCACACTATTTGAAGCCTGCAAGATGCACGGCTCTGGTTCTTCGCATCTGCAGAATTTTGGAGGTAAATGGAAATTGTATGAGCTCAGTCGTCCCGTTTGAGAAGAAGAATCCACCAGTTCAAAGATTTTTGCTACAAATGAGAATTTATGGAACAAGAATTTCAACTGAGATGAGAAAATTTGGGAGAAGAAATGAGAACATTTGAAGCCCTAATCGACAAATATATAAAACTAGAAATTGTAATTTGCTTAAAATCGTGGAAAACGACATCGCTTAAGGTAATTAGAGACGTTGTCGTTTGATTAGCCGGCGAGGCGTGCCACATCAACTTTACGGGAATCCACATCAGCATTAAGTTGGCCGGAAAATTACTCTAGAAGTCAATTGCAACAAATTGAAAGGTAGTTCAAATTTTTGCTACAATTAAAAAGATTGTCAAAAAATCAGATTTTGGTATAAAGTGGGGTATTTTCATGCAATTTGTAGTACGGCGAGGCATGCCACATCAACTTTACGGGAATCCACATCAGCATTAAGTTGGCCGGAAAATTACTCCGGAAGTCAATTGCAACAAATTGAAAGGTAGTTCAAATTTTTGCTACAATTGAAAAGATTGTCAAAAAACCAAATTTTGGTATAAAGTGAGGTATTTTCATGCAATTTGCCCTAAAATTAATGCACTAAAAAAATAAAAAAAAATGCTCCCTTCAGGATTCGAACCCAGGATCTGCATTCATCCAACAAGATGATGCATCCACCGTAGATCTTGATGATCGAATGGCTGAAAATGGTTCTCCGGTCTTCTTTTATTTATGGTTCTTTCTTGAACCTCTCCCTATATATATATATATATATATATATATATATATATATATATAGGGTGAATTCGTAACCATGTTGGATAAAATTATTTTTCACAATTCGTAACTATGTTGGATGAATTCGTAACCCTGTTGGATAAAATTCGTACATTAAAAAACGTTTATATTTATATTTTAAGAAGTGTTTTTACTGTAGCCCTCCCCTATATATATATATATATATATATATGGTGCGGTTATAGTGAGAACCACAATTATCGTGAGAACATAAGAATCAATAAAATTACTGCATCTGCTATACAAATTAATGCATCCGCTATTAAATTTAATGCATCCGAAAAAAATAATTTTTTTGCTCCCTTCAGGATTCGAACTCAGCACCTGCATCCATCCACCAAGATGATGCATCCACCGTAGATCTTGATGATCGAATGGCTTAAAATGGTTCTCCGTTCTTATTTTATTAGTGGTTCTTATTTGAACCTCTCCCTATATATATATATATAAATGTTCAACAGAGAATGCTAAATATTTAGATAATAGAGAATTCGTGAAACAAAAACGAACAGATCTATAATTTTTATGAACAAATCAATGTACAATTTGCCCCGCGTTTTTCTCTATTTTTACTAAATACGTCTGTTCATTACTTATGTTGATCTGCTCGTAAAATGTATAGATTTGTTCATAATGAACAAAAATATAATTCTCTATACAACTCAACCCTATATATATATAAAGGTTTAATAGAGAATATAATGCTATATATTGAGATAATGAAGAATGAATCTGTGACCTTTCGAATTAATAAGTCAATAATTCTTTTGAATAAATCAAGGTTCTACACGAATATGCATTTTCGTCTGGGTTTAATCCTAGAGGAGGCGTGTTTTTTTAACTAAAATATATTAAATTTGTTTGTTCATGATTTTTATTAATTTTATTTGAAAAAAAAATTATCGATTTATTCGTCATTTTCAAGTCTCTAAATATATAGCATTTTTCATAAAACGACACCATATATATATTTATATATATATATAGGGGGCCGCTCCAATGAGGCCCCCTAATTTTAGTGAGATCTAGGGCACAATCTGGTGCGTTTATTTCATCAATCCTATGGCTGATATTGTATCTGGAGGGTGATTTTTTTTTTGCAGGGTTCGAATCCTGGAGGGAGCAGAATATTTTAAATTTTGTTATTCATCGGTATATACTGCATTGTTCATCAGTATATATTGTCTTGTTCATCAGTATATATGTCTTATTCATTACCATTTTTAAAAATTTTATTTTTCATCAGTATATACATCTTGTTCATTAGTATTATATGTCTTATTCATTGTCCTCATGTTACACAAAAAATAGAGGTCTCACTGGAGCGCGCCCCTATATATATATATATATATATATATATATATATATATATGGGTGAGCTAAAATAAAAACACATTTTAGAATATAAAATAAGAACTATTTTCAACCCTTAGATCATCAAGATTTACAGTTAATTCATCACATCCAATATAGGCAGAGAAAGGAGACGGAATCTCAACCGTTGATCTTATCTAATCTAAAGGTCAACATTTGTTCGTTCAACGTTCAACGCGAAATTTTATTGAACATGAATGTCCATCGAACCCCCAGTCCCCAAAAGTTCAACAAATTATTTGTACGTTCAACACAACATTAACTGCCATATTCAATGTTTCTGATTTTTCTGTATAAGCTATGTTTCTATAGAACGCAACCCTATATACACACACACACACGTGTGTTTGAAAAAGGTGAGAATGGCTACATGTCTTTAGTGTTCTGCACAAACTTGTACTCCATCCGTCTCACAAAAACATGAACAATTGGAAGTGGCACGGGTCTTAAGAAATGTTAGTTGAAAATTATTGTGAGTGGAAAATTGGTCCCACTTTATAAAAGTGTTGTGAGACTAATGCATTAATTAAGGAAAAGTAGTAGTGGTGGGCGATGATGGGCTTTTTTTGTGAATAAGTATAAAAAGGAGGGATAAAAAGTAAGGGGGTAATGTACAAAAAAGGAAATGTTCATGCTTTTGTGAGACACCCCAAAATGAAAAAATGTTCATATTTTTGTGAGACGGAGGGAGTAAAATTTATGAATAATAAATAATTAGAGTCACCAACTAGATTTAATACATAAATAATTATTTGATAAAAAATACACCAAGTTTTAATTCTAATATTTCTAATTATATATTTGACCAATTCATTTACTCATTCCGTCTCATAAAAATATGAACATTTATAAGTGACACATATTTTAAGAAATTTTAGATAAAAATGTATTATGAGTGGAAAATGATCACACTTTATGAAAAGTAGAGATAAAAAATAAAGGAATTATGGCGGGATAATGTGCAAAAATAAAAATGTTTATGTTTTTATGAGACGACCCAAAATGACAAAAAGTTCATGTTTTTGTGAGATGGAGGGAGTATTATTTACTCATAATTCATTCTATATGTATAATGATATTTATTTCACTATGTATTTGTGATTATTTAGATCATTCTTTATCATCATAGATGTATTGATATTTATTGTTATTTCATACTAAATTGTTATGTATAAATTGTTGTTAATCGATTGATTTATTTTTATAAAGATTAAGTTCGATGATTAATTATTTTATATTATTAATTATTTCATTATATATATATATATATATATATATATTTACGTTTTCAACACACAAATGCATATTTATAAATTTAATTTTAATATTCTATTAATATATTGCATATATAATAAGTATTTATCTATTTAAATTATGAAATTATAAAATATCATACCAATAAATTAAATAATTTAGGTACATATGTAATAGGAACTATGTTAAATAGTAAATAATATTATACAGTAGTATATTTTTTATAAGGTCATATTATAATTGCGATTAAATTAAAATTTGATGTATTTTATGATCAAATTATAAAGTCATATTATAAATAAAAAAAATTGGCAAGCTGTAGATATTTTCCGGGAATAACCCAAAATTGATAAAATCTAGGTTAAACTTTCCTTGATGTATCAAGAGGCAGATTATGTCTGTGAAGTGTGCGACTCTAGTAAAGAATTCAAGCTGATGAATACCTAAATATAATTCTGCGCTTGTATGTATCATATTAATATTTCAAGATGTAAGTTTTAGATAATAAAGATAAGAGCATCTGCAACGCTCCTACTCGAGCGCTTACTCGAGTAGAGCGTTGCACTCGAGTAGGGCGTTGCGGGGGGGCCTTACTCGAGCCTTCAGGTATACCGTATACACGAGCGATCTAATTTTTTTTTATTTCTCTTCTCATCTTTAAAAATCTTTCTCTCCTCTTTAAAAACTAAAAAAATTAAGTAGACTATCAAATAACTCCAATTCAGCACTACTTACTAACTGTGGTCCTTCACTATCAAGTAGGCTATCAAGTAAGCCCATTGCGGATGCTCCAAGAAAGAATAAATATTCCTTTTTGTGTCTTTACTCAATGAGGCTGCTTATCAATTGCTAGGGTTGCACGTGAATGTCGTATTTTATAATGAAGTTCCTTCACATATGATATCACGCGTATTGTGTAATTTTATTTTATTTTTAATGAAGTGAATTGTTTTACCTCAAAAAAAAAAAAAGGTTTCAAAAACATAAAATTGTGTACTTAGATTGCAAGACAAGATATATGAATATGTCCTTATTAACCTGACTAGTGCGTAGTCCGTCAAAATTCGACGAAAAACTATTTTAAATTATTATTTAAATTATATGATACTCTCTTCATCCTTTAAAATTATGCATACTTTTCCTTTTTGGTACGACCCTCAAAATTATGTATACCCTATTTTTAGACATTATCCCACACATAATTCTTACAATTTTACCCTTTTAACTTACACTAATTACTTATAATCTATTTAACAATACCCTCACCGTGGGACCATTTCTCCACTATCATTACTACAAACTTCCATGCATAATTTTGGGGGAAAGGGGAGTATTATTTTTGTATAAATAATTATTTATATATGAATTATTTTTAAATTTATTTAATTTAAAGTAATATAGTTGAAATTATATTAATTTGAATCATATTCCTCAATTAAATGTTAAACTTTTGTTAGAATAATAAATATTCTTTTTATATAAATTTTTATTTAATAATATTTTGAAAATATGTCAATATTTTATTTCATCTGAGCATCATCTCGTCTGAACCACCTTGTAGGATCATATCATCATCTAAAGTCCGGAAGACGACATCTAATGTTTGAACACCAGATTTTTGAGCATCATCTGGTCTAGACCTTAAAATACAAAAAATAAACTTTTATGCGTCAATTTTTTTAACATCACTATCTAGAGGTTTAAAAATCAAATTTGACTTGTGAGATTTATGATTTGGAGCTTTTAATATCATAACTAACTTGTAAACATCATTTTGTATGGAACTTGAAAAAATCTTGACAAACTTTTATGCATTATTAGCTTCAAATATTATAATTGGGCTCCAAGAATCATCTCGTTTGGAGTTTGAAAGAACAAATTTAACTTGTAAGTATCATCATTTAATTGGGTTCCGAGAATCATTTCGCTTGAAGCAATTCAAATTGTATTAGTCTCAATCATTCCGTCAATTAAATATAGATTTTTAATTTGGAGAGCAAGAGCTTCTTCTTGTATAAGTTTTATTTTAGTGAAAACCTTATAAAAAAATCAATGTGAAATGAGGTGATTTATATGAATTCTTCACTCGATTGAGATTATTATAAATTTAATACATAATTAAAGATTTCTAATATTGTATTTTAACATCATATCTTCTATTGTTCTTTATTTAAATTCTTCATTTATGCATTACTGTTAGAGTCAATGTTGACTGCGACAATGTTGGGACCAATGTTGATAACAAACGTATTTTCAATGTTGGGTGGAATGTTGATAACATTCATGGTGTCAACATTTCTGGGTTGCAACCAACATTCCGGAGTCTGCCTTGACTCCATACTTTGACTCTCCATTGGTAATTGTATATATTTAATCTTTACCTTCCTTTCACGTTTTTTTATTCTTTGGTTGTGAAATAACAGTTCTATGCTCGTTGACCACGTTTCTAATAAGTGGATAGACGGTTATGCATGGTTCAAAGTAGTGGGCATGTTGTTGCTATTTTTCAGGGACCATGATCTCGTAACCAACATTCCAAGGCTGGTCGACTAGCAGTTATTGAAGACGGATTGTAGCAGTTATAGGAAGGTTCTGGAAGTGGGAAGTGGATGAAACCAACCACGACATGAAGGCCTATAAATGCAGCAAGAAGCTTCAATCATCATTACGTTTTGGAAGTGCAAAATTAGCGACTTAACTTTCACTCACAGCCAACTCGTCATTTTCCTGTTGCAAACGTGACACCGGTTCTTCAAGGATTGCTTTGACAAAGTAGACTTAGGCAGCGTATCTAAAGTCTATCTTTGTATCGACGGGACGTCGAGAGCAAGATTTGAAGTACAAGGCCATTGGAGCTTAGCAGGTTGTTTGCTTTGTCCGATTAACTCTTGTTATTCGGCTGATTTGGGTTCTGTGTTGTTTCAACATCGTTGTACATAAAGTAGATATGTTGATTTATCCTAGGCAGGAAATCTGTAAAGATAGATCTCCAAGAGATCCAAATCTGTACCTTGTATTGTTGTTTCATCATAGTGAATTTAGCCTTGAGGCACTCACGGGTTATTTATAATCCGTGAAAAAGTATTTCTGTGTGTTATTCTTTTCCGTTGCATGTTGGTTATAATGTTATTAACATTCTGTTGATAACATTCATTCCAACATTACTCTTTACGTTATACAGTTTTACTTTGTTGGTAATTTCAATTACTAATTTCATTATTTATTATTATTATTATTATTATTATTATTATTATTATTATTATTATTATTATTATTATTGACGAAACTGAAAAAAATAAGGTTTTTAGATATGAAAAATATATTTTTCTTCCCTATACAAATAAAATGTACGGATATATTTTATAAAAAAATAAAAATAAAATTTTAATTGTTTTGATAGACATAAAATAAGATTTTGTTTTAAAGTAATTAATTAGGTCATAGAATTTATGCCTTATTATTCAAACATGTAAATCAATAGCCAAACCCGTTTATAATTTACATACACGTGCATGTCTCAATTCAAATTCAATTTAAAATTGATTTTATTGAAAATTAAGAAGATAAATATTACACACACACACACACACACACACACACACACATATATATATATATATATATATATATAAATTCATACAGTATAATATATTGCAACATATACATATAATATATATACGCTTTTGAGAAATATAAAATTAATAACAAATATACATCTAATCACTAACATTCAATTAAAATCATTTATTGTATATAAATTATAATTTTTTTTCTTGTCAGACATGTAAATCTAATTTTTATCGAGATAAAATAAATAATAAAATTTATTAATTTAGATTATATGTAAGTTATTAATAATAATAACAATAATAATAATAATAATAATATTATTATTATTATTATTATTATTATATATATATTTATTATTAAATATATTTATTAAGATTAATTTTTGTCGAGATAAAATACATACTAAAATTTATTAATTTAGATTATATGTAAGTTACTATTATTATTATATATATATATTTACATTTATTATTAATTATAGTATTTATTAAGATTAATGAATCTTTATATGGAATGTAATAGTTCATTAATTAATAAATGATGAAGATTATATATAGTAAATTATTGAAATGGAACAATTCAAGCATGCTACATAGGTTAAAGTAAAACTTAATCAAATCAAATATATAATACGGTTAAGGAATCATGCGCTCTACTTAATCTGGGGTCCTACGTGGCATCATAAGAAATTAGGATTTTAAATCCCAGCAATTCTAGAGCATTTGAGTTTATAATATCTATCCTATGTGGCAAAATACCTCTTAGATGGCATATCTTATTTTAAACAATCTCTTAAAACACAAAATGAATATTTCTCTTCCTCAAATTCAATTTCCCTAACCCCCGTCTCCACACAGCTCTCCCCTCTCCCGTCTGAAATCGGCGCCGCGATTCGCGTCACCGCCGCTGCAGGCGTCGTCGCTCCATCTCCACAGCAGACTCCCCCTTCGGCCCTTCCCTGCCCCTATTCGCCGACGGCGTGGCCACAGTCCAGCCCCAAGTTGCGCCGCCGCCCCTTCCCCCGCAAGCCCTCCCATCTGCATCGCCGCCTCTTTCTTTCTTCAATCGGCGGCTCCACCCCCCACCGCTCTCTCCGCCGCTCCCGCAGCCTCAGCCGCTTCTCCCGCCCCATTGCGCCGGAGCCGGAGGCCGAGATGGACTACATCAAAAACGTGCCCAGGGGAAAATTCGTCAACACCACGAGGGGCTCGACCTCGCTGGCACCAACCGCGAATCGCCGAGCCCCTAGATCCCCAAAGTCTCACCGCCTCTTTATGATTTCCGGCGACCACGGCAGCCATGTCCGCCGATCTGCCACCTCCCTTCCCCCATATGGTAAGTATTAAATGTTTGACTATTTTAAATATATAATGATTTTTATTTTAGAAAGAACAAATTTTGGAAAGATTTTTAACAATGGAAACATAAACCCTAGATTTTTATGTTAATTAATTTTCGGTAGCTGCAAAGAAATTTTTTTGGAAACAATTTTATCAAAGGAAACTTAAACCCTAGATTTTCATCTATAAATTCATTAGTTGAATTATTAAAGATACAACAGACGCAAGGTAACCACCTTCTTCTTCTTCTTCTTTTGTTGTCTTTCTTTTCTTTTGTATTAACGCGGCAATACCTCCTTCTTCTTTTTCTTCTTTTTTCCAGATTTTTTGTTTAGATGATTAAGGGATTGCTTACTTCCCTGTTTTTACAGCCACACAAGGTATCTTTCTTTCTTCTGTTGCTGCGTTTTTTCATCTTTTGCTCTTCTTGAATTTCGACTGAATTTGGTGGCTATGTGTAGATTAGTTGCTTTACATTTCCTTTTAGTGATGAATAAGTTTTGGGCTTTGAACTTTTGCTCATTTTGTGATTGAACTTTACATTTTCATCTTTACATTTTTGTGTTGAATTGCGATTACATTTCATTATGGTTAGTACTAAATCTTAGAAATATGAAAATTTGGAAAGATTTACGTATCGATTAATAATTGGAAACTTTATAACCTAAATTTTTAGCTATAAATTCCTTAGTTAAAATGATTTAGGTCGTGTTTTTACAGCCACACAAGGTATCTTTCTTTCTTCTGTTGCTGCGTTTTTTCATCTTTTGCTCTTCTTGAATTTCGACTGAATTTGGTGGCTATGTGTAGATTAGTTGCTTTACATTTCCTTTTAGTGATGAATAAGTTTTGGGCTTTGAACTTTTGCTCATGTTGTGTTGAATTGCGATTGATTCGTGGATTGGAGTGTAGGAGGTCAAGTATTATCAATCTATAATACTAATAAGCACACGCACATACCTTTGAACATTTCTAAGAGTTTGATTGAATTTGGAATCAGTAACTGGAGGTGAAGAAGAAACTTCTTGCCGCTGTGCTCCAAAACTCAACGAGGGCCGTCGTTCAACCTTGCCTCCCCTTCCTGAAGACCCGCCATTGTCCCTGTGCCGTCGTTGGAGACTCCTCTGCCTCGACGAAAAAGGCAGCCACCCCGGGCTCTCGCAAGTGAAATGAGAGTCTCACACAAACAGGTAAACTAATAATTGTTTATGTGTAGTATGTTGGGAACAAGCTTAGAAATTGATTGAGTTCCACATCTATCACTTCCGTCTATTGATCATTGCTTCTGGTAGGGGTAGTTTCGGAACCCATGGTATTCTGATCTGGTGTTTTTCGAGATGATGAAGAACTATATGATTGGTTTTGGTTGAATTTGCGGATCTGATGGATGATTGATTCGTTTATTTTATAATTGAAACAGGTGCTTTCAATTTTGTATCTAATATTGATATATTTGTGGTGCTTTCAATTTGTCGTGATTCTTCGTGTTTATCAAATACTTTTTTTTTATTAAATATGGGGGCTGATTTTCGATTGAAGATGGGCTGATTTTCGATGGGTGTTGATGGGTGATTTAAATTTAAATATGGACAGGTTGGATTGAAGATTGAAGATACGAGGGAAGAGGAAGAAGAGGAGGAAAATGAGCAAGATGAATGAAGAGGGCTAACATTTTAGTGTTGTTGCCTCTGCAAATGGCCTCAATCCGAAGTAGGAGAAAACCAAGAACGGCCCCAAACCGGGCAGTCTGAAGCAGGAGAAAACCAAGAAGTTGATCTCCAGCAGCGCCCCAGATCATAGTGATCCAAAGCTGTCAAGTTTTCTACCTAAAAAGAAAGTTAAATGGAAGCCTGATGCCAAGGTGGTCGAAGCCACATTCCGCCTCGAGAAGCTGGTGGTTTCGTAGGGCGGAGAAACGACATTAACTTGATAATCACTTGGGTGTTGTTTATCTGTGTAAATCATTGAACTACTGTTGATAGTTGATTACAGTTCATAGTTGAGTAGTTTTTTAGTTAGATTTTTTGTTATGGTGTATTAATCTTTGTGGTAATTTTTGTAATTATTGCCACTGAACTACAGTTTATAGAGGATTTTGAAGGTTCTCTATTACAAGTTAGATTAGTTGTAGAGCTCATAGATTAAATTTGGCCATCTCTTTTCTCTTTTTGTTGTGGGGAAGGTTGACTACTATTTTATTGGTGAATTATGGATTTATAATAGATATATATATTTTAAATAAAAAAAATAAAATGTATTTTTGAAAGTATCGTATCATGGTTTTTGAAAAAATGACGTATTTATGTTCCCGTATCGTTTTCGTATTATGTATTCGTCCCCATACTTCATAGAATTATTATTCTATTATTCAACTAATATTTATCGTTATTTTCAAGCCTTGGCGGGTATCCGATAGGTAGCGGGTGACGGGTATCTGGCAGGTGGCGGGTTGGTGGATACCCGACAGGTGGGGGTATCCGCGAGTCGTGTGTATGGGTGACAAATAGTAGTGTACAAGAAGTTGAATTTTTTTCTAAAATTGTTGCAGTTTCGTGGTGATTTATTTATGGGGTGGTTTATTGCATTTGTTGGGTGCTTGATTGCAGGATGTCGACATCGAGAAGCAGCAATGCTCCTACCTCTCAAGTCTTAACGGGTAGCGGGTGATGGATATTCACGGGTTGCGGGTATGAGTGCAGCAATGCTCCTACCTCTCAAGTCTTAACGGGTAGCGGGTGACGGGTATTCACGGGTCGCGGGTATGAGTGGCAAATCTCAAGTCTTAACGGGTAGCGGGTGACGGGTATTCACGGGTCGCGGGTATGAGTGGCAAATCTCAAGTCTTAACGGGTAGCGGGTGACGGGTATTCACGGGTCGCGGGTATGAGTGGCAAATAGTAGTGGGTGGAAATAATTTTTTTTAATGTACGTTTCACTAAATCATGTTAAGGAGATTAGTTCTCTTTAATTTATTTTTTCATTTTAGTTTAATGTGTAATGTAGACCTATATCATATTAATAATTTTTTTAGTGAATAATCTCCATAATTTATAAATATATTAAGAAATAATTTTTACGCTTTTTTATATATAAATTATAACATCAAATGATACCCGTCGAAATTCGACGGGTTACACACTAGTTCTATTATAAAGAAGATTTTCACCCTTTGAGTTAAGCTATCTATCTCTCAAACACAGCGATTTCAGTACTTTCTAAAGTTCTCTTCCAAGTTCGAATTAAAGTTTTTTTATTTTTCTTTTCTTCGGTTTCAGGTTTTTCTTTGAAACACAAAAATACAAAGTAGCGTTGATAATTTTTTTTAAGTAGTGTGTTTATTATAGGGAACTGTCTACGCTGCACAGTGTTCATGTGAACATTGCTGCTAAGATTTCGACACGTGGCCCGAGATGTTTTTGAAGACCGATTTAGCTGGACCGAATTTCATGCATTTCCGTTTCTTTTTTATAAACTGCCGTTACTTTACTCATTTTCAACATTTGCTTTTATTTTTTATTTTTTTAACTTCATCCATTTTTTTTCTTCTTTATATATTTTATCCATTTTCTTCTTGTTTCTCTACGTCCAAAGTTCCTCAAAATATAATGGCAATCAATACAAATACCATTTTAATATATATATCCCCCCAATATATATATATATATATATATATATATATATATATATAGAGCATATAGATCGATAGAGAGATTTTTAATAATTTTTTATTTGTTATAAGATTTAGCAAATATATTAGTTATTGATTCATCTTCGTCTTCTTTTTAATAAAATTGATTCATCTCCTTTAATATTTTAGCACATATAATATATATTAGAATAAAGTAGTAATTTATTATTAAAATAATTAAGAAATTAGATTTAAATAAATATTTAGGAATTTCAATAATACGACTAAATTTCAATGAGGTAGTTAACAAATTATCGAACTTAAAGTTAGTGGTGCTCAACTTAATTTGACTCGAGCTCTAATTTTATACTAACTATTTTGTAGTATATAAATTAATTAATATTGAAACTTTAACAATTTATTGTAGTAAAACATTGACATGATGATATTCTGCTATACATGTCTATATATATACATGGTACACGGTACACGGTACACGGTTGCTTAATTTTTGGAATCAAAACCATTGTACTCAATATTAGGTTGCTTAATTAAAATATTAACGCAATCCGTTATAGCAGCTTAATTAAAATATGCACACGTTATATTGAACTCAATATTAGGTTGCTTAATTAAAATATTAACACAATCCGTGTGACCGTGTATAATTCGAAATTGAGAATTTCAATTCAAATTATAGTAATTTGTTTATATCTTTTAATGCTCATCTAAATTTCACTATTTTTTTACTAATTAAATTTAATATAAACCACAATATAACATTCACGGCTGCACGCTGCACGCTACACGCTACACGGCTGCACGCTTCACGGCTGCACGCTTCACTCTATTTTGATAATATGAAATGGTTTCACAATATAATTATTTCATTATTGTATTACATATTATAGTATGTTGTGTATCATAATATTAAATAGAACCAAAATGTAAATAATGCAAAATATATTTCAATAAATAAATAAAAATTTCATATACTTAACATAAACAAAAAGTTGTAAAAAAACTAGAGAGAAAACATAATATATTTTAAATTTTGAAATTTATTTGTTTTAATTTCATTTTTGATGATTCTTTTATACCATATTAAAGATCTTTTCACACGAACTTAAATTTAAGATGAGTATTAGATATTTTATCGTGAATCAAATCTAAGGATATTTAGTAAAAAATTAATAAAAGAGCAGCGAGAAAATTTATAGAGAACGGAGAAAAAATTGGTGGAAGAAAAGAGAGAGAAAAAAAGAAAAAGGAAAGAAATAGAGGGAAAACTCCTCTCTTTCATATATATATATATATATATATATATATATATATATATATATATATATATATATATATATTCATATATTATATATAGATTAAACAAATAAAAAAAATAAAACCAATGCATTTAATGCACAACCACGGTACACCGCCGCATATAGCGTGTACCGTGCACGATTTCTTTTTCAGCGTGGCCGATGAACTCCCCATCGTGTGCCCTAAACCCTAAGCGTGAGTCCTAACCGTGACTTGTTAGGGAATTGGCATTGATTTAGTGATTTTCTAATTTTGTTTGATATGCCTAATGCAGTATGACGAAAAAATGTGATAAGCTTATTGTTATGAATGTTTTTTTAGCTAATAATGGTTCGTTAGTAATCACATATGTTGATGGTTCTTTATTAGCTTCCACTATTAAGTCTAGGTTTCCACCTAATTTTGACTAAGATTTTCAATCAATGGCTGCAATTAGATGCCAAGATGTCACCATAGTAATCGTTCCACCGCATAGACGAGCCAATCTGTACCTTGGGAAACTAGTAAACTACATCAGTGATGATAAATTTAAAATCTAATTAATCAAAACTTAAAAGGAAGCTATGCATTTAATGTGAACACGGTTACACGATTGCACGACACTCTTCACGTTCATCCGCACACGGCCCACGATCGCCTGTAGCGTGTACCGTGCTTGAATTACGTACTTAGCCAAATTATATATATGAAATTCCATATGAGAATAGATAGTAGATTTTTTTTGCATATGAATAATAAATTAATAGTAATTCTTATTAGGTTGCTTAATTAGAATATTAACACAATCCGTGTGACCGTGTATAATTCGAAATTGAGAATTTCAATTCAAATTATAGTCATTTGTTTATATCTTTTAATGCTCATCTAAATTTCACTATTTTTTTACTAATTAAATTTAATATAAACCACAATATAACATTCACGGCTGCACGCTTCACGACTGCACGCTTCACTCTATTTTGATAATATGAAATGGTTTCACAATATAATTATTTCATTATTGTATTACATATTATAGTATGTTGTGTATCATAATATTATATTTTCTAATAAACTTATAATTAAAATAGAGCTTATATTTTATAATAAACTTATAAAACACACACATATATATACATATATGTATATATATATATATATATATATATATATATATATAGGGAGAGGTTCAAGAAAGAACCATAAATAAAAAAAGAACGGAGAACCATTTTCAGCCATTCGATCATCAAGATCTATGGTGGATGTATCATCTTGTTGGATGAATGCAGATCCTGGGTTCGAATCCTAAAGGAAGCAATTTTTTTTATTTTTTTGAATGCATTAATTTTAACAGCGAATGCATTAATTTTTACAGTGAATGCATTAGATTTGATGGTTCTCACGTTCTCACAAATAATGTAGTTCTCTCTAGAACCACACTCTATATATATATATATATATGTATATATATAGACATGTATAGCAGAATATCATTATGTCAATGTTTTACTACAATAAATTGTTAAAGTTTCAATATTAATTAATTTATATACTACAAAATAGTTAGTATAAAATTAGAGTTCGAGTCAAATTAAGTTGAGCACCACAAGTTCGATAATTTGTTAACTACCTCATTGAAATTTAGTCGTATTATTGAAATTCCTAAATATTTATTTAAATCTAATTTCTTAATTATTTTAATAATAAATTACTACTTTATTCTAATATATATTATATGTGCTAAAATATTAAAGGAGATGAATCAATTTTATTAAAAAGAAGACGAAGATGAATCAATAACTAATATGTTTGCTAAATCTTATAACAAATAAAAAATTATTAAAAATCTCTCTATCGATCTATATGCTCTATATATATATATATATATATATATATTGGGGGGATATATATATTAAAATGGTATTTGTATTGATTGCCATTATATTTTGAGGAACTTTGGACGTAGAGAAACAAGAAGAAAATGGATAAAATATATAAAGAAGAAAAGAGAAACAAGAAAAAAAAATGGATGAAGTTAAAAAATAAAAAATAAAAGCAAATCTTGAAAATGAGTAAAGTGACGGCAGTTTATCAAAAAGAAACGGAAATGCATAAAATTCGGTCTAGCTAAATCGGTCTTCAAAAACATCTCGGGCCACGTGTCAAAATCTTAGCAGCAGTGTTCACATGAACACTGTGCAGCGTAGACAGTTCCTTGTTATAGTAGTAGTTTGAAAGCTAGGGTGATATATATGGATATGATGGAAATGTTGGATGAAATCAAAATTCTGATTTGAAGATGATACCGTCCAAAATCAGTATCATGAATAGATGTCGGCAGGAAAATACTTATTTTAAATTTTAATAAAATTATTTATTCGTCATGTTGACAGCGAACAACAAACCTTTTTGGTGAAAAGGTTGAAAACTCCAGTGTTGTGCAATGGTTTTCAAGTAAAAAAAAAAAAAAAAAACGAAAATGATTCCTTTTTTTCAATTTTTTTTTTGTTTTATTGCCAAGAGACAAAGTTGATTTCGTTTTAACAGTTACAAATTAAAGTCGTAGTCATTGAAAAAGAATTGTTCTGGAACGATTTAAACAAGTGTATATATAGGGGAAATGTACCTATATTAAAACTCCGTTATCATTAAAAACTACTCCCTCCGTCCCCAAAATAAGTTCCTCTTTGGGGACGGCACGGGTTTTAAGGAAAATGGTAAAGTGTATTGATAGTGGAAAAAAATATGTTATAATTAGTATTGGGAGTGGTGAAAAAGTGAAAATGTGTTATAATTAGTATTGAGAGTGGTGAAAAAGTAAAAAGTAAGAATAAATAAAGTATTATTAGTGGTGGGGTAGTTGTCCAAAAATAGAAAGAAAGAAAGAGGAACTTATTTGGGGGACGTACCAAAATAGAAAAAGAGGAACTTATTTCAGGGACGGAGGGAGTAGTACATTCGCCCGTGCGATGCACGGCGAACGAACATAGTTTTGCATCAAAATTAAACGATGTAGCGTGTGTATCGGTTAAGCGATTAGGGGTTAATGTCTAAAATCGAAGGTCTTGGGTTCGAGCCCTGTGGTGCGGCCTTTAAATTTCTTTATTTAATCATGTTAATTTATCAATAATAAATAAATTAAATGATGTATCAAATAAATAAAAAATAAATATTAAATATAGTTAAAATATAAGTAAATGTAATTTTTTTTAAATAAAATAATCTACATCAATTACTCAGTAAAATCCTTAATTTTATTTTATAATTTTGAAAAGTATCATTTTTAATTTTCCATCTATTTGATGGAAAACTTTATTTTCTTCCTTAAAATTATAGAATAAACACATCATTAAAATTAAAAGAAACGAAGAAATAATAAAAAAGAGTTTTCACATCACAATATATAGTTTTAAAACATAAGTTAATCATGCATAATTTTTTTTTTCTAAAGTTAGGTCATTACCTATGTCATCTTATTAGAAAAGCTTCAATTGATAAGTAGAAAAATAAATTATATTATTAGAATTTATTAGAATACTAATAAAAGAGTTGAATAAATAAAATTTGATTTAAAAAAAAACCCATCAAAATATGAAAAAGAGAATATGAGAGAAAGAAAGAAAGAGAGAGAGTAGAAAATTGAAGAATGCGTACGATGAAAGAGAGTGGAGAGAAAATATATGGGATATGAGATTTGTTGAGTTTTATAAATACCATTTGATTGATTCTTTAATTACAATTTTGCCACAAACTGTGTTTTCATATAATAAATAGATTTTTGTGTATGTTTTTGTCCGTTATTGAGTATATCAAAATATATGTGGAGGTGGTGCATATATCTTTGAAAATTCATGATGTTGGTTTGTGTTTTGAAAAACGCATGTTAGTGATGAAATATGCAATTATGCAAATTTGTAGTGATACATGTTTCTTAGAATAACAAACTGACTACTTTATTTATTTAGCTGTCAATTTTGGAGTAGTGGAAAAATACGTGTCTAACTGACATTTAGATAGATGAATAATGTTTAATTTTTGTATTTATTTTTTAAGTTGGTAAACATTGTGGGTTAGTGGGATACATATATGAGTTAAAAGTTAAAACTACCGTTCAATAATATGAGTAAAATGTGATAAATAATGTGAAACTGCCGTTAAATAGTTATTGAGATTCCGTTAAAAATTTAACACTAAACATGTTTCCGTTAATTTTTCCGTTAAACTGCTTCTTTATATAATATATAGATTGTTTGATTGGAAAAAAAAAATTGTTGGTTCTGGAACGATTTATATATAGGGAAAGTATAAAAAAAGTTCGACCTGAATTATGAGTCAATTTCGGGGATAGTGAGCCTCATAGAGTTAGTGTCAAGTTTCAAGTAAGCTCTTGGTTGAGTCACCTTGAAATGAAATATGGAGTAATTATTGATCTTATTTAAAAATAATAATACACCCTCCGTCATACGAAACTTGAATAATATTTCTTTTTAGATTGTCTCGTGAAGCTTGAACACTTTTTTTATATAGTATTTTTTCCCCTCTTTATCCACCTACCACACTTAACATAAAATACAAATTAACTCCTTAAAACTCGTACCAAAAAAAAATTGCTCAAGCTTCGTAGGACGGAGGGAGTAAAAACAAAACTACTACTACTCATTTGGGTAAGTTTGTATTTAATAATTGGGGTTTTTGCAAATAAAATCACGAACAATTTTGAATTTGCAATTTTAACGCGACTTTTGAAGTGTGGCAAATTAAATCATAACCTTTTCAATTTTTACAATTTCGTCCCCTCAATTTTTTCCGGCCACCGGAGTGATGAGTTGGAGCTTATTTGGATTATTTTTTCCACATAATTAATTTCTGACTAAGATTAAATTGCTGACTAAGATTAAAATAAAATCAAAACCTAATTCTTTTATTTTTCTTCTTTTTCGTCGAACTTATTTCAGTATCCCCCATTTTCCTTAAACTAGTACGCCCTCCCGTGCGATGCATGGCCACGGTATATTTATTTATTTTTTTAAATTTGAAATTATGTTATGAATAAAATTAATTAATAACAAAAAATATATTAATTTAAATATTAGTATTTGATTTAAAATAGTGTATAGTAATAATTTTATCAACTTAATGAGTAGGAGTATAATATTAAGTTCAATGAGTATTGTACAATAATAGTTAAATTTACCGAAAGTTTTTTGTTATTGATTATTATTTTCTATTAAAATTAAAATTAATAAATACTTTTATAATATTGTCTAGATATTTGTTGGTGATTGTGCATTATATTTTTTAATTAATATTTTTAATTTAAATATTTTTATGTATGCTTTGATAAAATAATTCAACAAATAAATATTATATTTTTTTAATCAAAAGATAAGAGAAGATATATAAATTTTGTAGGAGAAAGAGATACAAATAGAAATAATATAATAACAAAATAAGGAGAAAGAGAAAAAAATAAAGAATATTGTAAAAGAGATAGGACAGAGAAAAATAATCGCTTTAAAATTTTAAATTATAATTAATTATTTATTTCAAATTCATATTTAATGAATTTTAAATCAAATTGAAGATGTTGTCATGATCTTTAACTTAAGATACACATCAAATGTATTTTTATAAAAGACGAAAAAGAAGTAAAATAAAAGAATTAGGTTTCGATTTTGTTTTAATCTTAGTCAGCAATTTAATCTTAGTTAGAAATTAATTACGTGGAAAAAATAATCCACATAAGCTCCAACTCATCACTTTGATGGCCGGAAAAAATTGAGGAGACGAAATTGTAAAAATTAAAAAGGTTATGATTTAATTTGTCATACTTCAAAAGTCACGCTAAAATTACAAATTTAAAATTGTTGGTGATTTTATTTGCAAAAACCTCTTAATAATTTCTACAATTAGAATCGAGTCAATCTTTGCAATAAAGAACATATATGAGAATTGGTTCACTCGTCTTAGTTAGAGTATAAAATTGTTATTTTCAAGTCAACTCTACGGTGTCATTGGAGAAAAAATGTCCTACTTATATATATGATTCTAGAAGAAACAAATACACCTCCAAATCTCCAATACACAACTTCAATCATGATCTTAGATCATATATTTTCAGCTTTTACATATTTGTACTCACTTTGGAGCTTTTGATTAGTTGTAACTTTGTTTTCTTTGGTTTTAGTGTGTTAGTTTGTGTGGCTACTTTCATTGTAGAGATCGAGAGTAGATGAATTGTTGGTTTTAAACTTAATTTTAATAATTTATAATCATGATCATTTCTTCCTCTTCATATTCATAGTTTGATTGATTGCATGATTAATTGGCTATTTATTTTGTATAATCAATTGTGTTTAATTTGTTATCGAAAATTTGTACTTAGAACTAGAACAACTTATCTACCAATATTAGCCTAAAGGTCTTAATTAGATTTATATGAGGACTTATAATCTAATGAATTTATTAGGAATAGCGAGTTTGAATACGATTTGAGAAAATTCGATACGAAAGTAAGTTTAAGCTGTTTATGTGACTGTCTTAAAAAGCATGAATCTCTAAATGATTGGTTTATTTAACTTGTTTAATCCATGAGTCTTTAAAATGAAGTTCTATAATAATTTCTCCCTTACTCGAATCTCTAATCTCCTTCATTCTATGTAATTTGCATGTTTTAGGATTTAAACTACCATTTGAATTCGATGTCTAACTAGAAGATCACAACTAATTAGAATAAATTGATACTTCCGAATTCAACATTGTTCCGGTATGCTAAAATATTCGTATACTAATGACGTGTGGAAAAATAAGCAAACAATAACTCATGATTATTCATATATGTAATATGATATACATAATGATGAATATAAAATATCTCTCCCCGATATCATGTAAAAATTTACTATTTTCCCTTTTTCTGGACAGAAATCGAAACTAGGTGTATTGAATTGAGAATCTGTAGAATTTTAAAGGATTTCGAAAGTCTGAGTGTATTCAATCCAGACTTTTAAAAGTCCTTTAAAATCTAGAGGTATTCGATTCAGATTTTTTAAAGTTTTTTAATATTCAGAGGTATTCAAACCAGACTTTTTAAAGTCTTTTAAAATCAGATGATATTCAACATTTCATGGATTTTAACAATCCATGGATTCTGATGGATTTGTCAAAAAAAAAGGACGAAATCCGAGCTTCAAACTTGAGATTTCGATGGATTCCTCTAAACTCCACGCGATTTCACCCGGAGTCTATGAATTTTGAAAGTCCTTTAAAATCCATGAACTTTTTAAAATCATATAGAATCTCAATCCAATACAAATATTGACATATTCGGAGGAAAACTATATTTGAGCGTGCACAAATCTTATTGGGGTGATTTTATGCATCGCATTAAAAAATACTCCATCCGTCCGCCAAAAGTAGACCATTTTGGTTGGGCACGAGATTTAATAAAATTAGTGATGATTTTGATGTAGTGGAGAAAGGGTCCCACCAATTTATGAGATGTGTGATTGAGATTGAATTTGGTGTGAGTTTTTTTGTAAATAAAGAGTGTTTGTAAGGATAAAAGATTAAAGTGGGTGGTGAGACATTTCCATAAGAGGAAAGTGGTCTACTTTTTGCGGACGCCCAATATAGTAAAAGTGGTCTACTTTTGACGGACGGAGGGAGTAATAAAATTATTAATAAATATCGTTCACGGCAGGGTGACACGAATTTTAAGAAAATTCGTAGATTTATTTTGTGAGTAGAGTAAGGAATTCGCAAATTAGCAAAATCATTAATGAAATTAGATTATGATATATTTTTGTGGACGAATGAAAATGATAAATTATATCATATTTTGGTGGAGGAAGAAATACTATTTAACTTTTATAATCCAAAATTAAAAGGCTATGTTAAAAAAGAAAAAGAAAAAGTGGGCTTCACATAGAAGGACCTTTGTTGTGGACCTATGGTGTATTGAGTGGCCCATCTAGCTACAGTAGTGAAACATGAATGGGCAAAAGTAAATGGGTAATTCTATACCTAGCCTCCATTATACTCCCTATAGCCTCTAACATTAAAAAATTAATAAAATAATAAAAAAAATACTATTTTACCTTCATATATACTAAACTAAAAAATCCAATAATAATTAACTGTTCTTTGCTTTATACTTGATATACCCAAAATCAATTTGGTGTTCTCCATCACATAATTGAAGTTACAGCCCCACATATTTTATTAATAAAGTCGAAATTGTTGACAAGAGCTTTTTCATAATTATCAATCAAAAAAGGATAAAAGAGTTGAGATCGACGGAAGAAAATTAACAGAGCTTTGGTTGTGAAACTATGAAAATTGAATTTGTGCGAGAAGTTGAATGATTGCTTGTCTCCCACTGCTTCACCGCCATCAATTTCAACCAGTTTGTTCTAGTAATTTTTTAGCTCCCTTCGTCTTTATCCAATACATTGTTCTGGGCAAAATTAATCTGATTTATCATTGTAAATTGAAACAGAGTGATTCCAAATTGAAAGAGAGTGATTGATGGTGGTAGTTGAAACCTACCTATTGAGTGAAAGCAAAAGTCAGATTGGCTGCTGCTTCGTTTCTGGCATTTAGGATAGCTTCAAGCTTTTCCAGCGTGCACGAGCACTCCGGCGCCGACCTCCAATCGTCAATCACGCAGCTTCATTCTTTCGACTGTAATTTAGTTTGAGGCTATGAAATATAGGGTAAAATAGTAAATATATATATTTTTAATTAGTATTAATTTAAATAAGAGGGCTGTAAAGAGTAAATTGGGGGGTGTGAATAGAATCACCCAAAGTAAATTAGTGAAAAAGAGATTTTCCAAGTGGGCCGGCCGACACTAGGTTTTCTATTTCATAACTTCAACCTTTGATTGATAGTAGGAGGAGTGGGTAAAATCCGTACAGGATCTTTTCCTTGTCTGTGTAAAATCATCTAAGCCTCACAAATTGAGACAGAACCCACGAATTTTCTCAGCAACTCACTGTTATTCCTCAAAATTTGCGGATTCTAGTAATCTGGAAAATATACAATTGTGTTAATCTTCCTCTCTTCTTACTTCACTTCAGTAAGTGCTGCATTTGAAATCCCTGTTTTTGCTTGAATTATTATTGTGCCATTTTGGGTTGTCAAGTCGTCCAGTTTATGTGTAACGACGTCGTGTCAGATACTTGTAGAATTTCTGAAACGTCGATTCTATCTTTTCTTTTTGTTGGGGTGGGGTGGTTTGTGGTGTGGAGAGAAACAATTATGCTTAAATACGGTTGGGAGGCATGTTTTTGGTCATTTCCTTGTTGATGAACTACGCCAGTTCCTTAAGCTTGGTAGATTCAAAAAATGATGGTGAAATGGACGACGATTGAAGTATTCTTCAGATTAGCTTGATCATAGACCCTAGAATTACTGGTTTTTTCTTCTTCTCAATATTTGGTATTGCTGCGGAAAGAATATGCTAGGGGTTCAACCTTTAAGTTAGCGCCTAATTTCTTGTGATAAACATTGCAAAGAGCCTAGAAACTCAAGATATTGTTTGTGATGTCTGTTCATTTTTCACGTTCCGAGTAATTGCTGTTTCTGTTTTGAGTTGGTATGTAGGAGTTTCGTGATGTCTAAGGCCCTGTTTAGTTTCAACTTAGAGAAAATTGTCTTTAGTTAGCTTTTCAATCAGTGTATTATGCTTAAGCTGAAAGAATTTAAAGTATGTGCTCTGAGTATATTACGTGGAGATCTCAGATAACGAGGAATTGAAGAAATTCTGTTCTTGATGAAATAGTGTACTGTTTTTCCCCTTAATATGATATTTTCTTTAATGTAAGAGTTGCGTGTACAGTTGTGTTGTTTCATGACGTGATTTTTTGTTTGAAAAAATTAGGTATGACCATCACAATCATCCTGCTGGAGTTTTAGTCTTCATTGGACTAAGCACCGAACACTTATTATTGTTCTTCATGAGTAATATGGTATGTTTCTACCTTCACCGGGTGCTGGTTTTCTATGTTTCATTCATTTTGATCTTATAAACAACAATGACATGTGTACTTGGTGCCGCTATTGGTTCCTTCGTGGTTCTAGACCGAGTAGATGTTGTTAGGCAATGACAAAGTGATAAAATGGCATGCATTGCTTTTGATTTACAAAGCATATATTTGTGTAAGTATCTTATTTCTCTGAACTTCAGTCATCACTTTGTTTGATCATCAAATGGCGTGTCGTTATCGGTGTTATGCGTTCTGCTGCTTCTGCATCTCTGCTGTGCTATTTTAAGTGTATGTTGATATTTTATCGAGTGCATGCTGCCCTCATAATTTTACTTGTATGATAATATCACTGATCTTGTTTTGTTTAAATCTACAGAAGCAAAGAGAACCTCATGAAGTTCCTTGCAGTTTAAAAATAGAGTTTGACACAATAAGCAACTTACCAGGGCACATTGTTGACAAAATCCTGTCACATTTATCTCTGAGGGATGCCGTTCGAACAAGTATTTTGTCGAGCAAGTGGAGATACAGATGGGTTACCCTCCCTTATCTTGTTTTTGATAATCAATCGGTTTTAGTCTCTACCCAAGATCAAACACTTATAAAGAACAAACTAGTGAGTATTGTTGACCATGTCCTATTACTTCACACTGGCCCGATACACAAATTTAAGTTTTCCCATCGAGATCTCCAAGGTGTTAGTGATATTGATAGATGGATTCTGTACTTATCAAGGGGTTCTGTCAAAGAATTCATTCTTGAAATATGGAAAGGTCATCGATACAAGCTTCCATCATCTATATACTCATGTCAAAAGCTGATACATTTAGAACTTTTTAACTGTCTCTTAAAACCACCACCACACTTCAATGGCTTTAAGAACTTGAAAAGCCTTGACCTTCAGCACATTACAATGGACCAATTGGCCTTTGAGTATATGATATCAAGTTGCCCTTTACTGGAGAGGCTGACATTGATGAACTTTGATGGCTTCACCCTTCTTAATATTCATGCTCCAAATCTCCTTTTCTTTGATGTTGGAGGTGTCTTTGAAGACGTCAGTTTCCATGATACTTTCCATCTTGCCGTTGTTTCTATTGGTCTATATGTTAATTCTGGAATTGAGAGAAATCTAGCTTTTGGCAGCACAGGGAATTTGATTAAATTCTTTGCTTGTCTACCTCATATTCAAAGGCTTGAAGTGCAAAGCTTTTTTTTAAAGGTATGATCTCCTTTATCGTCATCACTGATAGTCAGAGTATTTTGATAGCATAATTTTATTTTTAGTTGTACTATTACCAAGCGTTAGTAATGTAACCCCAAATAAATTTACACAAAACTAGATTTATCAGAAGAGTTATTGTAAGCATTCATACAAGTGTTCATCTCAGGTTATAATTATGTCATTCTTATTATCTCGTTCTTCTTCTCTCATTAATGTTTATCTCCAGTATTTGGCTGCTGGTACTATTCCTGGAAAGCTACCAACTGCATGTCTTGAGCTTAGTTTTCTTTCAATTCGCATCAACTTTAATGATATGGAAGAGAATTTGGCTGCTCTTTGCCTTCTGAGAAGTTCTCCCAATCTTCAGGAGCTTGAGCTGCTGGTGAGTTTTCTTGCAATGTATTGATCTTAGTATATTTCATATTTACTCAGCTCCAAATCACTGGCATTGGCATTTGTGTCTATGTTGCTTGTGTATATTAAATATAACATGCTCATTTTTGTTTTGTTTTCCTCCTTTTTAGTTTTTGGTTATTATACTTTTTTATTTCCTTTAGACATTGAAAATTACAATATATAAAAAGAAAGGTTAATCATGTTTTGTGTTCTCATTTTGTCGCCGGATTTTGTGTAGCGGGATATTTTTTGAAAATTGTTGAAAGTTGGGGGTTATATAGAAAACAGAAGTTGGGACATATTCTGGAACTCGCTGAAAGCTGAGGACACAAAACATGATTAACTCTAAAAAGGAAGCTCAGATTATTGATTATTTTAAGTATAAAAAAGTATATATTTGTATCTTTTCTCTTTGTAAATCTTTTTTTTATGAATTCGGGATGGGGGATTGGGACTCGTACCCACGTCTCTCGCCCTTTTGAAGTGGAGAAATACTAGTAAGCTGCAAGGTTTGTGCTCTTTGTAATTATTTAGGACCAAACAGGGCCTTTATGTATGATGACATTGATCTGTTGATCATTTTACAGGCTCGCCCGGAGGAACAGGTTACTGCTAGAACGGCTGCCAATGTAGACATTTTTCAGAACTGTCCTTTCAATCAACTGCGGCTTATTAGGATTGTTGGAATATCTGGCATTAGACAAGAGCTCAGTTTTATCAACTTCTTGCTTGCAAATACACCTGTTCTTGAAAGAATGACTGTGAAACCCTCCTCGGTGGATAGCGGATGGGATTTAGTGAAGGAGTTACTCCGCTTTCGACGAGCGTCCATGTTTGCAGAGATCATTTATCTCGACCCGTAGCTTAGTCGACCATCGTTGAACTCAGAACCACGTTAAAACAGTTGATGGATTTCTTCTTTTGATGTGAGCATTCATGCTGATGTTGAAAGAGAAGGAAATACGATTGTTGTCCATTTTCTTTTCTAGTATTATCTTTTTACTTAGTTGAGACATTCTTGATAGGAGAATGCTAAGTATCAGTTACTTTTCGAAATATTGGAATGTGATAGCTTGCTTGGAATTGGTTGCTGCTGAAGTCTTTGATTCTTCTCGTGACCATTTTGTTTTTTATTTGTAGTAAATGTTATTGTGAAGAATAGTCTAATGTATATGGTTAATTTCTTCAAAGCTTACTGAGCCTATGTTGCTTGTGTCAAGTTGAGTACTGTACTTTAATATGTTTTAAGGTGAATTCTAAACATGTAATTACTACGTCCACAAAAAATAGTTATTTATTATTATCGGATTTTCACAAAATTAGTTCTTTTCTATTTTTGGACAATATTCATCATATGTTATAATACAATTACTTATTATTATTATTAATTACTACTTTTGAAATGAGACTTTTTCTTCACTCACAAATCACTCAATCATTTTTATTAAAATTTCTACCATTCTTTTTTAAAATTATTTTTTGTGGATGAAAGGAGTATTTATACTATTAATAGTACCAATTCAATTTTTTAATCAATTGAAATTCTTCAATCTGCATAGCTGCCATATTTTTTATGAGCCATAGCACACCATTTTAGAGTAATATTTTCTCTGTTTTGGGCATAAAAATTAAGAAGGTGTAAATTGGTTAAAAGTAGTTTGACCTACACCTTTTGAAAGGTTAATTATTACTCTCTTCGTCTAAGAAAAATATGGCACTTTTGCCATTTTGGGTGTCCACCAAAAGTATGATACTATCCTTTTTTGAACATGGACTCGCATCTTTTCCTTATCTTTTGTCCTTATAAATACTCGTTATTTACAAAACAAATCACCATCAATTCAATCTCAACCATTCATTTTAAAAAATGGTGGGACTATACAAAAATCACCACCAATTTTATTAAAACTTATGTCCACCAAAAGTGTAACACTTTTGGTGGACGGAGGGAGTACCTTTTATGAAAATGAGACAATCCAAAATGGTAAGTGAAACAACAATAATGAGACGAATAGAGTAGTTTTTAGTACGTGTGCAAAACTATGAAACCACTCATTTGTTTTGTGGGTGAAAAGTGGTTGTCTCTTTTTGTCGAAAAGCAAAAGTCTTAATATACAAAAGTAACCAAATAAATAAGAGAGCATTCTTATTTAGCATCGCTTATAAAAAACATAACAAAACTAAGCCAAAATGGAGTAAAGTGACATAATTGCCCCTCTTGAAAGTGACATAAAGTAAAAGTAAATAAAAAATGAAAATAAAATTAAGAATTTTTTCAAGTACACAACTAACACAAATATTAAGTTGGACTTATATTATTCCAAAAGTGGCAAACTTCAACACCATGGGAAATAATTGGCAGATTGAGTTTTTCATCAATTTTTTTTTTTTTTTGCATGTATTAACTTTTATATTGATTATTGTAAGCATGATTGGTGAGGATTTATTAACATAAATAAGATTATATTGCTATAACATTTACAATATCCATTTGTAAGTAAAAATTCATTCTTCAGTATGTGATTTAAAAAATTCATTCATGAGTAAGGTCTTCCATTCATTCACGTCGAGTTTCGGAAGGTCTTCCATCTTGGAATATCGTGTTTCATTGTGAGTAAGATACATAATTTAAATGAAAGAAAACCCAGAATGCATAATTTAATATTTTAAGCTAGATACTGGATGTATAATATATAGATTATTTAGTTCATGAAGGATACAAAATTTTTGAATACATAGAATGGATGACTTGAAATTGTGCACAATGTGTACACTATTGAGTTTTCGAAACAAATATGATTTTATTGTTGATTTTATGTTGAGGAAAATCTATATTATATGTATAACACATTAGTTAGCAATTAAACAGGTATACGAAATCGAACACGACTAGGGTTTTTTTATACACAAAATTGTACACGAGTACTATTTTCGTGACATTGTTATGATGTATATAATTATGTGGATGATTATGTTCATTGTTAAGGTTTTGCGATATTGTTCTTAAGTACACGAATTGGTGCAAGAATTTTTACACGACTAGGGTTTATTTGTACATGAATATGTATACGACTACTATTTTTATGATATTGTTCTAATACATATAGTTATGTAAATAGTTCTGTTCATGATTAGGGTGGACGAAATCCCTTGTTCTTAAACACACAGATTGGAACATGATTTTGTACACGATTAGGGTTACGCTGACACGATTTATGATTTTTGTATATTGTTGTGATTTCGCTAAAGCTTATTATGTTATGTGTATATTGTTGCAACACAGATGACACATCAACCTATCATTATACGTCATGGTGGTCATTGAGAAAAAGTCGAGTACACGGGTGATACGATGTTGTTGTATTCATAGATGTGCAACAACTTTCTCGTGCTAGTCTATTGCGAGATATTCATGAGCAGTTAGATGACAATGATTGATGTGACTATATGCTTTTCTACACATCGAGCACTGATGAAGGGAGAAAAGTTAAGGTATCATTTAAGGTAGGGACTACTGTTTGGGATGCATCAATGATGTTTGCCAAATTTATGGTAAAACTCTTCTATTTGATTCTCTATTGAATATTTTTGATGCTTTCTTTCAATCAAATTATTGATGTTATCACTGCAGATTGTTGAATCTTCTCATCCAGGTATAATAATTGAATCTGATGGAACTTGAAATGTAAACTAGATTTCATTATTGGTTTAATCAGCTTTGTTGACCTTATTTATTTAATCATGTAGGAAGAGGAGATTTTCTCCATCCAAACTGAAAGGGAAGCGTGTGATTGAATCTTGGCAATTTATTAGATGGTGAAAGTCATGTACAATGAAATTGCTTTTGATCAAGAGCTCGAATAAAATTATGAGTCCTAGATTAATTGCGAGTTGTAGATTAATTGTGCTTAGCTATTTATACATTTAAAATTATACGTAGTTAGTCATTTCATACATATATTTTGATTTTTGTTGAATATTTGTTATGTAAATGTCCTGTATAATATTCTTGTTATATTTAATGTGTTGAGTATTATATTTAATTTTTGATTTTTGATTATAATTATGATTATGATTATAGTTGACTAATAAAAGGTTATAATATTTGAAAATAGTAATATTTTTTCTAAAGTTCAATTACTAAAAAAAATATTTTTCTCCACACATATAAATATACCTTTAGTGACATGTTCTACAGTACATGAAATAATACACAATAACAATTAAAATTCATCCACAATATCTAAACAAAAGATTCAACAAAAGATCCAACGATTCATCCACAACTTCCAAACAAAGGATCCAACAATTCATCCACAACATCTAAAAAAATTATCCAACAACATAAACCAACATTCATACACAATAACAACATTACAACACGATCCAAAACATAGTGTAAAGTGATAAAGTAGAAATCAACATAGTATGTCTAAGGGCAGTACACATGCAACTATTATATCAAACATAAGCTCTACGAGCTATCTTCAAACAAAACGAATGAACAATCATCTACTTGTTTAATGTGTGGATAACGTGTGACAAATCTATCCAAGGACATGCAGGTATAGCTCTCCAGCTTGAATATATATATATGCTTAGGTATCATCTAATTCAACAATTTTTTAGTGTTTGAATAGTAGAATTTTGTTTTCGCAATCGATTGTTTTGAATTTCACAATCGTGTTGTTTGTAACAACATAATCTTTGATTGCATAAACACTTTCCTTCTTTAATAGTGGCTTCAATTTGGTTACCGAAGAACAATTCACAGTGACATGAATTCTATTACCCTGCATTGAAAACTTAAGTTAATTTTTGTTATTTAGATAAATAGTATTGAAAATAATAAAAATATAGAAAAAAAATTACCTTCATTATCACGAAAGATATATGCATTCATACACATCGTCTCTATTGAATTTCAGAATTTCATAACTTCTAATGAGATGTAGTTATAATGCTATCTTACTTTTTCCAGGCTGTAGGTAGGGATGTCAATCTAGCCCGAAACCCGTGGGCTGACCCGATTAACCCGCCACTCGAGAGGGTTAGGGTTGAATATTTTCAACCCGATAAAAGTTACAACCCGATTAGCCCGTAACCGAATAGCCCGGCACCCGATAGGGCCAGCCCGACTGACCCGATTGGCTAGCCCAGAACCCGAATACTTAATATTAAATATTTAGATATAAAAATAAAAAAATGACAAAATATTATAAAGTCTCATCATTTCACTTTTCTGTATTTTTGAGATGCTTTGCTTCGATGAATTTAAACTATTGTTGGATATTTTATTATTTTTTTGTTAACAAAGTTGATCATTTTATTATTACCAACTTATTTTATATGTTATGCAATCTTGATGTTTTTTTTCAATATCTTATATTTTTGCATTTCATGCTTGCTATATAATTTATATCTTTGATTTCTATGTATATTTTATACATTATACATTAGATCATTAAAAATAACAAAATACAAATGATTATTTTATTTTACGCATTTAAGTCGACTAGGCCCCTCGTTCCATTATAAATGTCTCATTGCTTTTGGACGGGGAGATTAAGAAATGTGTACAAAATAGATAAAGTGGGCTGATGAAAATTGTTTAAATATTAGATATAGGGAGAATATATTGCCAAAAATGGAATGAGACATTTGTAATTGGACATCCCATTATAAAAAGTGGAACATTTATAATGGGACTGAGGGAGTATAACGTAGACATCAAAATTAATTTAATTAATTTAATACAAGAAATTTATAAAAATGATCATTTTTAATTTTAACTTAGTTAATATGGTCATTTTTCATTTCCACATGTAGCATAATTAATACCAATAATAATAATAATGATGATGATGATGATGATGAAGATGATAGTCCAATTAGAGTAGGATGGCAATGGGCCGAATTTGGATCGGATCCTATAAGTATCAGATCCAGATTAATTTCATTTTTATAGATTCAGATCCATCCCAGATCCGACGGGGTCTGAAAATTTGTGATCCAGATCCATATCCGTCAAATCCGCGGGTCCACGGATCTAAATCTGTGGATCAATTGTTGTATTGTTTTTAAATATTTATTTATGTTTTAAATATTTATATTTTAATATTTATATTGTGTAAAGTATTAGTATTGTGCATTGATTTTTAAATTATTAGTATTGTCTATTGATTTTTAATATTTATATTTATGTTTTATATTATTAGAAAAGTAAATATAAAATATAAATAATACTCCCTCCGTCCCACTTCTATTGACACTTTTGATTTGGGCACAAAAATTAAGAATAAAGAGTTAAGAGTGTAAAGTGAGTAGAGTCCACTTATTTTATGTGTGTAGAGAAGGTGCCATTTTTGGAAAGTGCCATTATAAATGAGACAAACTAAAAAGGAAAGTGTGCCAAGATAAGTGGGACAGAGAGAGTATATATATATTAAATAAACGGATCCATGGGTCGAATTTGAGGCGAATTCGGATATAAAAATTTAAGATCCAAATTTAAATTCGTTTTATAAATTGAGATCCAGATCCGACTTAAATTCGTCGAATTCAAAATTTTAAGATCCAAACTCTGAAAAATGAATTTGAATCCACAAATCTGAAGCGAATCCGAATCCAATATCCATTGCCATCACTAAGCTAGAGTACCGCACTATATATAATGATGATGATGATAGCCCAACTAGAGTACCGCACTACATATAGGCTCAGCGCTCTATATAGTGTTTGCACTTTGCACTAGAGATTTACACATGTTATAATTCACGATAAGAAAGACTTATCCCATGCTAAGAAGGTCCCATTACAATATTTAATGATGCTTTGATGTATAATTAAAGAATCAATAAATCTATGCAGCTACATTGTGGCCACCCACAATTTAGTTGAATAGAAAAACTTTCAATTAATTTAATTTATTTTTTAAAATAAAAATAGGATTTAGTTGTTTTATTGTAGTATCTATATTGTAGTTATTTTTTTGTAATTTTTTTTGCATTTTTTATTTTTAATTTATTTTTTAATAAAAAAATTACAAAAAATTACAAAAAATTATAAAAAAACTCACAATATATAGAATACAATAAAATACCTAAATCTTATCTTTATTTTTAAAAAATAAGTTTAAAAAATTAATATTTTTTCTATTTAAGTGGATTGTGGGTGGCCACAATATGACTGATTAACGAAGATTAATAAAAAAAAATGAGTATTTGGTATTGTAGTTAGATGCATCTAATTGTGTTTGGTATACATTGCATTCTTTACCTCTATTGTTAAAATGACATTTCTATCCCTCTATTATTTATGAATATACGAGATTGCATATTTTAGATGCATATTGTAGTTTAGATGCGTCTAAAATGACTCTTGTGTATTTTGAATCACAAAAAACGAGGAAGGGCAAATAGGGGAGAGCTTTACCATTGAAAAATTCCAGCAACCGCATCAAAGAGGGGGTGGTCGGATGCATAAAATGGAGTGAATAGTGATTTATTACCGGGCCGCATGATTTTTCAGGGCCAGACTTAATGAATATAATGGAGGGCCAGACTTAATGAATATAATGGAAACCAAATTTCCGTAATATGTAAGATTAGTACGCTAATCCAGCGCATTCTATCTAACCAAACTAGGCCTTAAAGAATAACCCCCAAATACGGTACCAGACTTAATTAAATGA
This sequence comes from Salvia miltiorrhiza, assembly GCF_028751815.1. Taxonomy (NCBI): domain Eukaryota; kingdom Viridiplantae; phylum Streptophyta; class Magnoliopsida; order Lamiales; family Lamiaceae; genus Salvia; species Salvia miltiorrhiza. Next base: position 55,674,590 of record NC_080388.1, read on the forward strand.
ATACATAATCAATTAATACCAATATAACATAGTTAATTAATGGCAACAACTATTGGACGATATTTTTATTTCCACAACATGATCATGTCCAAAAAAAAACACATAAAAAAAACAAAGCAAGCCAGTCACTACTACAGTACACCAGGTTTGGTGAGCATTCAGGCGGTTTGCCCCAAATTTAATTTATAGTACTTGAAATGAAACCAAAGCGAAGGCAGCTGACGAAAACATTTTTCAAATTCCAGACTTGAAGCTCTTGACGAACTCAGGAGAAACATTCAATGCAGCCTCCAAAACTGATGAAGACAATGCTTTATATGCTGATGACTTCCCACCTACATGCATCGATAAAGCTCTACAACAAAAATACATTTAATTACTCTTTCATTTAACTAATTTAGTTAAGCAACAATAACTGAGATCAACCATCCCCTCTCCCAATTGTTTACTTAATAGCCAAAGTTAATATATTTTCAATCAACGTAAGGCTAATTTGTCTTAAAGAAAAACATCAAAACTAATAATACCCCTACAAATTTGTAGGGGTATTATTAAACAATTATTAAAATGCTTTAAACAACTTAAAATGCTTTTTTAAATGCTTTTTAAACAACTTAAAATGCTTTTTTAAATGCTGAAAAAACTACGAAAACTTTGTTAAGTTTCACCATAATTGTGGAATTAGGTGAACAACGAGATAAGTACAATTTATAATTATAATATTTAAAATTCAAACAGAAAAAAAATAACATATGAATACAAATTTGGTGTTATAATTTATGAATAACCCTTTTTGCCACCCACGTATATAGCACAAGAACGAATCTAAATATTGAAAGTGTACATATATACCTTGGAGATGTGGAAACACAGAAGAATTCGAAGCCTTTGTGGGTAGCCATGAAAGCAGCAAGAAAGAATTTGGGCACAAAAATGAGGTGGCCCTCCTCCACAACCTCATCCAACACTCTCGCACCATTCAACCCCACCATTTGAATCCGCCCCCCACCTTTCGTAACATACATAATCTGATGCGCCATGCTGTAGTAAGGGTCGAGCATCGTGTCAGCTTCGAGTCTCACCAATTTTGGAGTAAGCCCGACTTCATCCACCAAAGGAGACGTCATCTCCACACCTACACCTAATGAACTGATGATATATTCTTCTTGCTTGCAGTTGGATTCCTGAGGCAAGTGAATGGTTGCGCCAATCTTTACGACCAATGCGTTGGATTGACTTTCGACCAACTCCTTGGACTGCTCGCCGCTCAGACCATACATTTTGCTGACAAACTCGGTGGAAAGGCCACGGAGAATGCCGATGGCGCCGCTCAGAAAAAAGTAGTCGAACTGGCCTCGACTGTGCGATTGGCTGCTTTCGCCTAGGAATATAATGCTCACGTCTGAATCTCCGCCGTTGTACCACCACGAAATGCTTCCGATTTTAACCGGAATGGCGTCTCCTTCATTGATGATAACGACTTTCTCTTCTGGCTTGTCTTTGTCTGCCAATATGAGTCCTACGGTGCACCTACCTATATCATTCAACGTTAGCCTAATTAAATTCATTAACCTCTAAAATTTTCATTAGAAAAAAATTAATAAAAATATATTACTCTTTCGGTTCACAAAAAAGTGTCCTATAATTTATCGTTAATTTTGACCTTATTTTGAACTCTTGCAATTAAGACTCAATTTTTTTTAGTTTTATTTTGTAACAAGTGAAAGTTCCATAAATTTCCAGTTGCACGTCAATTAATCCATGACCGACAAATTTGAAGCTTTAATTTGTTATATACTAAAAAATGTAAATTGTGTATAAATTACTCAATTTTTTTAATAAATTCTCATTTTACACACTTTAACTTTAAAATTAATAATAAAATTATTTAATTACTATTATTTTTTTTTCTCATTTGCATAATCACCTATTTTCTATATGCTGACATGTTATAACTATACTCTCGTAACATATATATGAACGCTTGAAAAAATAAAATTGACGGCATCATATTATATAATTGGATGGTAATATTTTAAGGCACAAAGTTTGACTGACCGGAAAATTGGTGAGTATGCAAATATATTAATTGACTGACGTCGTATACAATTAATGGAAGCGAATTTTTACAACAAATGTAATACTACTAATTATAATATTTCTCACATTGCTACAAAATTATAGACACACACATACACACATATATATAGTATTATATATATAATACAAAAGAGAATATAGTATATTATTTTAATAATTATAGTATCCATGTTAATTGCTTAATATTTTACATTGATTTATTATATTAATTTGTTAAATTTATACTCTCTCCATCCCATTACAAATAGTGTATATATATAAAAATATTGTCTATGAAAAATACCCACCCCTACAAATACCTCATTCCTTTTTTGACAAATTATTAAAAGATTAATTAACTTATGGGCCCACCACTTACTCTCTCTATATATATATATCTACTTTTACAAATTTCAATACATTTTTCTCTTTCTACCAATTCACTTTATCTACTAATTTCACATTTCTTAATTTTCGTACCAAAAGTAATTAAATGAATGAAGTATTATTTTTGTCTCATTCCCCTTTCTTAATTAATTTTCAATGTTGGATACTTAAATTTGAGGCAATCCTCATGGCTCAGATTAAAGTAAAATTATGAACTACTATTAATAATAAAATTAGTACCTCCGTTCCGCGAATCTTGAGTCAATTTTTTTTAGTATGAGAATCAAGAAAATACGTATTTAGTGTGTTAAGTGTGGTAGATGAAAAAGTGAAAAGGTGAATAAAGAGGTTTTTTTTTTGCCATATAAAAAAATGATTCAAAATTCGTGGGACGGCCGAAAAAGGAAAGTGATTCAAGATTCGTGGCACAAATGGAGTAATTTTTGTTTTAAAGATGAAACATTTATTTAAAAAAATTGCATAGAGGTAGGTCTTTATATACTTTGAATGTGCTTATTGTTAAATTAATGAAATGCAAACAACTATTTACTATAATAAGTGACCGAATTTTAATTGTAAGCCAATTAAATTCTACTTAAGACATTTTTATGAATATAAGAAATGCTTAAAAAAAAGTTGACCAAGAGTCTCCCGGCCGAACTCCTTGCAAATACTTTTAGACCATATACTTCAATAAATTTAGCTCTCTTTAACAATAAATCTTAGATCTGCTTCTATTTAAATTTAATAAGCTCTTTAAAATAAGCTTAAGCAAATTAACACCCTCCAAGGCTAGCTCCAAATATACCCAATTTTATGATAAAATGTTTATCTTTTATTTTATCAAAAATTGTGGACGCCGGACTAATTAATGGATCAAAATTCATAAAATTAAGCTTAATCATATTCAATAATTAATTTTTATGATGTTGGATGTGGCTATGAGGCGTAAAATTACGAATCGAGTAGATTTGATGAGTTGGATATTAAAAGCATAATTCTGAATCTACACTTACCTTGGATGACGTAACCAATCTTGGAAGCGTCGGCATAGTGAGGCAGAGCGAAGCCTTGTGGCTGTAAAACAAGTCTACCGGCGCCGATCACCGCCTCCTCAACCACCGGAGTTTTGGGTGGTGTCCATGCGTAGTAACCGCCACCTTCTCCTTCAAATACGGTGGTGTCAGCCTTTTGGGGTTGTAAATGGAACTCCATCAAATTCACTTCAATTCGCCAGATGCAATATTGTTAGAGGTACGAACGTAAGATGGCCCCTGCCCCTATATATAATAGACACAATATTTAAATTTCTGTAAACTGTCGCCATTCGCCAATAATATATAATAGACAAAAATATTTAAACTTCTGTAAGATAGCCCTATCCCTATATACTACTCCCTCCGTCCCAAAGTAAATGTCCTCCTTCTTTTGGGCACGGTTATTAAGGATGCATAATTTGCCTAATCTAGTAGAAACTGAAATGATGCATAATATGTCATTGAATCTTATATGCTGCCTAATCTAGTAGAAACTGAAATTTCTTTAATATTCTACTAGATTAAGTAGATTATGCATCCTTAATAACCGTGCCCAAAAGAAGGAGGACATTTCCTTTGGGACGGAGGGAGTATATATTAGGGTAGTATTAATCGTTTTGGATTTGGACAACTACGGCATGCAATTCAGCTTCCCTCACGCTCCGCCGAATAAGCTGTGTACGATGCGCACTATATGACAGCTAGCATTACAAATTAAATTTAAAAAAGTTATTATATGATCATATAATAATATCTGAATATTAATTTAATAGAAAATGAGTTATTACTCTCCATACTCAATCATCTCATCTCTTTTTGGCATAAAAATTAAGAAAAATGTAAATTAATTAGTTAAAAATAATAGGATCTATACCTTTTCAATGATTAATTATATTACTCCCTCCGTCCCAGCTTTTTGTATCCACTTTTAGTTATAAATACAACTAAAAGTGGATACAAAAAGCTAGGACGGAGGAAGTACATTTTATGAAAATGAGATGAGAAAAATGACAGAAAAAGTATATACTAAAATTTAGAGGAGTAAATAAATAATATAAAGATAATGAGGCGACATGATATAATAATAATAATAATAATAATAATAATAATATAGTTAGCAAAGAAATATAATATAATGTACTCATGATAATTAAGTCTTACCGACCTTGACTTTCTAATTAGAAAAGGTAGATTTATTGAGAACTTTTTTCTATTAATTAATTACTAGATGGCGATTGAAATGTCGTTTAACGCAGAAGAAGACATTTTATCATCATTAATCACACACTATTTAAATTTTGGCAAACTTTTCCTGCTTTCCATAGCTTCAGTTCAGGCGAGCAAAGCTATGAGCGGATAAGTCTATATGATCGTCTGATCTTTACATTAGTGCCATTGCCACAATCCACTTATTTTTACACAAAAATGTATATAAGAAATTGTAATGAAATATTCCTTTATTTCTCATAATGGGTTGTTTTATATGTCAAAATTTATAAATTCGGTCTAAATCGTTTCGAAACTTATACTATGTGATAATAATAATTATATACTTGTATAAAAGGTCTCACACGATAAAAGTATCTCTCCTTTGTGAGATTGAATTGGGAATATTATTACTATAATCACAAAGATTTGAGAAAACGACCGCAGAGATTTTGCTATATCTTCTTGAGAGAAGAAAACGGCAACTCAGGAATAAGGATAATATTGTATATTCGTATTCCACGTAGGGACATTGAAGAATGGTCACCAGAAATTTTGTTAAAGACTATTATTCATAATCCTCACCAATTCAATTTTTTAATAAAAAAATTATTTCTCCTTTTTCATATATATAATACTATATAATTTAATTTAACTCTATAACTTTTATACTTATCAATAATCTATATTAATCTAAACATATGTTATTTTTTATTATTTATTATTATATTTTTTAATAATAAAATGTCAAGTAGTATATCTCTTTTTGATAAAGTAGGTTGTTAGGTCCTGAGGGTCTCGAATAGGTGTATGGGGGGAGGAATACACCTATAGGCTATTTTTAACTTAATCTACTGACCTCAATCAGAGGGATCTCAGTCAGAGATCAAAACGAAACTTTGCACGCAAACAAGGACTCCTGTTTTACTAAAATCAGTTTTGACCAACATGGTTGACGACTGATACTGAAAGCTCTTCAGTAATGAGTTATCAGTTAAGTTGCTGGAACTTAATTGATGCAAGTAAGGGCTTCAGTCGTGTTTGCTAAAATAGAGATGATATCACTCTTCATGACTATCAGAGGATAATTCAGTCAGATCGATATCATACGCAGCCAGGGACGGAGCCAGGAATTTAGTTCGGGGGGGTGAACTTGTACGGGGGTTCGGGGGCGGTAGCCCCCGAGAATTTTTTTTTGGGCATTCAGTATATTTAAGGTATTTTTTTATTAAAATACGAACATAATACTAATAATAACGAACAATATTTTCATAGATTATATAGTTTCAATATATCAGAAAACTTTTTCTGGAAATTCCGTATATTTAAGACATTTTTTATTAAAAGGCAAGCATAATAATAATAATAACAAACAACATGTCCATAGATTATATATTTTCTATACATTACAAATTAGTTTCAATACATTATAATTTTGTTTAGCATTTCGTACATATTAGGCATTTTTTATTAAAAGACAAGTATAATAGTAATAATAACAAACAATATTTCATAGATCATATAGTTTTAAAAAACAAAATTATCCTTAAATTAAGTATATATGAGAGAATATAATTACCAAATACTCTTTTATAAAATAAAATTATTTTATAATAGGTATAAACATATATCTATATATATTTTAAAATTAAAAAAAAAAAAACTCAAAATTTGGGAGGGGGCTCTAGCCCCCTGGCTCCGTCCCTGTACGCAGCGGAAATTAAACTTAGTTTCGTAATAGCCTCGGTGGAGCAGGTTGTTGGATTAAGGTTTCTCTTTGTTGTTAGTCAGTGTTCAGTTTTATCAATTGAAATAGCACAAGTAAGAATGTAAAACTGAAAGCTGTAAATAACACAGAGACTTTTACGTGGTTCGGAAAAATCCTTTCCTACATCCACGGTTGGTTGATCAGACCAACAATCCACTCCGCAAGTGCTTCACTGGTGCACTGCAAACCGTACCCGTGTGCTTGCCTGGTGCACACAACCGTGAACTGAAGAAAACCCTTCTTCAGCACCCACACAACCTCGCGTAGGATTTCCCTGCTAAGCACACCTCGTGCTCAGACTTTTCACTCAGAGTTCAGAGTACCTTCCTGAACTCCGAACCACTCAAACACTCTTATGGGGGGGAGGTTTGAACGAGTGCCAACTATACTTACAAAGAACAAGTTCTTTGAAGCAAGTTTGACCTTTGGCTTCTGGGTAAACAGATATGTGCCTAGGGTCTAAGAGAATGTATGTAATCAGCAGTGACTGATTTTGGATTTGGAATTCTCTTCTTCGATTCAAGCTTTGGGGAGGTTAAGCTTTAGACTGAGTAGCAATTTTGGCAGAGCTTCAGCTTATGTCGTTGAATCGGTGAAGGTTGAAGTGATCCTCGAGCGCTATTTGTAGGAGAACTCTTGAATAGATCCGTTGGCGTAAATCGTCCTCAAGATTTCTTCCGTTGGAGAGCAATTCGAATTTGGGCTGAGGCTTCAATCTTCGAGGTTCCTTGTCTGTGTGGAAACGACTCTCTTTGATGGACATGAGATGTGACGTCTCTGAAAAGTTACCACCAGATAGGAATGACCTCTGCAGAGATAAGATATTCTGAGATCTCTGCATTTAATGCGGCTGTACTTGTGCGTACGTGGCTTCCTCTGAACGTTGGAAGATCAGTCCTAGGAGGAATGTTCAACTGATACTTGACTTTAGTATCAGTCCATTGCGCGCATTAAATAATCAGTCTTCAACTGATTCTTCAACTGATACTTCAGTTGGTATCTGCAGTCTTCAGTCTTCGTTCTTTAGTCTTCAGTCTTCAGTCTTTGACACCGCAAGCTAAACTAGAAACGAACTCTAACACTTGAGTTCAAAACGATTCTAGTCTATTACATTTAAGTCCTATGAATTTTGGTATCATCAAAACAAGGGTTAGGATATTCCTCAAAGTTCCCAACATAGGTTGTTGAATCGCTTGGTATTCTATCATTTTTCTACGACCGATTATTGATAAGAAAATATTTCATCCATTTTTTTCAATCAAATACTTTGTCTTTTTAGTATGAACAGTTGGTGTGGTCATGACTAAAGAACTAAATATAGTCTAATTGAACACTTGCACTCTGAGTTTAGGGATGGTAATTTATCCGCGGATAATGGATATTCGTGAAAATTTGAATCTATTAGGGTGGGTTTGAGAGGCATTTGATATCCACGAATAGTTTCGTGGTTGCAATTCACTATTCATTTAGTTCGTGGGTATGAGTTTGAATACTTACTATCCATACCCGCGAAACTCATACCCACGAAACCCGTTTACCAACAAAAAATATCCGCGAAAATACCCGCCAATTACTCGTGAAACACCCACAAAACAATTCTTAAAATATAAGCTTTGAATATCCAATTGTAGGATTTTATATTTTAGTTGATGAATTTGAATTTAAACTTTGTTATTTGTGGATTTCAACATGGATGAAAGATGTGGATTTGAACTATGTTATTTGTATTGATTTTTTTTTTGTATTAAATTTGTTATAAATTTATAATTAAATTTTGTTTCGCAGGTATCCAATAAATAGTAGGTGGGGTTATCCGACAGATAGTAGGTGGCGGATACCCGGCGGATAGCGGGTTCGTGGATACCCGACGGGTAGCGGGTATCCGCAGATCGCGAATGATGGGTTTGGATACCATTTGATATCCATAGATAATTTTGTGGTTAAAAATCATTATTCATTTTATTCGTGGGTATGAATATAAATAATCATTATCCGTATCAGTCGTACCCGATTGCCATCCCTATCTAAGTCATTTCTTTGACTTTCAGCTATTGAATAATTAGGCAATATTTTATGGCCGGTGGTCACACCATAATTTCCAAATACAACAACGCCACCAACATCGGATTCTTGCCACATCAAAAGAGATAAGAGAAAATACCAATAATTCAATTAAATTATTATTTATCATTTTAATTGAATGAATTATTTAATCATTCACCAACTTTATAATTAATTTTATCAATCTTACATTGAAAAAAGAATTATATGAGCCAATGTGCGTTGAGGAGGACCTTTTTCATTTAATCTTATATCATTGATTTTCTTATATCATCAATAACAAAGTACAAATTTAGTGAATACACAGATGGTAAAAAATTTAGATTGCAATTTTAAAGAAAAAAAACGCAGTTTAATAAATTAAAGATATGGACATGTTGCACAAAAATCCAACCTATTGGGAGACCAAAAAAAAGGAGGAATATAAATTAAGAAATAGCTTTAGATTTGTCTTCGATGTGAGACCGCATTAAAAAAATTTCAAGTTAGGCAATCATTAAAATCTACCTAATTAATTAATTGAAACGCCAAAGTCTATAAAATGAAAACAAACAAGGAAAGTGGCCTCCTCTCTCTCTCTCTCTCTCTCTCTCTCTCATGTTTTTTTAAATGGTGCAATAACTAAACAAGGAGCCCACCATTGTAATGGGAGTAAGTGAGATTCCAGCTGTATGTATTCACGTGCTACATAGTCTTTAATTTCTCAGAACATAAAAAATGTAAGTAAATTTATTAATTAGTTCATAATGTACTAATGTGTAACCCGTCAAATTTCAACGGTATCATTTGAAGTTATAATTTATATAAAAAAATATAAAAATTATTTCTTAATATAGTTACAAATTATAGAGATTATTCACTAAAAACTAATAATATGATGAAAAAATAAATTAAAAAGAACTTTGATCCTTAACATGTATATTCGAAAAAATTATCACCCTCTACTATTTTTCACCCAAACTCGCAACCCGCGAATACCCGCCACCCGTCGGGTATCCACCATTCGTTACCTGTCAAATACCCGCCACCTACTACCCGTCAGATACCCGTCGAGGCTTGAGAGATAGTCGGGTATCCACCACACGCGGATACCCGCCACCCTCTTTCTGCTTTTTGTTATTTTGAGACAGACATAAGATTTGTTCATTTTCATTTTTGAAAACTTTCTATCACATAGTAAATTATTTCTCTACTCGTAAAATAATTAATAATCATTATTGACATTATTCTTTAATGTCATAATTTATAAGAGAAATTTTGTGAAATTATTTCATAGTATATATATAAATTGTGGATTTTTTTAATGACAATGTATATCAAAGAGAACTTTCATCCCACCTTAATGTAACTTAGCAAAATATATATTCAAAAAATAACCCTTTTCCTCTTTTCCATTGGCTAATTATCACCCCACATCACAAGTATGAGAAATAAAAATTAAAAAAAAAATAATCAAAATCTCAATAAATTGTACAAAAAAAAAAGATTTAGAATTCGACGGGTTACACGCTACAAAAAAAAGTTCTATAACTAATAATGATTCGAACTTCAAGCCTGTTGCGGTTAATATGTTGGGTACTGTCAGGGAATTATTCTCCATTTACGAACTTATCACCTAAAACCATTTAAAAAAACAAACAAACAATGAGCATGCATAGAGAATGATAAAATATAACACAATATCATTTACATGTTAGATTATAAAATAAATTTAAGAAAATGACCAGCCTACCCGTTGAAGCTTAAAACGCCAGGGAGAAGAATATAATTGTTGATAAGCTACTCAAAGAAGACCCTTAAGTGAAGAATATTCCATTAAGAAAAATAGAGCTGGCAAGCAATTAAACTCATATTTTACAAACTTAGCGAATTCAGCTATTAGATAATTCGTTTCCCTATCCGAATGCAACAACGACGACATCATAAACAAACTCGTGTTAATGAAGAGAAAAGTGTATAGTGAATACATAGAAACACGATAATTACAGTTTCATCAAGAATAGAACTAGTGGATTAGTCAAATTTCATATGGGACTTTGATAACCAAATATTTCTCTTACCCTTTCCCATAGTTTTTCAATCACATTATTCATGACTTCATGCAAACATGATCCAACTGTAAAGATCCAAAAGTGAGGATCACACTCGTAAGATTCCAGCAGCCTGCAAGCGTAACCAATAGGGGTGAGCATTCGGGCGGGTTGGGTTGAAACCGAACCGAAATACCCAACCCGAAACCCAAACAGCCTAAAAAATTTCGAACCAAACCAAACCGTTTGACTGGTCAAAACCGAACCGTAAATTTTCGGTTCGGTTCGGTTCGGTTTGGCCAAAACCGTTTTTTTTTTTTTTTTTTTTTTAAAGCTATAAGCAAAAATTAAAGTACTATGAATAAGCAAAAATTACCACATCTAGATAAATCCATTTACTTCTACAATCAAGAGTTTGTAAAAATTAAAGAACAAGCACAGAATAAAAATCTTATTTACTTTTGAATTTAATGTAAAGTGTAAAATTCTAAATTTATTTTTTAAATATTTATTAATTAATTATTTAAAAATAAATATTTATTAATTATATTTAAATCGGGCGGGTTCGGTTTATAAACCAAACCGTTTTTCTCAAACCGAACCCGAACCGTTTTCTGGCAGTTTGAAAATTTTCAAACCAAACTAAACCGTTTTCTCTACATAAACCGAACCAAACCACCTGGTTTGGCGGTTCCGGTTTGGTTTTGCTCAGCCCTAGTAACCAAGACACCATTTCAATTTTCAAATATGAACATTAATTACAACTATCATCAACTCTTAATAAATCCAAATTCACACATATAGCCACCAAATTGAGTTGTGATTCAAGAAGAGCACTCATGTCCTTGATAAACTGACTGTTCAATTTTGAGAAGCACCCATAACCACAAAATAATGATAAACATCCAAGATTACTCACATCAGTTAGTTTTCACTCAAGCATTTCACCTCGATCGCAATTTTACTATTAATATTTAATCATCTAAAAAAACAAAAATATTCAATTTTGAGACATCCCACAAACACAAAATGACCAAAGATTCATCAAGATTACTACTCACATCAATTAGTTTCCCAGAAAATTCACCTAAATCTAAGTTTTAAGCAGATATATAACCATCTAAAAACAACAAAAAGATTAAAACTTGAGACATCATACAACCACAAAATGACCAAAGATTCATCAAGTTTACTACTCACAGCAGTTGGTTTGCCAGCAAAGTCACCTCAATCCCAATTTTTTATAACATCTAAAAACAACAAAAAGATTCAATCTTGACAACCCACAACCACAAAATAACCAAAGATCCATTAAGATCACCACTACACTAACATGCGATAATTATTTTTTCATCTTTTCTATCTCTTATAATAAATTTGCAATAAAAAGAACTCAATCTTAATGTATATTTAGATGAGTGTATTTAAGTTCCAGCAGTTATTACCATGTAAATATAAGGATCAGAGCGTCCTCCAGCTCCAAATCTCTTCACTGCTTGCAGCTTCAGCAACCTATTGATAACAAACAAATTTTATATATAGTAATCAAATTCACAGAATACAAATTCGAAATAAATGAAAATCTGAATTCAACAGACTCTATGATTTGCTGATGTTATAAGTCCAAAGAAGAAGTAAAGAAGTTCCAAGATAGCTTGAGTTGTGATTCAAGAAGAGCACTCACAATTGTAGATGGAAGGAAGCAAAAAATATTCGATTTGGGTGCTGCAATATGGAGAAATACAGAGAGAAATCAATCCAATGCAGAAATACATAAAGAAATACAGAGAGAAAATACACAGAGAAACCAAAACAGGGAAGTAAAGCAATCAAAGTCAGCATCGGTGAACTCTTTCAAGTTTCAAAGTTTATTTTCTCACCTTCGATTCCTTCCTCGATAATTTCCAGAGAATGAATCGGAGGTGAAAGCTCGTTGCTTTTATAGATCAAAATCTAGGGCTTAATTTTCCTTTGATAAAATTATTTCCAAAAAAATGTCTTTCTAAAGTTTACCATCAATAATTGTATATTTCCAAAATTTGTTATTTCTAAAATTAAGCACTAATCATTCCATATTCAACCCAGTCAAGCATAATCTTTAATACTTACCATGTTAGAGCAATGGTGGTTGAGGCGGCGCCGACGTTTTAGAGCAATCCGTGCGTCTGTAAGAGTGGATACAAAGGTGAACTAATGAATTTATCACTAAAAATCTAGGTTTTGAAGTTTCCATTGTTAAACAATTACCTAAATGATTGTATATACTTTTAATCTTTCCAAAATTTGTTCTTTCTAAGTAGAGACCCAATCATTCTATATTTACAATTGTACTTTCCTAATAGAATACTTACCATGTCAGAGGAGGTGGCAGCGGCGGTAATGGCGATTTCTAGCCAGACGGCCGAGTGGCGGCCGACGAAGAGAAGCAGACAGAGGCGATTGCGGCCTTCCCGTACGCAACATTCATTGAAATATCTCACTCGTTGATGTTCACACGAAGAACGGGCCATCGGCGACGGGGGAGAGAATGAATTTGGGGACGAAATTGAGGCTTGAGCAGCAGATCACGACGGTGGGAGGGGCAGATCACAGCGGTGGGGGAATGGGGAAGGAGGGTCGGGTGGTCCAGCGAAGCAGATCGCGGCGGTGGAAGGGAGAGTCGGTGTGCAGAAAAGACAATGAAGGGAGAATCTATCGCAGCGGTGGGCGAAGGTGGAAGGAGAGCCGGGTGGTCCGGCGAAGCAAATCGCGGCGGTGGGAGGGGCAGATCGAGTGATTGGGGAATGGAGATCCGGTGGGGGTGGGGAATGGAGAGCGTAGACAGAAAAGATTGCGAAGGGGATTTAGGAATTATGAGTGATAAATTATTTCATTAGTGTTTTAAAGATTAAATAGCAAAATATTATGTGGAATTATATTGCCACGTCAGCTATAGAGAATTGACCTAGAGGCTCTAGAATTGCAGGGATTTTGAATGGTGAATTCTTAGACATGCCACGCGGGACCCCGGATTAAGGAGAAGCCAGGAATCGCTAATCGTATTATATATTGATACTTGTATTGGGTCAAATTGATTACCTTTGCTCCCTTTTTCCTTGAAGCCAGCGGTCGGGCTGGGTCTCAAGCGCTCGCGTGAACCTAGCGCTCGCGGGGCTTGCAGCGCTCGCGAGATCTCCACCCTCGCTGGTTTTGTGGATTTCAACTCCTAAAAAATCACGACAAATTTTTGCTAATTCATTAAAAATTCGATCAAGAATTCATTCAAAATCATAAAGAATCCATGAGAATTCTATAGACTTTTAAAATCCACGGACTTTTAAAATCTACATAAGTCTTGAACTAATACACCCCTCTTAATGTCGGAGTACATAGTAAATGCATCCAAACTATTGAATTGCAGAATATGTATGAAATATTATACATTTTGTGTTACATTCAGTATTTCATTGTAACGAATTAAATGCGTGTTACATGTATTGAATATGTATATTATCTTTCTGTTTTTTAAGTGTCCTATTAAGAAGTAAATTTTGTTCTTAAAAAAAGTGTTCCATTTATTAAAAAGAAAGCGTCCCATTTTAAAGTTTCATGATAAAATTATGCACACTTTTTCATTTTACCCTTTCTTTAGTGGCATTTTTCTTTTACTTTGTTAATTTTTCATGCAATAGTTCAGGATAAAAATGAACAAATAATCACTTTTTTAGTACGTGCATTTTAACTATATGAATGATATGGAACACTTGAAAAGACTGAGGGAATATATTATAAAGGGAAAATTAAGGTGCACATTGCCCCCTGAATTACACCCCCTATAGCTTTTAACATCCCATACTCGGTCAAAGCGCGTTGACTTCCAGCATAATCTGTTATCAACAAATTCATACAGGGCTTCTCCATTTCTGTCCTTCTGCTGCTTGAACAAAAATTCAACATTAAGAGTTCTCTTTGAGTACCTCAAAATATACTTTAAAGCCTCCTAATGAGCTCTTCCTGGATTAGACATGAACCTGTTAGTCACATTGATTGAGTAAGCTAGATCAGGTCTAGTGCACATCATTGAATGCATAATGCTCCCAACCAAATTTGAATAAGGAACACCTTCCATCTCTACCTTCTCTCTGTTAGTTTGTGGCCTTTGATCTTCAGATAATTTGATATGTTGAGGCAAAAGAATACCAGCAATCTTTGCTTCGTGCATTTTAAATTTCTTAAGAACTTTACTAATGTAATCAGACTGAATGAGAATCAGCTCCAACTTTTCTCTATTCTTCTTAATATCCATTCCTAAGATTCTCCTTGCTTCTCCCAAGTCCTTCATATCAAACTCTGAATTTAAAGCTTCTTAACTTCATTTACTTCCTTCATTGATTTGCTAGCCACTAGCATATCATCAACATATAATAGTAGATACACAAAAGTACCATCTTTTGCTTTCTTAAGATATACATGATAACACTCATGTTTCCATAGTTTTTAATGTTCATATGATGTTAATTTTATAGGAAATTGAGTATTGAATGATTGTTTTGTGCTTAAATTGTTTTATCTTGTGAAATATGTTACTTGCTCGTACTTTGATGAATTTTATAGAAATATGGAGTTTGAATTTGGACCGATGGTCTTAATAGAAGATGTATATCGTCTCAATACGAGTTCTTAGGCGCAAACGGTTTACAAATCTGAGTTCGAACGAGCAAGATAAGGCCGAAACAAGAAAATCGCGCGCAGTAGTAAATAGTGCCCGACGAGAATTTCCAAATTTTCGGGATTTTGCGGGATTTTCGGATTTTATCAGTATTTTCGAATCCTACACTGTATTGATCTCCTATGCCTATATATAGTTCATTTTCCTGACTTATTAGACACATCTCTTCACCTCATTTTCTCATCTTTTCATATTTTTCAGTTTTAGACTTAGGATTTTAATGCTTTCATAGATTAGATTTCCTTTCCTGCAAGATTCAAGATTCAAGATTTCCAGTTGTTCATCCTGAATTCTTTCCGGGTTTTATCTATTTTATTTATTTCAATTGCTTTATTTTATTTTATTTTATTTTATGATGTCTAGCTAGTTCTTTATCTGATTATAGGGTTTGTAAATAGTTAATTAGATTCATGTGGTTTATTTTTTAGTACCTATTTACCTTCCAGTTTATGATTCATAAATCCTAGTGCTTGATTTCTTGTGGATTATCTGGCCAATAATTTGCATGTGTAGCTATTCGGTTTGAGACCTAACGGAGATAACTGTTTAGCGGATTCAGGAATGTACGATATGATTTTAACCTTAAGACCTAGCGGAGATAGGTGGATCATAGGGAGCTATTCTTGTAAGCTTTTTGGAGTTAGTAGATTTTCTTGAGACCTAGCGGAGATAGAGAATTTATTAATCTACTGTCATATGCTGCTCTAGCGAGAGTGCTTGATTATATTTGTGATCTCTCATCATAACTGGATTAAACTGGTAATTAGGATTAATAGGTTGATTATGAGAATTTGATTAATGAATTTATATCCCTAGGATCAGTCGTTTTATTTATCTGTTTTATTTATATGATTTTATTTGTCTTGCCTTGAGTTTAGTTTTTATTCTCCTTCTTATTTTTGGTTGCCTGAATATTGCTATAGGAATTATTATGATTACTTAGAGTAATTTTGTTTATCAGTCCCTGTGGATAGGATACGATACTCGTTTACTGATTATTTGCTACAATTGCACCGTGTTAGTTGCGGTTTTTGTTGCTAATAAAAATAGTGATCAATACACACCTATCATAAGAAGACCTTCTGAAATTTATACTCAACATAAACTCATCAAACCGTTTGTTTCACTGCCTTGGGCTTTGCTTGAGTTCATACAAGGATTTCTGTAACAAGCATACTTGAGACTCCTTTCCTGGAACAGTAAAGCCTTCAGGTTGATCCATATAGATTGTTTCTATTAGTTCACCATTGAGGAATGATGTCTTTACATCCAGCTGATGTAATTCAAGATTAAACTGAGCTACTATTGAAAGTAGTAGCTTGATTGAACTGTGCCTAACAACTGGAGAGTAGATTTCATTGAAGTCTATCCCTTCTTGTTGAGTAAAGCCTCTAACCACCAACCTGGCTTTATATCTCACTGTTTCTTTTCCATCAATAACCTCAACTTTCCTTTAAACAACCATTTGCAGCTTACACACCTTTATGTCTTAGGTTTAGGAACAAGTTTCCAGGTCTTGTTATTTGATTAGAGAATTGAATTCCTCGTTCATGGCCTCAATCCAGAATTTTGACTCTTTGCAGGATACAGCTTCTTTGTAAGTTCTGGGTTCTTGATAGCTAATCTTCTCAGCAACTGTTAGTGCAAATGATATTTGATATGCTTCAGCAAATCTGGCAGGAGGCTTGATGCTCCTTCTGATCCTGTCTCTAGCAAGTTGATATTCATCTAGATCATTTCCACCTTGATCTAAAACTTCTTCTCCTTGTTCAGCATCAACTTCTTCCTTAACTGCCACATCTTCATTTGCATTTTCAGTACTAGCTTATGCCTTTGAGGACTCCACCTCAAAATCAATACCAGAACTTTCCCTATTAAAAGGCATGATATCCTCTCTGAAGATAGCATCTCTTCTTATCAGAGCTTTTCCTTTTCCAGCCTCAATACACCACAGTTTGTAACCTTTTACTTCACTAGAGTATCCTATCATAACACATTTCAATGCTCTTGGTTCCAACTTATCTTTCTTTATATGCATATAGGCAAGACATCCAAATTTTCTCAAATTTGTGTAATCTGCAGGCCTTCCAGTCCATCTCTCTTCTGGGGTTTTGAACTCAATAGCTGATGATGGACATCTATTGATGAGATAAGCTGCAGTAGCAACTGCTTCACCCCAAAATCTTGCTGCCATTCCAGAACTAGATAACATACATCTTACCCTTTCCAAAAGGGTTCTGTTCATCCTCTCAACAACCTCATTCTGTTGGGGATTACCAGGTACAGATTTATGCCTCTTGATTCCCTTACTTTTGCAGTAATCTTGGAATTTTTCAGATACAAACTCTAGACCATTATCTGTTCTTAAGCATTTAAGTTTGAGATTTTTCTCATTCTCAACTACACTGCACCACTCAACAAATTTGTCAAATATATCTGATTTATTCTCAATATTATACACCCAAACCTTTCTTGAAAAATCATCAACTAAAGACAAGAAATAGTTTCCTCCACCTACTGTGGTTGTTTTAGAGGGACCCCATAAATCAGCATGCACATATTGAAGTGGTACAGTAGAAATATGTTTACCTATTGGATATGACAGCTTTTTACTCTTACTTAACACACATGCTTCACAATCATTCATTTTAATATCATGTTGTATCCTAAGGGCCCGTTTGGTTTTCATTTATGGATTACTCAAGACTAGTATCCCCCTAGATAATTAGCGTGGATAACTACGCATTACTAATAATGGTTGGTTGTTTGCTATTATGGCTAATTAATCCTAATTTATGTTTGGTATTCATTGTAACATGTTGTATAAACTTAATAATGGACACAATTGTCCCTTTAAATTTTTGAATATTCCAGGCGTGTCCTCATGAAATCGACCCACCCCATTATCACACTCAAGCCTATTTTTTGGAAGTTACTTTCGTCCGCCAATAAAAACCTCAGAAGAAGAGGAACAGGTGCCCTTCATTTGTTGAAGCAGAAAGGTTGTCGAGCAGCCCAGGGAACAACCGCCCTCCATCGAAGCAGTAAGAAGGTGGTCCGACGTCTGCGACGATGAGTCAAGCAACTCAAGGTTCGTCCCATTGTTCTCAGCAATCCCTTCTCTTTACTGAAATCTGCTATAGTTATAAAATCATTTGGTGAAAAAGCAACGCTATGTATTGATTCTGTTTTTTGATGTGTGTTATAAATCTTCTAATATTACGATATGCTAAAGCTTTGTTCTTATGTTATATCATGTTAAGAAGAGTTTTTGGTAGCGTGTTCTTCGATTGTCTTCGCAATGTATTATAGTGAAAAAAGCCTTGTTGTTTGCCATATTCAATATTCTGCATTAACAATTTGTTCTTCGATCCGTTTTATATTGTACTAAAGCTTTGTTCTTATGATAT